>NC_138132.1:9624453-10060909 GCF_964188305.1 Podarcis bocagei
CTAAGGCCTAGGCGCCGGATCCGGCCCAACCACCTTCTAAATCCGGCCCATGGATGGTCCGGGAATCAGCATGCTTTTACATTAGAATGTGTCCTTTTATTTAAAATGCATCTCTGGGTTATTTGTGGGGCATAGGAATTCGTGCAGCCCCCCCCAATATAGTCCGGCCCCCCACAAGGTCTGAGGGACAGTGGACCGGCCCCCTGCTGAAAAAGTTTGCTGGCCCCTGTTTTAATGCATGCCCCTTCCCGATTCAAGGAGGCTTGTGTGTCAGAATCCCTCGCTGAAAGGCAGGTTTCCCACAACATTTTAGCAAGAGATTTCACACAAACCTGTCCAGTTTGCCCCACGAGGCTGATCCTGCCTGGCCTGTGGAGCCCAAAATATTGCATTGCACCCAAACTCATTGTTATGTGCTGAGTTGAATAGGATCCAAAGGCAGCAGTCTGATTGGTCCTAGAACAATAGGATTCAGAATGCAGCAGTCTGATTGGTCCTAGAACAATAGTGTCCAGAATACAGCAGTCTGATTAGTCCACAGGAGCCACCCAATCCAGCTCTAGGTGGAAGTGAATCCGCAACCTGATTGGCCTACAGGTGAATCCCGGAATGAGCCAATCACCTGTAGCCCATTGTGTAAATAATGTATATAAAGCAGACATTCTGGGGGAACTTCCATTCCTCCTCACCACTATGAGCTGAATAAAGAGCATGAAATCCACTCTCGACTCCGAGTAAATTTCACTCATAAAGGGAACAGTCGGGTCATTGCAAAAGTTGGCAAAAAGCAGCTGCGTTGAGTGCCCATTGGGACTGGTAGGGCGGATGGGAAGGAGCCTGACAGCAGGGGGCGCCAGAGCCAAATGAAATCTGCTTCTGCCCCCATCCTCCTGCTTGCTGAGTTCTACAAGGAGCAACACTGAGACTAAGGAGGAGGAGGAAACTGACAGCCACCCTCTGGGCTGGATGAACGTCAGAAAGCAGGCAGGTGGCTGCTAGCTTGAGGGCAGACTGAAGTTGGTGGGATGATGTCCCTGGGCACCTGCAAGAATTTTCCGGGGCTCCCCAAAGCAAACACTGAAAGCACGCTAATTTCTCACACGAAAAATAGCGCCTGTCCTTTGTCACATCTGAGGCACTGCAAATGCTCGGAACTTGCCCTTTAAAATGGAAAATGGGGGTTATGATTCATCTGGGGAAAGGGGCAGCCACCGCCGTCCCCACCATGCCCAAACTCTCCCTGCCTCCTGCATGGCACAGGCCCATTCATTCCAGACTCTGCTGACTAAAGGTGACTGCGTAGGTGTTCGCCAGGGTGGCATCAGGTGGCGCACGGACTGGCGGCTGGAGCGAAGCCAGCTTGAAATTAAGCGCACATTGTTAAGAACCCAAGGTGATTAAGTCCTATCACTGCCCAACTAGAAAAGAGATTAAGTGCGCATGTCTCCATCTGTTACCTTCCATGTACCGGATAAAAATTGATTGCCCTCTGGGATTGTGTACATAACCTACACGCCGTAAGGTTTAATAGTCCCTTGGAGCTGATGAACTGTCGGATGGCAGTGGTGATGGGGAGGCTTTTGGTGTGATAACCCCCTCCTGGACGCATACAGCAGACCCAGCCTCCTAAAATACTTCTCTTACTTTTCTGGGCACCTAAGAAAGCCCTTAAAAAGCAGAGACATCACCTTGCCAACAAAGGTCCGTATAGTTCAAGCTATGCTTTTCCCAGTAGTGATGTATGGAAGTGAGAGCTGGACCATAAAGAAGGCTGATGGCCGAAGAATTGACGCTTTTGAATTATGGTGCTGGAGGAGACTCTTGAGAGTCCCATGGACTGCAAGAAGATCAAACCTATCAATTCTTAAGGCAGTGTTTCCCAAACGTTTTTGGGCAACGGCACACCTGCTTACTGAAAAAAAATCTCGCGGCACACCACCATTAAAGCCCCGCCCCGTGACGTCAGCGCGCAGCGTCACGCCGGGAGGGACGCACAAAAGTGAAAGTTTTTCCCCTCCCCCTTGCCGGGGAACCTCCAAGCTTTGGGCAGGCAGGCAGGCAGAGCTGGGAAGGGGGTTTCCAGGGGACACGGCAGCTCCTCGAAAGGCTTCTCTCAGCTGCGCTCAATCCTCCTCGGAGAGGATTTCCCCTCCGGTCCCATGCCTTCGTTTGGGGCATCGCTCCGGCTGCTCCCTCTCCCGCCGCGCAGGAGCGATGCCTCTCTCTGGCTCTCCCTCCGCGCAGGCTGAGGGAGGGAGGGAGGTGCGCGTGTGACCCGTCTCTGCTGGGAGACCAAACCCAGCGAGGCAGAGTCGCACGGAGGCGCCCAGGCAGCGCTGCCGGCTGCGAGGAGGAGCGCCAGGCAGCAGCAGGAGGCGCGGCCTCTCCTCGCCGCCGCCGCCCCGCCTCTCGCCGCCCGACTCGCCCGCCTCCCTCCAGGCATCTCGCGGCACACCAGCCGATGTCTCACGGCACACTCGTGTGCCGCGGAACACCGGTTGGGAAACACTGTCTTAAGGAAATCAGCCCTGAGTGCTCAATGGAAGGACAGATCCTGAAACTGAGGCTCCAATACTTTGGCCACCTCATGAGAAGAGAGGACTCCCTGGAAAAGACCCTGATGTTGGGAAAGATGGAGGGAACAAGGAGAAGGGGACGACAGAGGACGAGATGGCTGGACAGTGTTCTCGAAGCTACCAAGCATGAGTTTGACCCAACTGCGGGAGGCAGTGGAAGACAGGAGTGCCTGGCGTGCTCTGGTCCAGGGGGTCACGAAGAGTCAGACACGACTAAACGACTAAACAACAACAAGAAAGCCCACTCCCCACATCTGACCCCCCCACCAATATCCCACTTCCCCACCTGCCCACCCAACTGTCCCTGGACTCCCTGCCCCCTTATGCTGATTGACTGTAAGCTTAATGGGGCACAGACCAGTATTTTTCATCTTCTTCTTGTGTTGCTCTGTAAAAACACATTGTACATTTTTTTTTAAATGAAGGGGGGGACCCTGTCCATTTGCCGTCATTATAACGATGTGCTTTCCCCCTAATTAAACACTTGCTTCCCATCCAAAACAAACATTAAGCACTTTGCCTTTTTTTTATATTGAATGAGTAGTAATGGGGCAGTCGTGCTTAAAGAGATAAGTGCTTGGTGCTAAATAATTTTTCTGTGAAGGGTCGCTTTGAATAGATATATATTTTTTATCGGCCGCTGTGGTGAATGGGGCCCTCCACCACCCACACCACCCACGTCACGCTCACTGGTGTGGACAGAACACCATGAATGCAGAATCATAGGATTACAGTGGTACCTTGGGTTAAGAACTTAATTCGTTCTGGAGGTCCATTCTTAACCTGAAACTGTTCTCATCCTCAAGCAAAGTTCTTAACCCGAGGTACTATATCTGGGTTAGCGAAGTCTGTAACCTGAAGCGTCTGTAACCTGAGGTACCACAGTGGTACCTTGGGTTAAATATGCTTCAGGTTACATACGCTTCAGGTTACAGACTCCGCTAACCCAGAAATAGTACTTCAGGTTAAGAACTTTGCTTCAGGATGAGAACAGAAATCGTGCCCCGGCAGCACAGCGGCAGCGGGAGGCCCCATTAGCTAAAGTGGTGCTTCAGGTTAAAAACAGTTTCAGGTTAAGAACAGACCTCCGGAACGAATTAAGTACTTAACCCGAGGTACCACTGTATAAAGTTGGAAGGGTCCCTAAGCGTAATCTAGTCTAACCCCCTACAACAGAGGAATTCTCCCCATGGCCATCCTCGAGTGGGCTAGAACCATCAACCTTCTGGTTAACAGCCAGACGCACTAACCCATTGCACCACAGGAGCAACGAAAGTTTTGAATAAAACACATTCATGCAACAGGGCCGCCACGCCTGGTTATCAAGGGTGCCTGGGAATTGGACAAACTGGCTCCAGGGCATTGGACTGCTTTGGGGTCTTCTGATGGCTATTTGGGGGTCTTCTGATGGCTATTTCCCAGAACCCTTTGCAACTATGCACAGGGTGCCAGGAATACACTTCTTCTTTCAATTATATTTTCAATAAATAAACAAATCACCTCTACATTCCAACACATAATAGGTTTTTCTTTTGTTTTGTCAACTTCCAATCCCATTTCCCATAGTGTTTTTTTTTACTATCTCCCCCTTGCTGCACCCTATCTTCTCTCTTTTATATATCATGGCAATAATACAACAATCCCTAATTCCTTCTGTTGCTCACAGTTCGAATCCTGCTCACAAATTCACCATACTATAGTATTTCTTTAAATAGTCCAAAAGGGCTTCCGTTCTTCCGCAAAACAATCATCCTTAGGTTCTCTTATTTTAGCTGTTAGCTCTGCTGATTCCTCATAGTATATCACTTTGATTATCCATTCTTCTTGGGTAGGAATGTCTTCCGATCCGCTGCTTGGGCAGCAGGCCGGTTTGTTGGTGCCCGTCGATATGTTACCACCCCAAAAAAAAACAGCTTAGGTTTTCTGTGCTGCCAGGCTGGTCCTGGGGGCGGCTTGTCCTG
Organism: Podarcis bocagei; assembly: GCF_964188305.1. Lineage (NCBI taxonomy): Eukaryota > Metazoa > Chordata > Lepidosauria > Squamata > Lacertidae > Podarcis > Podarcis bocagei. Next base: position 9,628,991 of record NC_138132.1, read on the forward strand.
GCCCCACACCTTCCCCTTGCTTTCAGAGGTTTCCCTAGGCACAAGAGAAGAAAAGGCCCTCTCTTGCTCCTTCCTTCCTTCCATTCATTCCTCCTCTTCTTTTTCATCCTGTCTGTTCAGTTCTGCTCTGCAGGAAAGCGCCCCTGGCAGCATTTTAGCAGGAGATGAGAGAAACACTTACGGAGCCATTTATCAAAGCAGCCAGCAGCCAGCCGTTTCCAGACAGGTGAGGAGAGCTGGAAAGCTACAGCAGGAGGAAAGTTTAATCAACACCAGGGGGCTTTTAATTCAGATGATGGGCTGCTTCTTTGCTGCTTTCCTCCTCTCCTCTCCTCTCTCTTTTTATTATCTGAGTTGATGCCGTTCCTTCCAGCTGTAGGCAGTGTGTCATTATTATTATTTTTAACAGAAGAAGCGGAGGGTGGTATGTGGCCAGATTTTGGGGGGAAGGGAGGCACACCAAACCACAGCCATTTATTTATTCCTCTCCTGCCAACAGGATTTGATTTAAATATATGCAAGTTTTCAAACTGTATACCGCACTGCGGTTGCAGGTGTACAGATGGCCAGGTGCGGCCCCTCCAAATTTCCCAGGGACAGTCCCGGATTTACAGAAGCCGTCCCGGTTTCTGATTCGATCCTGAAATGTCCCACTTTTCCTTAAAAGTAAAGGTAAAGGGCCCCCTGACCATTAGGTCCAGTCGTGGCCGACTCTGGGGTTGCAGCGCTCATCTTGCTTTATTGGCTGAGGGAGCCGGAATACAGCTTCCAGGTCATGTGGCCAGCAGAACTAAGCTGCTTCTGGTGAACCAGAGCAGCACACGGAAATGTCATTTACCTTCCCGCCGGAGTGGTACCTATTTATCTACTTGCACTTTGAGGTGCTTTTGAACTGCTAGGTTGGCAGGAGCAGGGACCAAACAACGGGAGCTCACCCACCCCGTCACGGGGATTCGAACCGCTGACCTTCTGATCGGCAAGTCCTAGGCTCTGTGGTTTAACCCACAGCGCCACCCGCGTCCCCGTCCCTATTTCCATCGGAGAAATCTTGGAGGGTATGGAGTTAAGCAACCCCCGAGCCAAGGAGATAAGTCACTATAGAACCTTTAGAAGACATCTGAAGGCAGCCCTGTATAGGGAAGGTTTTTTTTAATGTTTAATGTTTTATTATGTTTTTATATATGTTGGAAGCGGCACGGAGTGGCTGGGGCAACCCAGTCAGAAGGGTGTGGCATAAATTATTATTATTAATATTATGGAATAGGGCACCCCTATTTTCATCATATAAATGTGATATTCAGGTCTACTGGGTCTGCAAAATCTTTCAGAATATCTAAATCTCCGGCTAAGGCACTACAAATCTGTGCTATTAAACTTCAAGGGGGATTAAGGTTAAGGAGTGGAAATGTAAATCTCTATTATTATTTCTGTTCTCATTTTCATGTGTATAATGGCTGTCTGCTAAAATGCAATACAGTGGTACCTCAGGTTAAGAACTTAATTGGTTCTGGAGGTCCGTTCTTAACCTGAAGCTGTTCTTAACCTGAGGTACCACTTTAGCTAATGGGGCCTCCCACTGCCACTGCATGATTTCTGTTCTCATCCTGAAGCAAAGTTCTTAATCCGAGGTACTATTTCTGGGTTAGCGGAGTCTGTAACCTGAAGCGCATGTAACCTGAAGCATCTGTAACCAGAGGTACCACTGTAAACTGATTTGACTTGACTTGACAGTGCTGTAGAGATTCAAAACCTCTCCATTATCCCTCTTTCTTTCTTTCTTTCTTTCTTTCTTTCTTTCTTTCTTTCTTGTGTATCCCACCTTTCTGCCAAGAAGCTTAAGATGACATACATATGTATGTCATGGTTCCTCACACACCCATTTCCATTCCATCCTCATAACAACCCTGCCAGGGAGGTTAGGCTCAGGGACTGTGACTGGACTAAAGTCACCCAGCGTGCTTTCTGGTGGAAAAAGGGGGTATTTGAACACTGCCCCCCCCCAGGTTCTAACTGCTATGCCACACTACATCATCTATTTGAGACACGATGATCTGCCCTGCTTTCGGAAGGATGCAGACGTGATTTCTCTCACAGAAAAGGCATGGCTGGTGGGCCTTGTGCTTTCCTGTGAGGAGTGAAGGGAGACATCTAAAACTGATTATGCTTGTAAACAGTTCCTTTGCATACTGCAGTTTCATTAAGGCTGTCCTCTGTTGTTGTTTTCCTGACTCTGCCTCAATAATATTTAATGATCTGTTCCTTAGGGCTGTTTTGGGTGGTTTTGCGTCTTCTTTTTCATTTCATCCAGGAGACACAACGGACACGCACGGTTTTCCATGAGAGAGCAGCATTACAGGCTGCGTATAAAGAGGGACGCGGGTGGCGCTGTGGGTTAAACCACAGAGCCTAGGACTTGCTGATCAGAAGGTCGGTGGTTCGAATCCCCGCGACGGGGTGAGTTCCCATTGTTCGGTCCCTGCTCCTGCCAACCTAGCAGTTCGAAAACACGTCAAAGTGCAAGTAGATAAATAGGTACCACTCCGGCGGGAAGGTAAATGGCATTTCCGTGCGCTGCTCTGGTTCGCCATTTGCCTGATAATAAATGTTGGAAATGTAAAGAATAAATGTTGGAAATGTAAAGAAACTGAAGGTACTTTTTATCACCTTTGGTGGACGTGCCCGAAGATTAAGGCTTTCTGGGAAATGATATATAATGAAATGAAAAAGGTACTTAAATGTACTTTTCCCAATAAAAAAATTCCTTCCAGTAGCACCTTAAAGATCAACTAAGTTAGTTCTTGGTATGAGCTTTCGTGTGCATGCACACTTCTTCAGATACGAAAGCTCATACCAAGAACTAACTTAGTTGGTCTTTAAGGTGCTACTGGAAGGAATTTTTTTATTTTGACTATGGCAGACCAACACAGCTACCTATCTGTAACTGGTACTTTTCCCAAGAAACCAGAATCCTTTCTCTTGGGCATTGTCGGCCAATTGGTGCCAAAGAAAGACAGGACTTTTTTTATGTACGCTACTACAGCAGCAAGAATTCTCATCGCAAAGTATTGGAAGACACAGGTGAAGTAAGGTTTAAGAAAAAAGGATTTGAAATTATACATGTTTGTTTATGTTTGTTTGTTTGTATTGTGCATTGTTTGTGTTTATAAAAATTGTGAAAAACCAATAAAAATTTTATTTTTTAAAAAAAGTCATGCTGGCCACATGACCTGGAAGCTGTACGCCGGCTCCCTCAGCCAATAAAGCGAGATGAGCGCCGCAACCTCAGAGTCAGCCACGACTGGACCTAATGGTCAGGGGTCCCTTTACCTTTATAAAGAGGAGCCCAGGCACCAAGCCAAAATTGGAGAGCCTGTGGCCCGACTGATGTGGATGCTGAACTCCAACTCCCACCAGCCCCCAGCTGGCATAGCCAACACACAGGAATGATGGAAGTTGGAGTCCCAACATCTGCAGGGCCACAGGTTCCCCAATGTCTTTTGCCCCCTGAAGCGAATCACAAAATGGTGCCCTCCTTCCTCGCCAAGGAAGAAAGGGGCCAGTGAAGATCTGCATCATGGACAAGCGGGGAATAGACCACTTAACACCGGTCTTGAAAGACCTATATTGGTTCCCAGTACGTTTCCGAGCACAATTCAAAGTGTTGGTGCTGACCTTGAAAGCCCTAAACGGCCTCAAAGGCCCAGTAGACCTGAAGGAGCGTCTCCACCCCTATCATTCAGTTCTGAAGGCCTTCTGGCGGTTCCCTCCCTGTGAGAAGCCACGTTACAGAGAACCAGGCAGAGGGCCTTCTTGGTGGTGGCACCCGCCCTGTGGAACGCCCTCCCACCAGATGTCAAAGAGAAAAACAACCACCAGACTTTTAGAAGACATTTGAAGGCAGCCCTGTTTAGGGAAGCTTTTAATGTTTGAGGCATTACTGTACGGGGGAAGCCCAGCCAGTTGGGCGGGGTATAAATAAATAAGTAAGTAAGTAAGAACTGTTTGACAGTGGAATTTGCTGCCAAGGAGTGTGGTGGAGTCTCCTTCTTTGGAGGTCTTTAAGCAGAGGCTTGACAACCATATGTCAGGAGTGCTCTGATGGTGTTTCCTGTTTGGCAGGGGGATGGACTCGATGGCCCTTGTGGTCTCTTCCAACTCTATGATTCTAGGATTCTATGATTCTATGAAATAATAAGTTGTTGTTGTTGTTGTTGTTGTTACCTCTAGACACACCGCCCAGACTTGCACCCCGGGTTGGGAGCATCATTTTGGGGCTTCTACTGCAGCCGTTTGACTTCACCCCTGGAGGTACACTCTGTTGCCTCTCGAGACAGATGTCTCTCCATTGTCTCTCGAGACAGATGGATGCCAACAAACAGGTTTGAGCCCCATCCCGGGCATTGCAGGGGGTTGGACTGTTTGACCTTCATGGGCCCTTCTATCATTAACACTCTTTGATTATCCAATTCATGGGTAGGCAAAGCAAGGTCTGGGGGCCGGATCCGGCCCAATTGCCTTCTCAATCTGGCCCGCGGACAGTCCGGGAACCAGAGTGTTTTTACATGAGTAGAACGTGTCCTTTTATTTAAAATGCATCTCTGGGTTATTTGTGGGGCATAGGAATTCATTCATTCCCCCCCCAAATATAGTATGGCCACCCACAAGGTCTGAGGCACAGTGGACCGGCCCCCTGCTGAAAAAGTTTGCTGACCCCTGCTCTGACGTATGCCCAGGATCTCTGAATTACTTCCTGTGGCTGTGGTTTTTCTGAGCATGGGCTACCTTCTCCACCCCCCATTTATAATACAGTGGTACCTCGGGTTAAGTACTTAATTCGTTCCGGAGGTCCGTACTTAACCTGATACTGTTCTTAACCTGAAGCACCACTTTAGCTAATGGGGCCTCCGGCTGCCGCTGCACGATTTCTGTTCTCATCCTGAAGCAAAGTTCTTAACCTGAAGCACTATTTCTGGGTTAGCGGAGTCTGTAACCTGAAGCGTATGTAACGTGAAGCATATGTAACCTGAGGTACCACTGTATAACTGTAACTCAAGATAACACTCCATGGCATTTGATTAAGTGGACTGTAGTGGGCGGAAGCTTATGCCGCAATGCATTTGTTAAAAAGGAGAAAGATGGAAAAGAGCTCCAGTACATTGCTTAGTTATTTATAAGATTTCCTACTTGCCTCTTAGACCGTAAAGTCCCAGGGCAGATTACAGCAATGTAATGATGCAATTAAAAGCAAGACAGAGAGTAACACGTTTTCTGTGCAATTATGAAAGGTAAATAAAACAATTCCAAGCGAGAGCAACTCAGTAAATAGAAGACGTGGGTCTTTCAAAAATGCTTGCAGCTGTCCAAGGCAAGGGCGAAGAGGTGAATCTTCCGCGTATGGAGGAAACTGTGGAAGATGCTCAGTGCACCTCTTTGGGGGTTGTATGCAAAATGTTGAACATGTCAGCAGGTGGACATGGTCAGCCCATGAAGCAGTTGGGTACTTTAAGACTTCGGACAGACAAAATCACATGCTCCGCTATTTAGATGATAATAGAAATCACTTCACTTACTTCAAAACATGGTATATTAGCCCCGTTGCATTGGTGGTGCCCTTCTGTTGAGTGAGTCCTCAGATTTTATTTTTATATTTTTTCTATCCCACCTTTCCACCAAGGCGTTCAAAGTGGGGTGTGGGGGCTTCTCCACTCCCTATTTTATCCTCACAACAACCTTATGAGGTAGGTTTGGTTGAGAAAAAACTGCATACTGTGATAAGAATTTTAAGGTCTTAGATATGTAATAAATGTTCATAAATGCACCAAGCAAACACGTACATAAATATATAAACCACATGTCTGAAACCCCACAGAAAAAAGTCCTGATCATTGGGAAGAACTTCCTGACAGTAAGAGCTGTTCGACAGTGGAATTTGCTGCCAAGGAGTGTGGTGGAGTCTCCTTCTTTGGAGGTCTTTAAGCAGAGGCTTGACAACCATATGTCAGGTGTGCTCTGATGGTGTTTCCTGCTTGGCAGGGGGTTGGACTCGATGGCCCTTGTGGTCTCTTCCAACTCTATGATTCTATGATTCTATGATCAAATTGACCTCAAATATTTCTCTGCAAGGTCAAAGTGGGAAACCTCCACGTTGTCTCTTTCCTCACAAATCCTGTCTTAAAGGCACATTTAAGATATGAATAGGGTGTGAGCCTCTGACCTGGCCAGGAACTAAGTATTTATCATTACAAAAGACTGGTCAGGCTCCCCAGGCAATCCAATCAAGTGACCATTAAACAGGTAACCTGCCAGACAGGAGATAAACAACACTCTCAGATTTCTGCTGTAGACCGCCCTTTCTGTGATGTATGTATGATGTATCTGGGGGTGGTCTTGGACTCCAGGGCGGGCAATTTAAAATGTCTATATAAGGGTGGGCACACCTTTGTTCTGGGTCCTCCTCCGTCCTCCTGTGTGTGAGGGGAGCACCCTGTTGCAACAGATCAATAAAGATCAGGCTTACGAGCTGCTTTGCTTCTCAATATTCTCTGGTTGGCCTCTGTTATTTTCTCCAACTGATGGAGAACCTACAAAGGACTCTGTAAGGGCTCTTGGATACCCCATAAGGGGAAAAGGGCAGTTTATTTGTTTAAAACAACACACACCATGCGTTTAAAGCACACAACATCTCACAAAGAATCCTAGCAGCTTGTAGTTTGTTAAGGGTGCTGGGAGCTGTAGCTCTCTGATGGGTAAACTGGAGTTCCAAGAATTCTTTGGGGCAAACCAATGTGCTATAAATGTACGATGCGTGAGCAGCCATCGTGATTGGCCCGCTGTCACCCAGTGGGCTTGATGTCTCAGTGGAGATTTGAGCCCTGGTCTCTCAGGTCCCAGCTGGATATTACCTCACACTGACTGTTATGTACTGTAGTTCTCACCCTGGGCCAGCAGGGGGATACTGTAGATATGCAAATAAGGGATCGAAAGTGACGTTCAGTGATTGGATAGTTTTAGAAAATTGTTACAGTTACGTTGTACTGGAGCTCTATATAAGCAGGCTGACTGAACCCTTCAGTTCAGTTCTGTCCTGGCCTGTGAATAAACAAGAGCTGTTTGAAGAATCGCTGTGTCGTCTGATATGTTCACCAACAACTTGACACTGACAGCCCCACAATGTGCATTACTGCAGGAGTGGGGTTTTAGGAACCACTGCAAGATCCCCTGGTCAAGGGTCGAGAGTCTGCTGGCCTATTTTACAATCATTGCCCGTGAGGTGAGACATCCTGCCCCTTGCCTGCCATTTATCACATCCCCAGGACAAACACGGATTGGGAAGCTGGCCAAATTCCCCTTCCGATTCAATCAACTCCCGTCCCAAGCGTTGGCATCGCTTCTGATTGGGAACGGCAGCCTTGCAATCAGCAATTTAATCTAAGGGCAGGTTCAGGTTTATATCGCAGACAGTTTGACCTTTCCTAAGCCTTCTGCAAACATCATTATAGTCTCTCCTAGTGGGATGTTCTGATTAATTAATTTTAGGTGTTGTACCTTGTGATGAAAAGGCGAACACAAGAGAAATGGCAAGTTATCTCTCCAGTTCAGAGAGTCTTTCTCGCACGCTCCAATGACATTTCTGCTTTCTGCTCTTTTAACAGGTACCGTATCCGTTTGCACAAACTTATCAATATATGTTCTTGCTGTCCCTGTTACTGCAGTATATATCCCAAAACATTCCTATATAATAGAGTGACCCCCCCCCCTTTGAGTTCCAGCAATATATATTGAGGAAAGTGGGATCTGTGGCAGCTAAGTACAGTGGTACCTCGGGTTAAGTACTTAATTCGTTCCGGAGGTCTGTACTTAACCTGAAACTGTGCTTAACCTGAAGCACCACTTTAGCTGATGGGGCCTCCTGCTGCTGCCACACCGCCAGAGCACAATTTCTGTTCTCATCCTGAAACAAAGTTCTTAACCCGAGGTATTATTTCTGGGTTAGCGGAGTCTGTAACCTGAAGCGTATGTAACCCGAGGTACCACTGTATTGCAGTATGAAGTTCTCCTGTTCAGAAGAAAAAAACCCCAAAAAACCAAATGATCAAGGGAATGGAGCAACATCCCTATGATGATAGGTTACAGCATTGGGGGGGGGGTGTTTTATGTTAGTGAAAAATCAAGTAAGAGGTGACATTATAGAAATGTGTAAAAATTAAGCATGTCATGTAGAAAGTAGCTAAAGAAAAGCTTTTAGCTCTCTCTCTCTCTTGGATGGCTTCAAAAAAAGATTGGAAAAATTCATGGAGGGAAAAATCAGTGCCTATGCTTTTGAATTCTGGTGCTGGAGGAGACTCTTGAGAGTCCCATGGACTGCAAGAAGATCACACCTCTCCATTCTGAAGGAAATCAGCCCTGAGTGCTCACTGGAAGGACAGATCCTGAAGCTGAGGCTCCAATACTTTGGCCACCTCATGAGAAGAGAAGACTCCCTGGAAAAGACCCTGATGTTGGGAAAGATGGAGGGCACAAGGAGAAGGGGACGATGGAATGAATGAATGAATGAATAGTTTATTACGGTCATAGACCAGAAGAAAAGAAAAACATAAAAGGCAGCAATAGTTTACAAGGGAGTGATGGTGTCAATTAAAAGTTGTAAAATTATACATAAAAACAATACACATATACACACACACACATATACATACTCATATATGCACTGCAGTATATGTATGGGCTTAAAAAAAGGGGGGGGGCTTATCCAGGGGTCAGATCTTTTACTTTTTTACAGCTAATGCCCTCCGCTTGATCACGGCCGCAGAAAACTTGGCCACTTTCAGTGTTACTTCTGGGTTTTTATCTCCTAGTAGGATTTTCAGCCGCTGAGATTCAGATCGACCTGGAAATTTCTGAACGATAGGGGAGATAAACAGTAACCTGATATCCCCGTAAAGGTTGCAGTGTAACAGCACATGTGAAGCCGTTTCCACCTCCTTCAGACCACATGGGCAAACTCGTTCAGCATAGGGTGTGCCCTCGTATCTGCCCTTTAGTAAGGCAGATGGCAATACATCAAATCTGGTAAGGGTAAACGCCCGCCTATATTTTGCGATTTGTAGGTCCAGCAAATATGGGGTTAGATTAAATCCTTTTCCATAATCTTGGATAGCTGGATATTTATCTATCTTGCTCATATGGTCCTGAAGCTCTACATCTCCTATTCGCTGGCTCACCATCATTTTAGCCTTTTCAAAGCCTGAGGCTATGAGTTCTTGTGAGGAAAGCCCCAGGCCCCTCAATTTTTCATAAAGCGACAATCTCCATTTAGACTGGAACGGGTCTAGTAGAGTCAATGGAGCCACTCCCACTGGGAAAAATATGAGTTTTAGCCAGAAGTGAATCTTCAAGATCCATATCCTGGCATTAATAGGGAGTTGGCCAACCTCCAGCCTAATGGCAGTGTTAGAGACACAGGTAGGTAACCCTAGTAGGGAACGATAAAATTTAGTTTGTACAGATTCTAGGGACTTGAGTTTTTGACAATTAAATATCTGGGTGCCATACATCAATTGTGGAAGTATTTTTGCAACAAAGACCTGGGAGGCAGCAGGGACATATTGACCTCCTTTTCTGTAAAAGAATCTTATAATAGCTCTGGAAGATCTTTGCGCATTTACAATGGAATTCTTAATCTGATGGCACCAGGATCCCTTCTCATCAAAAATTATTCCAAGATATCTAAAAGATGTTACTTGCTCAATAGGTTGGTTATTAATTTTCCATTTATGTCGGAGTTTTCTCTTGGAGAACACCATAATTTTTGATTTAGTGTAATTTACTATTAGGTGTTCAGCTTCGCAATACTCTGTAAGAGCTCGTAAAAGCTTTCTTAGACCCACACAAGAGAAGGAAATAAGTGCCACATCATCCGCGTACAAAAGGACCGGGATTGGTGTATTATTTAGATTTGGGGAATGAGTGCTTGCTTCCTCCATCTTTCCGACTAAGGAGTTTATATAGAAGTTAAAAAGAATAGGAGCAAGAACACAGCCTTGCTTGACACCATGGGAACTTTGGATTTCCTTTGATAGGTTCCCATAACGGTCGCATCTAACACGGATCCGAGTGTTTTCATGCAGTCTACGGATAAGAAGCAAAAGACGTCTATCGATGTTTGTGACATTTAGTTTTTCCCAAAGTCTATGCCGGGGTATCGAGTCGAAGGCTGATTTAAAATCTATAAAGGCTACATAGAGAGAGCCTCCTTTCTTTGAGGTATATTTCTCCACTAGATGTTGCAATACCAATCCTTGGTCTAGAGTTGATCTATGTGCCCTGAACCCAGCCTGGGCTTCCTTTAGGATGTGCTCCTGTTCCAGCCAGTCCGCAAACTTTTCACGTAAGTGAGTTGCATAAAGTTTGCTGATGATGCTTAAGAGACTGATTGGTCTGTAATTGGCTGGATCAAGTTTGCAGCCTTTCTTGAATATGGGAACGATGATTGCCAATCCCCAGTCCTCTGGTATTATTGCTGTTTGATCTATGCTGGTGAAAAGGGTGGCAAGGACTGGGGCCCACCAGTCAATATTGGCTTTGAGAAGTTCAGGAGAGATGTTATCTGCTCCCGGGGCTTTTCTGTGTTTGAGTGCCTGAATAAGCCTCCTAATCTCCGCGACCGACACCGGAGGCCACTCATCACCTGCCGCACACTGTATTAGTGGCTGAGTCAAAGGCAGAGCTGAATATGAAGATTGGAAAAATGCCTCCCAAGTCCCTGCAGGTATAGTATACTCCACTTCTGAGGAAGTAGGTCGCACTCCATTTGCTACCAGTCTCCAGAAGGTGGCCGAATCTCTCTCTCTGGATGCATCTATTAGGCATTTCCATTCTCTTTTCTGTGCCAGGAGTTTTTTGTTTTTGATCAAAATTTTATAATTCCGTTTATCTTCAAACCAGCCCGTGGGGAGTTGGGGTAAATTGGCAGATCTATAATTCTTGTATTTTTTCAGTAAATTTAGCTTCATATCCTGACATTCTTGATCAAACCAGGGTTTGGAGTTTTTATATACTGAGGATTGCCTACTTGGCCTGTTCCTTTTTTCCTTCAGGGGATCTTGAAGGAGTAGAATTAACTCCTGAAATAAATTTATCTTTAATTCATGGCTTGAGGAAGTTATAAGGTTTTCTCTCTTAATGAGGAATTCCTTTGAGCATAGCCTACTTGAAATTTCCTTATGCAGTTCATCTGTCCATCTAATGCGCGAATATCTGAGCTCCAAAGCTGTAGGGCTCGAATGCTCGATTTTTTCAGCGCAGGATAAATCCTTTCCCGCATCTACGAGTGCACTTAATGGCAGATGATCACTGTCTAAGCGCTCCTCCACTTTACATTCCAGAACTTTGTTTTGAAGATCATACGACACGATTATATAATCAATTGTGGAGGCGCCATTGTTAGATATAAATGTGAATTCTCCGACCTTCTCCCCCTCTGTACGGCCATTTAATATAACCAGGTCCAACTTATTGACCAAGTGTAGTAGGCATAAGCCGGCATAATTGCAGCCTTTATCCTTTGATATTCTAGCTGGTATTGGATGGGTTTCCTCTATAATGGGGACTGTTTCGTGGAAATGGGCAAACAAAGCCTCATCAGATTGTCCAGTTCTGGCATTTAGGTCGCCTGCCACCACTACAGAGGCATCAGGAAATTGATTTAGTAGTTTGTCAAGATACTGTTCTAACTGAACCCAAGTATTTCTTATCAATCTTTTCTCTCTTTGTGGGGGTAGGTATACATTAATCAGCAGCCAGCTGTGGGTTCTCCACTGTACTTGCACAGCTGTGGCCAGATGGTCTAGTGGGTCTAGTTTTTTAAATGTGGCCCTTAGCCTTGTTGAGATTAAAGTAACTAACCCACCTTTAACTCGCCCCCCTCTAGTACTTAAAAGACCTGGGAGGGAGAACGCAGAAAAACCATTTAACTCCACTTCACTTGTGCTCCAGGTCTCCTGGAGAAACACAATATCATGTCTCTGAATATATTTAACAAAGGATTGGTCAGAGACCCTCTTTTGCCAACCTGCAATATTCCAAGTTAGCAAGGCAAGGTTGCACGTTGTCTTGCCAAAAATTGATCTTAGTCAATTTGCCTTTGAAAGATTTTTTGGGCCTATCTTTTTATCTGTTGGTTGGATTTCATTCATTTTGGCAATGTCCATAGATGTATTATCGCCCAGGTACTCAATGGAATCAGTTGAAGGGTGCAGCGTGCTAACGTTAGTGATCAGTACTCCTTTTTTTGGCGAATCTACCTTGAGGTGTTCTATTTGACTGATACCAAGTTCATCCTCATCCAGGTATCTCATGCTGGTCCAAGAGCGCGTTGTGGTTGTCATAGGGATGGTTTCCTTCTTAGATGGTAGGTTGTTGCTATCCCTTACGCACTGTGTTAGATCTGTTGTTTTCAGGTTTATCTCTGCAGCTGCAGAGGTAATATGAGGGTAGTCTTTCGTGGTTGCCATAGGGATGGTTTCCTTCTTAGATGGTAGATTGTTGCTGTCCCTTACGCACTGTGTTAGATCTGTTGTTAACAGGTTTATCTCCGCAGTTGTAGAGGTATTATAAAAGTAATCTTTCATGAGGTCTGTCTTGGCTTTTACAGAGAGGTTCTCTTTCTTCAATTGGTCCGTTGCCGGTTCTTTCTCTCTTACTTTTTCCTGAGCATTCATCTCTGTTAACTTATTTCTAAGGGTCTCCAATCTTCTCAAGATCTCAGATTGGGCAAAGAAAGGCAACAATCCAAACTGGTTTATTAATGCCTTTTCTTCTGGGTAGAAGTTATCCATCCCCTCATTAGGCAATCTCATCTCCTGTCTTGGTTTCAAAGGCCCTTGCTCAGTATGTTCCAGTTTGTCTTTTGAGTGTCCTCTCTCCTCCTTTGGTTTACAAGTAAATCTTATCTCAGCTGTCGTAAACTCATCAGGGAACAATTTCAAACATGTGCTGTTTTCGAAGAATCTTGTTACCGTTATCCTTTTCTTTGACAGCAGATGTCTTGATCTATATATATATTTAGCCAAGTTTTGATCTTTGAAGGAGGCAATCACTCGCAGAGAATATCCATTGTAGAATATGAAATCAACTGAGGTAATGTCAGGATTGCAGCCAGCCATGCCCTTTCCCAGTAAACTCCATTCCATCTGCCCCCAAAAGAAAATTTCCCACAGGCATGGATGGAAACTGTTGACTCAATATGCAAATGCTCACCTAATGATTTCCTGCAAATTCTTTATTTTTGGATAACAGGAGCCGCAGTCCACAAATAGGCACAATAGCGATGAGAAGCTAGCTTTGTATATGGGATACACTGAAAAATATACTGTCTAAAATAAATATAAGACCATTGTTTATGTATGCAACCACGGCAGTCAGAATAATAGTGGCAAGAAACTGGAAAAATGAAATCCTACCAACGATTACAGAGTGGCAGACTCTTATGATATAATACCGGCAAGTAGCAAAACTGACAGGAAGAATCAGAGGAGTGTCAAACCAGAAAGTATATGGAGAATGGAAAATATTCAAAGAATATCTAAAATTGCATTGTACAATTAGCAAGATACTTGCAGAACTAGATTGATACTTGTAAGCAAAACATGTATTAGATATTATACCGGATTATATATATTTATATATAATGAAATAACATAAATCTGTGCAAGAAAATATAGACAATATAACCAGTATAATGAGAATTATTGGAAGTTTTATATTTTAACCTGTTATTTAATTGTAATATACTGTATTCCCCCCCCCCCTTTACAGTACTTGTATTGCTTTTGCTTTGTATGATTTGTTATTTATGTATATATGCCTATGTGGGAAATTAATAAAGATTATTTAAAAAAGAAAGAAAAGAAAAATGTACTGTCTCCAGCTCTCTAAAATGTAATTTGAAGTGGAGGTTATTCCCTTTGGAAGTAGGTTGCTCATGCTGTCTCGACTTTTCTCTGAGCTGCCCACTCAACGTGCAAAAAAATGTGCCTAATTTCACATCATGGCAACAGCATCCGTACCTTTTCATCTATTGAAACTAAACCTTTTGATTTTCATGTGGCCGAGCTCCTCTGCCTTTAGTAACTGCAAAAGAAGCTGAAGGAATTTGGTTTTGATTTGTAATAATTTGGAAAATAAATAAAAAACGAAAGAAAGAAAGAAGAAGCAAAAGTCTGAGGTGTACCATGAAATTTAATATGAAGAGCTGCGTTAGTTCAGCTTCTGCCTACATCTAAAGAAACAAGGTACAGTATCTGCCAAAGAGGGGAAGGCAGTAAACCAAGCTGATATTTTTTATTTTTCATAAGGACTCAGTGGCTGAACTAGCATTTGAACCCAGCTCTCGACAAGAACCAATTCAGTTGCCAAGGCAACAGGGAGAAGAAAGACCTTCCCAAGATGGCCGCACTGCGACGCCTCTCATAGAGATGGCAGCACACAAGATGGCAGCACAAGGGAGGAGCGGAAACCCAACCCTTTTTCTCGAGAAGTTTCCCTATGACACACTCAACATGGCTCTTTGAATCACAGCTGTTTCCTTGCCCTCAGTTATCCAGTAAAGCAACTGTTTAAGATAATCTTCAACAAAACCACAGTGGCACAAACAAAAACATCAGCTAAAAAAATCGGAAACCGCCCTTGTCCATAAAACTGTTTATAGGCAGAAATTGCGGCCATGTGCGACTCTTCACGTTTTCCTATCTCTATGTCCAAGATGGCGGGTTTTTGTTGTTGCCTCGCTCAAGATGGCGGCGCCACCGCCCTTCTTCCCCTTTCCCGCAACTAGCCAATCAGAGCCCCACCCTGGGCGTGGCTTCACCGTTGCTGCGGCAACCGCGGCCCAGAAACGGTGAGGGCAGGACGGTAGCGAGGCGGGGGCGGGGGGAGTTCTGAGAAATTCGCGCGGCTGGCAGGTAATGGAACGCGTGGCGTGCGGTATGCGTGCGCCGGGGGAAGGGGGGACACGGAGGAGTCGCGTGTCTTTTGCACGTGTGAACGGGTGACGTATCAGCCACCTCTCTTTCTCCCTCTTGATTCAAACAGAACACGTGAAAACTGAGGGCGGGTGGCTTATGTGCAATCTTGGACCGCAAGGGTCGATGCTAAAAATCGAACTTCCAGCTTTGCAAGTGACTTGGGAATTGTTTGGAGACAAAGGATTTAAATAATAATAATAATGCTCTTGTTGTTTAGTCGTGTCCGACCCTTCGTGACCCCATGTACCAGAGCACGCCAGGCACTCCTGTCTTCCACTGCCTCCGGCAGTTTGGCCAAACTCATGTTGGTAGCTTCGAGAACACTGTCCAACCATCTCATCCTCTGTCGTCCCCTTCGCCTTGTGCTTCCCCAGCCACTCTGGGTGGCTTCCAACAGAACACTAAAATACAATAACCTATTAAACATTAAAAGCTTCCCTAAATAGTTCTGCCTTCAGATGTCTTCTAAAAGTTTGGTAGTTATTTTTTCTTTGACATCTGGTTGGAGGGCGTTCCACAGGGCGGGCGCCACTACCAAGAAGGCCCTCTGCCTGGTTCCCTGTCACCTCACTTCTCGCAATGAGGGACCCGCCAGAAGGCCCTCGGCAGAATGATGGAGGAGAATTTGCTCCTTCAGGTATACCGGACCGAGGCCGTTTAGGGCTTTAAAGGTCAGCACCAACACTTTGAATTGTGCTCGGAAACGTACTGGGAGCCAATGCAGATCTCTCAGGACCGGTGTTATGTGGTCCCGGCGGCCGCTCCCAGTCACCAGTCTAGCTGCCGCATTCTGGATTAGTTGTAGTTTCCGGGTCACCTTCAAAGGTAGCCCCACGTAGAGCGCATTGCAGTAGTCCAAGCGGGAGATAACCAGAGCATGCACCACTCTGGCAAGACAGTCCGCAGGTAGGTAGGGTCTCAGCCTGCGTACCAGATGGAGCTGGTAAACAGCCGCCCTGGACACAGAATTGACCTGTGCCTCCATGGACAGCTGTGAGTCCAAAATGACTCCCAGGCTGCGCACCTGGTCCTTCAGGGGCACAGTTACCCCATTCAGGACCAGGGAGACCTCCACAACCACCCGCCCCCTGTCCCCCCAAAACAGTACTTCTGTCTTGTCAGGATTCAACCTCAGTCTGTTAGCCGCTATCCATCCTCCAACCACCAAGGTAACCTTAAAACACATGTGAAATCTCAGAAGTGGTCTGGAATATGATAATGGCCCCTGACTGGGTGTCTCCGTTCTCTTTAAGGTCCTTTCCCACTGCAGGCCCATGGCTGAAGTGCACGTGATTGGTCAGATCGTGGGAGCCAGCGGATTTCCTAGCAGCAGCCTTTTTTGCAAATGGGGGATTCACACAGGTTGGTGGAGCATTATGGTGTGGAGATCACGGGAAAGGGGAAGGCAGAGATAATTTAGCACGTGATTTATAGGTTAATTCTGTTCGGTTAAAGTCAGCCGGCAGGTGTTGCTTAGCGACCAATCAGAGGAGCAGGATCTTTGCCGAGGTAGCATCAGCTCTCATTGGCTGCGTAGTTCCGAGGGAGTTTTCCTCTGTATGTTTAGTTGAGTGTTTTCCTGCTGTGTAGAAGGCCTGAGCTAAGAAAGACAGAAAGCCTCTCGGTTGAATTTCTTCTCCAAATACGCGGATTTAGATAGCATGTCAGAAAAGATAAAAAAATAAACCAAAATGGGTATTTATTTCAAAATGGGAAGTTTTTAAAATATATTTGAAAAATAATAATAATAGTAGTTTAAAGTCATACACAGCGTTCGAATAATTTCAGTAGCAGTGTTAAAAATGTGGAAAAACCAATGAATGGATCAAGGGATATTGAAACTGAACAAAACTCGTTATGCAATGGCAGCGAACAATTAATACAGAATCTGTAATAAGGAATAGGCGGGAAGTCTGGTAGATAGAAAAAGACCACTTTTATGTTTTGAAGGTTACTAGTTGATGTGCTAATTCTCTTTTTTCTTTGGTGGGGATGGAGATTTATTTTCTTTTTCTGTATGGTGTGTTAATGTGAACAGTAACAATAAAATTTAATAAAAGAAAAAGAATTTCTCCTCAGATTTATACGCTGTTCTTGTTCAGTTTGCTTCGTCAAGTGTTATCAAGCTTCTCTTCTCGCTAAACGCCATCTGTGTTATTTAAGTGACGCTACTAAAGGGGGAGGTGAGAGGAAGTCAGTTCCCCTGGCGCTTTCCACCTCCCCACCCCACATTTTTAGACTTGATTCGAGAGGCAGAGCTTTGTCTATTCATAACCGAGACAGCTGGGTTTTCTCCTCCTCCCAGGTGGTGCCTGGAAGTTGCTGTCGGGATTCCGGGAAGGGCAGACCCAAGTCGACCACCCCCAGCTGGATGATGTGGCTTATTGGTCACACCCCATCGACGTCCACTTTGCCACTAAAGGCTTGCAGGGTAAGAGATATCAGTTGCCTTTCCCTTCCTCCTCCGCAATTCTTGGCTATTGCCAAGTTAAAAACATGAGATCCTTTTAAATAATATTTGTGTGTGTCTTGCAATACACAGCTGCAGCTGGACAGAGAAACGCCTAACACACTGCAGGCAAATCACCCAGTGACCGCTTGCTAATGTTTTGAGCTGGCTGTGGTTGCTGATTTGCAGAGGGCCATTTTCTTTGGTAGCATCCTGATAATGCAATGGAAGCTAGCTAGGCCATCAGGGCATATGCCCCCCCCCCATCTAGGCCTCACATAAAAGGTAAAAGGACCCCTGACCATTAGGTCCAGTCGTGGCCGACTCTGGGGTTGCGGCACTCATCTCGCTTTATTGGCCGAGGGAGCTGGCGTCCAGCTTCCAGGTCATGTGGCCAGCATGACTAAGCCGCTTCTGGCGAACCAGAGCAGCGCACAGAAACGCCGTTTACCTTCCCGCCAGAGCGGTACCTCCAGTTTGGAGCGGTGCTTTCGAACTGCTAGGTTGGCAGGAGCTGGGACCAAACAACGGGAGCTCACCCCGTCACGGGGATTCGAACCGCCGACCTTCTGATCGGCAAGCCCTAGGCTCTGTGGTTCAACCCACAGCGCCACCCGCATCCATCTAATAAAGCAGAATGGTTGCTGGGTGCTGCAGCATAGATGCACAAAAATAAATAAATCGGTCTGTAGAGGTCCCAGATTTCTGCTGTGACGTTGGTGGCTTGAGCAAGCAAAGCAGAACACTCACCTTGTTGGCTCTGTTAGCATCAAAGTGACCTCCCTGGGGCCCAAGCGTGTGGGTCTGGAGATCCTGGGCAGCCCAAAGGACAAGACCCTTTTCTCGGCCTCGTTGATGTGGTCCAAAGGAAAGCAGAGCAAGACGTTTGGCACCAGCTGGGCTGCAGGAGTTGCCGGATGGAGGCGTACAAGGCACCCTCCAACCGCCTTAGGGACTCCGCTCTGCATTTGTCTAGGGTTTACGCCTTAGGCTTTTCTTCTCCCGAAGATATTCTGCAAGGCAGCAGAGGTTTGGAATCAGTTTTCCTTCTCTTAGATGTTCTCCCTTCCCAAGTGGTTAGCAATGTCATTCTAAACTGAAAGCTTTTGGATAATAAGGACAAAATCTTCAAAAACTGAACAGTCGCTTTTGGGAGATATGAAAAATGAGTATGAGCAATGAGCACTCTTCCTGAGTGGCAATTTAACCAATTTAAAAGGCAACCCACTGAACAACGATGCTCTTAAACAGCTAAGCCGCATCTTATAACTAGAGCTACAGTTCTGCAGTGTGGCTGCCGGCCAACCTTCGCCGGGAATTTAGCTGGCTACGATGCCCCAAATCTTGGCTCTATCAGTGTGAATGATGCTTCATAACACATACGTTGCTGGCCAAGAATCCGTCCCACTTGGGGAGGCTCTTGAACCCACCCACTCGCCCCCAACCAGCCTGATCTCCTGTCTTCCCCATGGGGACTTTTGCCCAAGTCCAAGCAAAAATTGGCATTGAGGCAATGTCTATTAGGGCAAATGGGACCCTGCTCCACAAAGCTCAGTCTCCACAAAGCTCAGTCTCAGCCTTCTCCTGAGATAAATCCAGTCCAGGGATCTCAGAAAACAACAAATAGGGGGATTTAGGAGCAGGTTGGCTTCCCCCTCCTTAGTTTTGCTGTTGTACAACTCAGCAGGGAGGAGGAGGAGGATAGAGGTAAATAGTTGGCTTTCGTTGCCTCTGGCGCCACCTGCTGTTCGCCTCCCTGCCTTCCACCCTACCAGTGGGGCCCAGCCAATTGCATTGTAGAGATGTCGCCTTCGGAAGCCCTCTCTCTTCAGGGGATTCTGGCTTGAAAGGTGGGGCTGGGGATTTATGGTGGAGAATTCTCTGCATCCCAGCTTGACTGTATTCCCGCAAGAACTCAGGATGGAGGATGAAGAGGGCTGTGTGTTGCAGCTAGCCTAGTGCACAAAGGCGTCGTTTGCACCTGTTGCTCCTCCCACTGTTGCCTCTGGCTCCACCCACCATTGGCCCCTTGGAAGTTGCTCAGAAGAGAGTGCGGGCTCTTGGCTTGAAATGGTTCCTTGTCCCCAGCAGTTGCTCAGGGGTTGAGGAAAGGTACTCTGCGTAGACTCAGAGGCCCCCGTTCTCTCCAGCCATGAAATGCAGAGGGGTGTTTAAGCAAATTGCACAATCCGGCTTGAATCAGGCACTGTGTCTCGTCTCTCATTATGAACCTGCCTGACAGGAGCGAGCCAGCAGTAAACTGCACTGAGGAACTTGGAGGTAAAGGTAAAGGGACCCCTGACCATTAGGTCCAGTCGTGGCCGACTCTGGGGTTGTGGCGCTCATCTCGCTTTATTGGCCGAGGCAGCCGGTGTACAGCTTCTGGGTCATGTGGCCAGCATGACTAAGCCGCTTCTGGCAAACCAGAGCAGTGCACGGAAACGCCGTTTACCTTCCCACCGGAGTGGTACCTATTTATCTACTTGCACTTTGACGTGCTTTCGAACTGCTAGGTTGGCAGGAGCAGGGGCCGAGCAACGGGAGGTCACCCCGTTGCGGGGATTCAAACCGCCGACCTCCTGATCGGCAAGTCCTAGGCACTGTGGTTTAACCCACAGCGCCACCCGCATCCCTTTAACTTGGAGGTAACTATTAGCAAAAACAGGATATGCACAGGAACATCAGGCTTAGTGAGCACAGCAACTCGATCTCCATCAGGTCTTGCTCCCATGAAGCAGTTGCTGAGACTGAAGGTCCCCACGGCTGCCTAAGTCCCCCTCCTCTCCAGGGTTTTCCCCAAGCAATCGGAGACTGTGCCTGCGTTAAACAAACTTCCCCTCTGCTCTCTTCATGCCTCTCCTGGCTCTGGGAGACAAGGGGCGGGGGAACTTGTTGCAGCAGGAGAGGCAGAAGCCCGTGACTCTTCACCAGCCGGACTCCTCTCTGCCTCTTGGCCTTCCTCCTCTGCTTCTGCTTCTGCTTCTGGACTTCTCTCTGCCACGGACTCTCCCAGCTCACTAAACCCTGTTACCCCTTCAGCTTCTGACACCTCCTACTCCCTCTCCTCCCTCTGACCATGCTTGCTCTCCAACCACCAATCCCCAAGCTCCAAGCCTTTTTCCCTTGGTGATTCCCCTGCTGGTTGCTCCCCCTGTTCCTCTGCATCAAACCAGCCCATAACATTTCCCCTTGGAACTTGGAATTTTCAGATCAGTCTTCTGTTTTCAACAGAAGCCCCCTAGATTTGGTGGGTTTGGGGTCCCAGTTCCCCTCTTAACATGGGACAATTGAGAGGAGGCCTTGATGCCTGCTCTGAACCTCTGGAATTCCCAGCCGCGGAGGGTGCCGTGTGTGTGTGTGTGTGTGTGTGTGTGTGTGTGTGTGACGGCAATACTTTTGGGCTCGGTTTAGTTGAAGGTTACCAGATTTTTTTCAATAAATCCGGGGACATTTTTCAACTTCAATGGGTTTTGTATGGGGACTGATTTGTAAATCCGGGGACCGTCCCCGGGAAACGAGGACGTCTGGTAACCTTAGTTTATTTTATATTTAACCCCTTGTTTTCCTCCCCACCCCCTCCAAGAATAAGGTAGGTAAAGAGACCCCTGACCATTAGGTCCAGTTGCGGACGACTCTGGGGTTGCAATGCTCATCTCGCTTTACTGGCTGAGGGAGTACAGCTCATGTGGCCAGCATGACTAAGCCGCTTCTGGCGAACCAGAGCAGCACACAGAAACGCCGTTTACCTTCCCGCCAGAGCGGTACCTATTTATCTACTTGCACTTTGACGTGCTTTCAAACTGCTAGGTTGGCAGGAGCTGGGACCGAGCAACGGGAGCTCACCCTGTTGCGGGGATTCGAACCGCCGACCTTCTGATCAGCAAGTCCTAGGCTCTGTGGTTTAATCCACAGCGCCCCCCGCGTACGTTTGATATAATTGGCTTCCTGAAAGGAAATTAATCCGTGGCTACGGTAAACTGCTCCATCAGACAAAAGAGCTCAGAAGCCAGCCAGTGAAGGGAAGCCGTTCGGAATGGCAGGGGATTAATTGTCGGAGCGGCCGGCTTTTTTTGTGTGCGTGCCGCAAAGTCGGTTTGATTTGCGTGGGCTTCTCTTTGCTGCCTTTTCTAGGCTGCGCTTCAGCTGAGCTGAGCTGGACCAGAAAGGTGGGGGCAAGGAATGACCAAGCGGGGGGGACAGAGGAATGGATTGATGCGGAAAAGCTGCCGAAAGTCTCCCGCCGCTTCCTTTTCTTCCCGGCTGACGAGACTCCACATAATTAATAAATCATGCTTCCCCGGTTCCCTTTATTGCTGGGAACACAGTGCTCAGGCGAAGAGATAAAAAATACACACACACACATATATATATAACCCCACCGCCACCCCCGGCCAGCCAGACCTTGGCTAATGTTGAAATACGAACTCCGAATTGACAGGGGGAGATGGTGGCGGGAGCAGGAGAGAGAGAGAAAGAAAAGAAAAGAAAAGAAAAGAAAGAAAGAAAGAAAGAAAGAAAGAAAGAAAGAAAGAGAGGAGAAGGAGGATGGAGCCTAACGAGTGCTTGGAGGAGCCAGACTCTGACTTAATAATAATAACCTTAATATTTAGCATCGGTTGAGTGCTTTCTGCAAGCTCATGTCACTTCACAGACGCCGCCAAACAGCTCTTTATGGTAAATCAGCATTGTTATCCACACACTGAATTATTAAGAACCTGCCAGATCAGGCCAGCATCCTGCACTCCACAGTGCCTAGTCAGATACACCAGTTTCCCAATCTCCAGTGCTCCATCGGAGCAAACATCAGTTTGGGTTCCCCACGGATGGCCATTTGCTCTGATTGAGCTTTAAAGAGCGGATTTTCACAGGGAAAGCTCTGAAGCAAAAGGGAAAAACGGTGTTCAGAGCTTTAAATCACGGACCGTGCCTGGAAAGAGTGGAGGAAAAGTGTGGGTGTGAATAAGCCCTGAGTTTGGGGAAGTCGTTTTGGACCTCTTCACCATCTCTCCTGTTTAAACTACTGTGAATGATTTAGTGTCAATGGCCACCTCACTGCCACCCCCAACTTTAGATAGTTGGAAAGCACAAGTCCAGATACTGACCCTTGCAGGACTCCTCATTCTGTATCCTTCCATCATGAGAACTCTCCATTTTTCCCCTGCTCTTCTTCCTGTTTCTTTAACAGTTCCTCATCCACAATAGGAGTGTCAAAATCTTTTTTTTCTATGTCCAAGTATTCAGTGTCGTGGTTTGCAAACTCCTTGGGGCAGAGACCTGTCCTTTTAGATCAAGCTATTCTATTCTGTGGTGAAGTGCCACACTCACTGGTTATGACTTTGAAACTCTGGTCTTGTCTCATATACATTTGGACACCACGTAGCAATGCGACAGGCCTCCTGCCGTTTGTGTCCTTTGGAGCTCCAGTGTTCCAGACTTCCTTTTCTCCATTTATATATCTGTCAACTGAGAAGTCTTCATGCCTCTGTCCTAACAGGACCCTGGTCCTCAAATGTTGATGCCACACACACGCACACAAACACACATATCTTTAAAGATTCTGTTTTTGCTGTGGCAGAAATAGTGTGGTATTCCCTCCACAATCTGTGTGCATGGATGCTATTATATTAAGAAAGAAATACCCTGAATATTAGATGGGATTAGGTGGTGCTGTGGTCTAAACCACTAAGCCTAGGGCTTGTCGATCAGAAGGTCGGTGGTTCGAATCCCTGCGACGGGGTGAGCTCCTGTTGCTCAGTCCCAGCTCCTGCCCACCTAGCAATTCGAAAGCACGTCAAAGTGCAAGTAGATAAATAGGTACCGCTCCGGTGCCGTTTCCGTGCTCTGCTCTGGTTCGCCAGAAGCGGCTTAGTCATGCTGGCCACATGACCTGGAAGCTGTCTGCGGACAAACGCCCGCTCCCTCTGCCTATAGAGCGAGATGAGCGCGCAACCCCAGAGCCTTTACCCTGATTATTAACTACAGTCGTACCTCTTGTTATGTTCGGTTTAGGTTACGTCTTTTCAGGTTGCGTCCCGCAGCGACCCAGAAGTACTGGAAAGGGTTACTTCCAGGTTTCACCGCTCGCGCATGCGCAGACGAGCAAAATGACATGCCGCGCATGTGCCGAAGCGGCGAATCGCGACCTGCACACGCACAGACGCGGGTTGCGTTCCTTTCAGGTTGCGAACGAGGCTCCGGAACGGATCCCTTTCACAACCAGAGGTACCACTGTATTCTTTGCGTTAAATAACAACAGCCTGCCTGCATTCCCTTAATTCAGATAGACCATTCTGTAACATCCTTTCAAAAATGGTTCAGTTGAAACTTGAGAAATGCTATTCCTCTACGTTGTGATTTTTTATAGGGAGATAAGATGCCAATTTAACTCCGTGGTACTTCCTTAATGCTCAGACGAATTTTAGGTTTCAGTTTTAATGGTAGACTCCAACCCTAAGATTACAGAAAATATAGCACAGAACCTCCATCTCTGGGGGCGGAGCTCTTTTTGCTTCTAAGGAGTGCTAGCTATGTCCTCTGGCTGATGCTGCAACCTTGTTCCCGAACCCGGTGTAGCAGAGTGGTTGGGATCGCGATCAAGGAAGCTTCTGATTCAAATCTCGACTTGGCTGGGAACTTTCTGGGCAACCTGAGAAAAGCCACTGTCCTCTCTGCCCCCACCAGAGGGGGCAGGAATGTTATACCCGTGTAATCCTTTCCAAGCTGTTGTAAGGGTCACCAGGAGGCAGAGAAAATATACAAAGGCATTGATTTCTCTTCCAAGCCATCTTCATCGCACACAGCGCTGTTTCTGCGCCACTGCAGTTCAGCTTCCAACAAAAACTACATCGCTGGTCCTGCTGTCTGCTGTAGCAGAATCTCATATAATTGATTACATTGTTCTGCACCATTTCAGTGCACTGGCATTTATTTATTTCATCTTATTTAGCTTTTATATATCCCACCTTTCCTTCAAGGAGCTCAAGGCGGCATGCCTCGTTCTCCGCCTCCCCGTGTTATCCTCACAACAACAGCCCTGCGAGGTAGGTTGGGCTGAGAATGAATGACTGGCCCAAGGTCACCCTGTGAGCTTCAGGGCCGAGTGGGGATTTGAACCCCGGAGTCTCAGGTCTTAGTGCAGCACTCTAACCACTACACCATACTGCCTCTACATGGTACGAGTAGTGAACATCAGTAGTGTCTGCTTCCATGTAAATCCTCCCAACATCGCTACCGAGATGAAATGGTGGGATGCTTCAGAAACTTAAATTGCTATCCTTCCTTCCTTTTTCCTTTTTCCAAAACAACTTTTATTTATAATTTTTCACAATCGCATAAACCAAACACAATACTGTCATACCTTGGTTTTTGAACAGCTTAGTTCTCAAATGTTTTGGCTCCCGAACGCCGCAAACCCGGAAGTGAGTGTTCCGGTTTGTGAACTATTTTTGGAAGCTGAAGCCTCCTGCAACCAATCAGAAGCTGCGCTTTGGTTTCCAAACGTTTTGGAAGTCGAAAAGACTTCCGGAACGGATTCCGTTCAACTTCCAAGGTACGACTATATTGAATTAAACATAAGACTTCCCTTCCCACCTTCCATTCTTCCTTCTGATTCCCCCTTACTGCTGCATATTCTAATTACCATATTTTTCTGTGTACAAGATGAGGTTTTTTTATTCAATAGAAATGCAAAAAAATAGGGATTGTCTTATACACAGATAGCGCAGAGGTGGGACAGGCAATTGGTGGCTTCACTGATGTGTTCAATTGGCAGCGGGGTCAGGTGGGTGAGCGATTGTCGACAATCCCTCCCCAAAAAAGCTCAACAAGTCTGGGCACTCTCCCCCCATTTCCTCAATCAGGAGTTCCAAAAAATCGGGGTCGTCTTATGCACGGGGGCGTGTTATACACGGAAAAATATGGCACTCCAGATTTCCCCTTTCTCATTTTAGTAAAGGTAAAGGGACCCCTGACCATTAGGTCCAGTCGTGGCCGACTCTGGGGTTGCGGCGCTCATCTCGCTTTATTGGCTGAGGGAGCCAGCGTACAGCTTCCGGGTCATGTGGCCAGCATGACTAAGCCGCTTCTGGTGAACCAGAGCAACGCACGGAAACGCTGTTCACCTTCCCGCCGGAGCGGTACCTATTGGGGGCGTCTTACACACGGGGGCGTCTTATACACAGAAAAATACGGTACTCCATATTTCCCCTTTCTCATTTTATCTCAATGCAATTTTTACTGCTGAATTTACTCCCATCCTGCTAACGCCCTAACCTGTTTGCAATGATTCTTCAAGTATTCTACAAACATTTTCCAGTCTTCCTTAAATACCCTTTCCTCTGGCTCTCCTATTCTGCTGGTTAAGCTGGGCGATTGTGCACCTTCCACCATTTTCGTCTGCCACTCCTCCTTCGTTGGTCCTGCTCCCTTCCCTCCGTTTCTGGTACATACCATATTTTTTGCTCTATAAGACTCACTTTTTCCCT
Organism: Podarcis bocagei; assembly: GCF_964188305.1. Taxonomy (NCBI): domain Eukaryota; kingdom Metazoa; phylum Chordata; class Lepidosauria; order Squamata; family Lacertidae; genus Podarcis; species Podarcis bocagei. The sequence goes on from NC_138132.1 coordinate 9,654,946, forward strand.
CCTAAAAAGTAAGGGGAAATGTGTGTGCGTCTTATGAAGCGAATGCAGGCTGCGCAGCTATCCCAGAAGCCAGAACAGCAAGAGGGATTGCTGCTTTCACTGCGCAGCGATCCCTCTTGCTGTTCTGGCTTCTGAGATTCAGAATATTTTTTTCTTCTTGTTTTCCTCCTCCATAAACTAGGCGCTTCTTGTGGTCTGGTGCGTCTTATAGAGCGACAAATACGGTATACCATTCGGGCTGCCATGGCTGCGTAGAGAAACGACCCTTCCTTTCTCTTTTTCCCCGCCAGGCTGGCCCAAGCTGCACGTTCAGGTGTGGCACCAGGACTCCTTTGGGCGCACGGAGCTGTACGGGTACGGCTTCTGCCACGTGCCTTCCACCCCCGGCTCCCACCAGCTGGACTGCGTCACCTGGCGCCCCCTGGGCTCGTGGCAGGAACAGCTCTCCCAGCTTTTTGTGGGAGGGGGCCCCCAGCTGCTCAACACCGACCTGATCTACACGGGGGCTGACCGCTACCGCCTGCAGACCTGCGCCATGGGCACCGTCCACCTCCAACTGGCCGTCATCCTCCGGAACTTCGACCGCTACGGCGTCGAGTGCTGAGGTCCTCCCCACCCTGGCCAGGGCCGCCCCCTTGCCGCCGTTACGGCTCCTTCCCATTCGTTCCAAAGACTGGGACCCTCACCGCTTGGGAAGGGAAGACTTCTGCAGTTGGGAGCAGAAGGGCAGCTCCATTCCACCGGCAGCCAAAGTGCGGAACCTATGAGCCAAACGTCCCGAGTTTAGCATCTCCAGTTCGGGGAGAGGAAAGAGGACAAGTGATTGGCGCTTAGCCCGGATGGGTCAGGAGGCAGATCTTGTGGGTCCTCGTCTAAGCAGAGCACCTCGCAAGCAAGATCCATTGCGACCCCTTTTTTGGGGGGTGCTGTAAAATCTCTTTCTCGGTCTGATTTTTTTGTCTGGAGAAGTTTGCCCATATCGCAGACAGGACCTCTGTTCCCAGTGCTCCTGAATCACTGGCAGTGTACAACTTTATTTCTATAAAGGCTATTCTTTTTCCCGTTTGCATTAAATGGTTTTCTTTTTTCCTCCATGAGGTTTTGCGTAGTGCTTGTGGGAACGAGAATTTGGCACCCTGGTTGCTTGGTGGCTATCCCAGCTGCGCAAACACACCATCATAGTAGGCCGAGTCTGGGCACAAAGCAGAGTGAGGCGGTACGCTGGGCAATAGGTGCTTTTTTTGCCAATTATTTTTTATTGATTTTCCATAATTTTTAACAAATTGTCACCACATTTAATACAAATGTAAAAGCTGACTTCACCCCCCCCCAGATGTTCCTTCTTTTTCTCTCCGTCCATTGCTGCTCCAAGTATGTTAGCTTTCCCAACTTTCATTTCAATATTCAATTTTTAAAAATGATATTACAATATTTCATCCTTTCTCCTTCACATTGACTGTACAAGCACCAATTTCTGCTAAGACTTTTATATATTGCTGTAGCCTATCCACAAAATAAGTAAATCCTCTTTTATCTATCTATAATAATCACTAATCAATAATTTTAAATCATTTCCTTCCAGTACCTCTTGGGTAATGCTCTGCCTGAGAAAAATTGAAGCAATTGATGCTTCAAACTGGGATAGCTGACCCGACATCTGACAAGACTTTAATCAAAGAGCCTTTTCACCACACCCCGGTGGGCTAAATCTTCACCAGCCAGCTGGACCTGGGAGCCGCCATTTTGATTTCCCACAATGCCTAGTTCTCCCAGTGAGCAATCGAGCCGCCGTGCTGCCCTGGCTGTGGTTCCCGCACTTGGTGCATCTGACAGGTATTTGCAAAGCTGTGGATGTAAAAATAGCAGGCCTTTGTTCTGGCTCCAGTGCCATTCCTGCCTCAGCTGGAGAGCTGGCTGTAAGAGGCGGCAGGAATGCCTGGTCAGAAGGAAGTTTCGGATTAAAGCCCACCTGCAAATAGTTTTGGGGGAGAGGGGCAGGGTTCACCTTCCTTGTGGCCGGCAGAGGAATGCGTTGAATCTTTCCAAAAATGCACCAGACCCCTCTCCAGTTTGCATGTGCATCATCTTGCAGCAACCAGCAATTCCATAGTGCCTTTCCTTAAAATTACCTTATTTTTTGCTCTGTAAGACTCACTTTTTCCCTCCTAAAAAGTAAGGGGAAATGTGTGTGCGTCTTATGGAGCGAATGCAGGCTGCACAGCTATCCCAGAAGCCAGAACAGCAAGAGGGATTACTGCTTTCACTGCGCAGCGATCTCTCTTGCTGTTCTGGCTTCTGAGATTCAGAATATTTTTTTTCTTGTTTTCCTCCTCCAAAAACTAGGTGCGTCTTGTGGTCTGGTGCGTCTTATAGAGCGAAAAATACGGTATACAACCGTGATCCACCATGGATTCTGCCTGGAAGAATCCTTGGCATCAAGTGTCAGCTTGGTGCTCAGAATGGGGAGATGTAGAAGAGAAATTGGGGAAGTAGAGTTGAGCTCACAGCAAGAAACTCCAGCTTCAACCACTGAGTTTAAGAACTGCCTGTAAAAGGTAAAGGTAAAGGTACCCCTGCCCGTACGGGCCAGTCTTGCCAGACTCTAGGGTTGTGCGCTCATCTCACTCTATAGGCCGGGAGCCAGCGCTGTCTGCAGACACTTCCGGGTCACGTGGCCAGCGTGACAAGCTGCATCTGGCGAGCCAGCGCAGCACACGGAACGCCGTTTACCTTCCCGCTGGTAAGCGGTCCCTATTTATCTACTTGCACCCGGGGGTGCTTTCGAACTGCTAGGTTGGCAGGCTCTGGGACTGAACGATGGGAGCGCACCCCGCCGCGGGGATTTGAACCGCCGACCATGCGATCGGCAAGTCCTAGGCGCTGAGGTTTTACCCACAGCGCCACCCGCATCCCCTGCCTGTAGACGGTCTTTTTATTGTGCGTTCATGACGTTTTGTTGGTGTCTAGGCGGTTACACGCGATCCCACTTTCAGTTCTGCTCGTGACAGCAGTTTTTTTCAGGATGGAGATGCATGCTTTGTTCACAATCCATGCATGTTCCCAGAGCTTCCAGCTGAAACCCTGTAACTTTTCATGCGGCGAGTTCTCCATGTGTGTCGCATTGGTTGTGCCGTAGCCTAAAAATGCCCCTCTGGGCAGCGAGACCATTCGGAAAGCATTGCAGAACAACTATTCAAGTGGAATGGTGTGTGTGTATGGTCCAGGGGGATGTTCACCACTAACACACTATTCTTGGGTCAATGGCATGTTGCAGAATTTGCCTGCAAAAACAACACCAGTGTAGAGGGGCTTCAAGAATCGTCCAAAAGCGGCAGCCTAAAGATTGAGAGATATAAGCAAGGCATGATGGCCACATCCCTCAGACTTTATCCTCAGTCCCTGGTACTCAGAGCAGCCATGTCTAATACCGTTATTGGACCTAGTCTCCCAGGGTAAAGGTAAAGGGACCCCTGACCATTAGGTCCAGTCGCGGACGACTCTGGGGTTGCGGCGCTCATCTCGCTCTATAGGCCGAGGGAGCCAGCATTTGTCCGCAGACAGCTTCCGGGTCATGGGGCCAGCATGACTAAGCCGCTTTTGCCGAACCAGAGCAGCACACGGAAACGCCGTTTACCTTCCCACTAGAGCAGTATCTGTTTATCTACTTGCACTTTGACGTGCTTTCGAACTGCTAGGTTGGCAGGAGCAGGGACCGAGCAACGGGAGCTCACTCTGTCGAGGGGATTCGAACTGCCAACCTTCAGATCGGCAAGCCCATGAGGCTCTGTGGTTTAGACCACAGCGCCACCCGCATCCCTCTGTGTGTTTAGTCAGAAGTAAATTCTGCGCTAAATTGACTGGGACTTCCATTCCAGAGTTTAAAAGCAATGGGACGTAAAGTGGTGCTTTTTATTTCCTTAGGGGCTTCCTAACTTTCTTCCCATAACCTGGCCGCAGATTTCCTAGTAAGGTAGGTTAAGAGAGAGAAAAAGGATGCTTTGGCCATCTAGTGAATTTCCATCCGAGTGGGGATTTGAACCCAGGGCTCTCTGGTTCAGCTCCAGCCCTCTGCAACTGCCACAGGCCACAGACACACCCCAAAAAGAAGCCCCATATTTGCAGCCGTCTGACACTGACACAGCATCTATTTATGGTACAGGAAGAGTCTATTTTTAAGCTTCTCTTCCTCGCAGGATCAAAGAAGCTTTGACTCCAGCTCCTCATCCCATCTCGTCCCACATACATGGTCAAATCAGCTGCCCTGCAAGTTCCCTCTCCAGGACAAAGACTGTGATGTTCAAGGGGAAAGATCCCTTTCTTCTTCATCATTCCACCCCCTTAAAAAAAAATAAATATAGCATGCAGTGCTTGGCAAAGGAGAACAGGGTATGCCCATTTTGCATTTAAGCGAACGTGGAGTTCAGAACAAGAGTCGGGGGAAGGAGAGAGACATTTGATAGCTGCATGGCAAGCAGAAATTCTTGTTTTGGGAAAACTTTTCCCAGGTGCCCTGTCTCACGGTTTCTCCTGGTTTTACGGCCCGCATCTCTTTCTTGCGCCATTAACAGCAGGCTGGCAAGCAGAAATTTAGTTAATTTAGCAAACAGAAATGTTAAGATTTTCCTGGCTTGGAAATGCAAGTAGGGAGGGAAAGTTTCACTTGCTTAATTCCTGTCTGCATGTTAGGGTGATGCTTTCTTTAATTTTTAAAAATCTGCCGGTATGGCGGCTGTGTACGCAGCATCTTTTTAAAGCACAAAGACCATTCCTCCCCTTGCAAAATAAAAATCACGAGAACTGTAGTTTACCTTCGCACAGAGTTGCAATTACAAGCACCCTTAGCAAACTGTAATTCCCAGGATTATTTGGGGGGGGGGATGATTTGAATGTGCTTTAAAGGTGTGGTGTATATGCTGCTACTCATTTGATGTTTCCCATTTGAAAGGGTAAGAATTAAATTTTATTATTTAAAATTTATCAGCAACAAAGGCAGAGAAGGAGGGGCCTAAACTGCCCAAGAAGAAATGAAGGTAGTCTTCTCTGTTTCTATCCTGATCAAATAAGCTCTCATAGCAGATCACAAAACATTAAACATACAATGAAGAACTTGCGATTCTCTATCACTAGCCATCATTGCTGGGTTGTCAACTGACTGGGGGGTGGAAAAACTTAGTGGCAGACCAGTAGCAATCTGTAGAAATCGACAGCCGAATCTTTTCACTGGTGTGGAGATAAAATAGTACTACCTGATATGGTCTGAAAATCAAGGTGCCCTGAAAAGTCCAAGAGTTTTAGGGTGGCAAAGAGAAAGGAGGCAGCTGATGATGCTATTAAGAATAAAAACCTGGTCCTAGTTCTTTCGAAAGACGTATACACACCCTAAACTTGACTCATCTCCAAGAATGAAAAATCAAACCTGGCTATCGTTGACCATGATTTTTGCATCTCCCTGCCATTTAGCTACGCACCACCTCCTCAAAGTTTTCTCTTTTCTGCACCTGCCAGCTAAGATTTCATTTCACGCACCTGAGGAAGTGGGCTTGAGTCCACAAAACCTCGTGCCACAGTACATTGTATTATAGCCTTTAAGATGGCCCAAGACTCTTTGAGTCTAACTTGGGGTACCTCAGTGGAAAGTCCTCAGCACACCCCCCCCCACAAGTCTCAAAGCTGCTCCAAAGGCAGTATTCAGAAGAAACCTGACTGTCAGACTTCCACTTCCCTTCTTCAAAGTTTGGTGCAGTCAACGCTTTTCGTTTCCACATGACTCTTGCGGAGGGAGGCTGTGGTCTCTTGTAAATTGAGGATTTATGTTTTACAGCTGCAAAGACAGAGATAAGGCTGTCTCCATTGAACAGCCCCAGCTTATCGGGCTAAGGAAATTCCCAAGCTATTTTGGGACTTTCCAGTGTTACATCTTCAGAGATAAGAGGATGAGATCGGTTTCTATCTACTGTCCTTGTGACCTTGTGAGTGGTTCATGGTGTCTGTCAGCCTCAGTTTCCCTCAGCTGTAAAATGGGGATAAGACTGTGAAGCCCTGAATGGCGTTTCTAGGCAGCCTTCTCCCATAAAAACCAGCAAACTCACCAATATAATCAATAGAGACCGGGTAGCTATCAGAAACGGCCTCCTCTGTCGTCTTTTGGATTTATCCGTATTTAATCTCTGCCTGTAGGGTTTATAGCTCTGTGGCTACTGCTGTTGATCTCTTGCAGTGCATTCCTAACCTTTTCTACTCCGAACGTGTACTGCTGAACTCAGTTCATTTGCACTGGCTTAGGTATGTTTGTTAAGCCACTTTGGAGGCGAAGTACTAAAAGGCTGCGTATAGGTTTCTCATGTAAACAGGGAGGCAAGAGTTTCGCATTCCATAGATCCAGATACTTCCAGTGCTTCTGTATCCGGAAGAAGGATCTGGCAATAGGAACATAATAAGAGCTATTCTGGATCAGGCCAAAGACCGTCTGCTCCAGCATCTTGCAAGCAGGGCCTACTTATGCTTTCCTGCAACTGAATGAATGAATTTACTTTATTACGGTCACAGGCCAGCATAATTCCTGCAGCTGGTATTCTGCTTCTGTCTAATCTTCTGTTAAAGCCAGCCATGTTGATGCCCACTGTAACATCTCATGGGAGCAAATTCCTCGCGGCGTTTTCATTCTTGGGGCACTTTCTTTAGAATTTGGGGTCGGTGCAGGATTTCAAGCCTATTTCATCATTGCAAAGTGGCAGAGTGGGTGCAATTTTCTATCCTGCAAGCATTTTCTGCAGCCTGCACTTCCTGACCTCCATGAAGTCTTTCCCTGGGTTTTGACTGACGCATGGGCACCCAGGAAGGCGGCAGACCATGGGACCAGCAATTTATAGAATGAAAAGACACTCATGAACCCTTCCGTGCCACCTCAGAAGGAAAAGTCCTTGCATCGAGAACCCTGCATTGCACACCTGAGAGTTTCACTGGGAGCCTTCTCTCTCCTTCTGATAATTTTAAAGCGCTGTTTCTTTCCTCGTTAACTGATGCAGAATGGTTGGGGGAAATGAAGGGGTGTTTGCGTTGAATTTTCAGCACAGTTCTAGCGTTAGGCCGCTGCCGCAGGCCAGGAAGCAGCAGGACCAGGAAAGAGGGGAGGATGCAATTCACCAGAAACGGATCCCTAGCGTAGGAATCGGCAGCTGGCAGCCTCTGAACCAAATGAGGTCCTCTGAGCACACGACGTGCCAACCAAATGGGCAGAGGAAGGGCACGGAATGGCCCCTGTGTCCACAGGTGGGAGGTGGGTCAGGATGGAATTGCCTCTGTGTCCACAGGTGGGAGGTGGGTCAGGATGGAATGGTCCACAGGTGGGAGGTGGGTCAGGATGGAATGGTCCACAGGTGGGAGGTGGGTCAGGATGGAATGGTCCACAGGTGGGAGGTGGGTCAGGATGGAATGGCCCCTGTGTCCACAGGTGGGAGGTGGGTCAGGGTAGGGAACCGTAAAAACCAGTGACCTTCAACACATCTGGGGCAGTGTATCCCAAAAGTTTGCACTCCACATTGAGTGAAGACCTGCTTCTTTTCGTTGTCCCTGAATATATTGCTAACCTTTCGTTAGGCGACCCTCAGTTCTAATGAGGGTTGGAGAACCTGCGGCCTTCCAGATGTTGTATTCCAGTCTTGTTTTGGGGGTTTCCCACCTGGTTGGCAACTGAGAGCCAGTGTGGTGTAGTGGTTAAGAGCGGTAGACTCATAATCTGGGGAACTGGGTTCGCGTCTCCGCTCCTCCACATGCAGCTGCTGGGTGACCTTGGGCCAGTCACACTTCTCTGAAGTCTCTCAGCCCCACTCACCTAACAGAGTGTTTGTTGTGGGGGAGGAAGGGAAAGGAGAATGTGAGCCGCTTTGAGACTCCTTCGTGTAGTGATAAAGCGGGATATCAAATCCAAACTCTTCTTCTTCTGTGAGAATGGGATGCTAGACTGGAAGAGCCACAGGCGTGATCCATGCAGAAGGACTTTTCAAATGTTCTTGGGCCGCACTACAACTCCTGTCATCACCGCTACTCATGTGTTTTGAGAGGGAATTGGTTCCCTTCCCGCTTTGTTCATCGTTTTATCAGCCTTTTCCTGTCTTCACATGTCTTTTAAGGACATTACAACAGCCCCGATAGGTCAAGCCAAAATCCCACCTGGTCCAGGATCCTGTTCTCATTGTGGCCAACAAGATACCTCTCTGGGAAGGCTGTGAGCCGGACCAGAACTCAACAGTGCATACCCTCCAATCTTCCTCATGAAAATAGGGACATTTCTCTTGCACCACACCTGAACTGACCCTCCTCAAGCCCCCATATTTTTGGTCCTGCTGCCACAGAAGAAGGGAGAGTGCTGTCACCACAACACAAGTAGGACAAAGCACAAACGTCCTTCACTGTCTTGAGAAAACCCCATAATCCCAATTTTATTTTAATTTATTCTTTGGTAGGTTTGGTAGGTGGGATGCGGGTGGCGCTGTGGGTTAAACCACAGAGCCTAGGACTTGCCGATCAGAAGGTCAGCGGTTCGAATCCCTGTGATGGGGTGAGCTCCCGTTGCTCAGTCCCTGCTCCTGCCAACCTAGCAGTTCAAAAGCACGCAAAAGTGCAAGTAGATAAATAGGTACCGCTCTGGAAGGAAGGTAAACAGCGTTTCCATGCGCTGCTCTGGTTTGCCAGAAGCGGCTTAGTCATGCTGGCCACATGACCCGGAAGCTGTATGCCGGCTCCCTCGGCCAATAAAGCGAGATGAGCACCGCAACCCCAGAGTCGGCCACGACTGGACCTAATGGTCAGGGGGGTACCTTTACCTTTACCTTAGGTTTGCAAGAAGAAAAGCACACACACACCAATAAATAAATTTTAGAAAGGGGCAAGATTACACATGGACGCACAAAGCATTATTTTTTTAAAAAATCAAGACTTCTTGTGATCTTTGCTCCCCTTTCTTCCCACAAAGGGCAGTCCTGTTCTCTGCCTGCCCCTCATCACACAGGGAATACGGGCCTCTCCTTGCCTGCTCTCCAGCAGATGCTATGAGCTGCGTGAGGAAGGAGGCCAACAGAAATGGCCGTAGAGAGGCAAAAGGATGCTCCCTCGCAGCCGTAGCTGCCACCGCTACTCGGGACAAATCCTGGCTCCTCCTTCCTGAGCTTGGCGGCAGCACCACAGGCAGAGGAAATGGGGATGTTCTGGGATCAAATCAGAAACCAGGATGGATTTTGCAATTCCAGAACTGTCCCAGGAAAATCAGGGCACCTGGAGGTACATCATCACTCTTCCCACTTGGGATTCCCAGCAGCTTGGATTCAGGGGCGAAGACCCCCACATAGCCTTTTCTTGGGCTGACGTTTCTCCAAACCCTTGACCACGTGTGTGTGTGTGTGTCTTTCCGTTTTCTAGAGCTTTTCCATCTCTGTGGCCTTCGCAGCTGCCTCCTGGCTTGGCTGCTTCGGATCTTGGCTTGGCTGAAAGCCGGCCCCTACCTGGAAGGCCTTTTCCAGGTCACTGCCCTCCTTCCCCAAAGCGGCTGTCTTGCTTTGCTGTGCTGGCTGGCCGGCTGCCCAGGGGCGCTTGCCTCCGCTCAGCCTAATCGAGGGTGAAAGTACAGGAACTGCAGAACCTTCCCGGATTCCTCGGCCTGCTCCGGATCCCGGAAAGCATGTCCGTTTCCCAGCATCCTCCTGACCCAGGAAGGATGCCAGCGACGGGACCACCTGGTTGCGGCCCCTAAAGGCTGGAGGTGTTGGGTAGAGGAGAGCAGTGCAGCTGTGTGGCATCACCAACTCGCAAGTGGTGCACATTCCAGGTGGAGCCAGGTGTTCAGCAGGGTGCAGAGAGCCGGTGCTGAAAACTGCATCCCTGTGCCATGTTTCACATTCAAAGATGGAGTTTCCTGGAGGGTAGGATTCCCTCAATGTGTACAGCTTCTGCCAGCAAGGAAAACGCACCATTTATTTTCATTTGGAAAAAAAACCCCAGAATCCTTTCTCCTAGGTATCATGTCAGAGGAAATATAATAATAATAATAATAATAATAATAATAATAATAATAATAATAATAATAATAATAATAATAATAATTTTTTATTTATACCCCGCCCTCCCCAGCCAAGGCCGGGCTCAGAGCGGCTTACAAGCAGTAATAAAAACAAGTTGAATGATTACAACTTAAAAACAAAATTAAAATAAAAAGAACGGTCAGACCAGTATTTATGTATGCAACTACAGCAGCAAGGTAAGGTAAAGGTAAAGGGGCCCCTGACCATTAGGTCCAGTCTTGGCCGACTCTGGGGTTGCGGCGCTCATCTCGCTTTATTGGCCAAGGGAGCCGGCGTACAGCTTCCGGGTCATGTGGCCAGCATGACTAAGCCGCTTCTGGCGAACCAGAGCAGCGCACGGAAACACCGCTTACCTTCCCGCCAGAGTGGTACCTATTTATCTACTTGTACTTTCGAACTGCTAGGTTGGCAGGAGCAGGGACCAGGCAACGGGAGCTCACTCCGTCGCAGGGATTCGAACTGCTGACCTTCTGATCTGCAAGCCCTAGGCTCTGTGGTTTAACCCACAGGTTATTGATTGCCAAAAATTGGAAAAGTAGCAGCGTCCCAACTAAAACAGACTGGTTATCTAAAATGATGGAATATTTCCATATTGCTGAACTAACCGGGAGGATAAGAGGAGATATGGTGCAAAAAGTGAATAAGGAGTGGGCTATCTTCAAGGAATACATCAAAATTTATGTGGGAAAAGTAGAATTTCTGACAGATACTGAGTGAATTCAGAAAAGGATTAGAGTGAAAGGAGAGTAAAGTCAAGATAGAAGAAGGGACTAAAGAAATAATGAAATGTGTTTAAGCTAGTTGGAAAAATAAAGTAGTGTAACAAGAACGGCTGGAATTCAAGTCACTTGGTGGGTGTCCGTGTGGGGTAGGTGTGTAGGTATGTTGATATGTATAGTATAGGTAGATATTATATAGAGTAATGTAGGTATGTTTTATGTTATGAAAATAAGGTAGTGTGTTGTGTATGTGTATTGTGTAAATGTATATGGATGTGTTTTATATGTTAATAAAATTTAAATTAAAAAAAGGAAACACAACAAATAGATTTTGGGCCTGCTGTGTTCTTAAAGGCAGATGAACCTCTCTTTTTTTTGGGGGGGGAGGTGGCAAAATTTCAACAGAGCGGAGAAGCGGGCCACTTGGTTCATTCAAGGTATACCATCCAATATTTCAGATTTTGCCTTTCCTTCTGCAGCAACCAGCTGCTTCTGTGGGTTCGGATAGCTGGCCAGAGTATAGAGGGTGTCAGGGGTCCCTTTAGGACCTCTGGTGGGGGACACATCATGCTCTTTCTGGGGTAGTTTGCCCCCCTTTGGTCCGCACCCTGCATTCAGCTCTCACCTGGGGCTCCTAGAAGCTGTCAGCAGGCGACAGCAGCCACAACCGAGGAACGGTCTGACTGGCTGGCTAAACCAGGTGAGGGGAGCCGATGGGTTTCAACGTGTTAGGGTCTTCCCCTGAATGTGAAGACAGGCTCCGGTGGATTGAGCAGACAAGACCAAAAGTGGGTCCAACGGTCAAGGAGGCAATTTCCGCACGTGCTGTTGAGGGACGGGTGGGGCAGATGGGGCTCGCCCACCTGGGAAGGGAGCGCATTTAGGAGAAGGAAAACTCTGATCCTGAAATATACTCGGAGTTGAGTGTGAATTTCATGCTCTTTATTCAGCTCATAGTAGCAATGAATGAAACTTTCCCCCAAAACATCTAGCTATATATACATTATTTACACAATGGGCCACGCGTGATTGGCTAATACTGGGCTGCTCCTGTAGGCCAATCAGGTTGCTGATTCGCTTCACCCAGGAGCCTGATTGGGTACTCCTGCAAGCCAATCAGGTCGCTGATTCACTTCCACCTCAAGCTGGATTGGGTGGCTCCTGTGAACCAATCAGACTGCTGCATTCTGGATCCTATTGTTCTAGGATTCGGCTCAGTACATAACAGATCCTAAACCTAAACCTCTACTGCCTTGCCAGATGTTTTGCTCTGCTTTCTTTTGGACCACATCAGCGAGGCCGGGGGGGGGGGGGATCGTGTCATCTGGGCAGCCCATACACACTCCCCAGACTTGCACCCCAGGGAAGTCTCTTTGGTGCTGCTGACACAACAGTTTGTTTTCACCCCCGGAGGCACACTCCATTGTCTCTCAAGACACATGCTTGCCAACAGATCCCTGACCACCTTGGAGAGAGAGGGAAAGTGGGAATCTCCCACAGATCAGTACGGGTGCTTTTTAATTTGTTCATAAATTCTCTAGAGGCAAGCAATGAAGTGGCCCAGTTTTGCTGATGTAACTCAGGATCATTAAATCAAACAGAAATTGTGCCAGAGCTGGAGGCAGCAGTGCTTTTGAATGTCGGTCGCCGGGAATCGCAGGAGGGGATCTGGATCTGTGCTCAGATCCTGTTTGTGGCTTTCCCAAAGGGATCTGTTTGGCCACTGTGAGAAAAAGGATGCCAAACTAGAAGGGCCATTGATCTGATCCAACAGGGCAATTCTTGTGATCTTAAGCGTGGCAAGGTTTAGTGTTGATCAAGCAAAAAAATAATAATATTTTGATCAAGAAAAATACAATTCATTGTCCAGAAGATTTTGGTGGGCGTTTTTTTTTTAGCCAACTTAAGTCTGAGTCGGCCCACTGAAATTAACAGACTTGAGATCATATCAGAGATTCTACTTGGAGTATGATTTAGTCAGATACAATCCAACTAATTACCGTATACATTAAAATGACTTTTAATACATATCCTTGTTTTTGTTGCAACAACTGCAGGGGAAGGACGATGCTCTCTCTAAAGATGTTGCCTGCTGTGACTCAGACACACATTATGCTGTGACTCAGACACACATTATTTAAAAGCAAATAAAAGCGAGTAAGAAACCATTTATATTCTCCTATTCAAATTTACGAGGAGATCTTTGGACTTGAATTTGTTCGAACTCCGGTTTATATATGTTTGGGACTTGATTCTAATGGAAAAACTAACCGGCAAAGTATGTGAAAGAAGAAAACACAATAAACTCAATGGTTTTTCCAACACTTGGTTAGACTTCATCACGTACACACCAACAAAGGAATGTGCATGTAAACCACCAAAAGCTTATGGGGATCTGTGGGGAGAAGTTTTTGTTTTGTAACCAAGGTGACCTTCACTCCTTTTTCTTCGTAAATGTTGGTATCAACCGGTTATGTCCATGTTTCCTTACGGTTGGGTGGAGAGGGGTTGAGGGGTGAAAAGAGGAGAAACTTAAGTGCTATTAAGATTTTCAAATTTCAAAATCGAGAAACTTCCCTTTAAAAAATATTCAAATAGATGCAGATTTAATTAATGGACTAAGACTACAAAACACTTATATTGGAGGTTTTTAAGCAGAGGTTGCACGGCCATCTGTCTTGGATGCTTTAGTTGAGATTCCTGCATCACTCGGAGCTGGACTAGATCAGCAAGTTTTTTCAGCAGGGGGCCAGTCCACTGTCCCTCAGAACTTGTGGGGGGCTGGATTATATTTGGGGTGGGGGGAATGAAGGAATTCCTATGCCCCACAAATACCCCAGAGATGCATTTTAAATAAAAGGGCATCTTCTACTCCTGTAAAAACACGCTGATTCCTGGACCATCTGCGGGCTGGATTTAGAAGGTGATTGGGCTGGATCCAGCCCCCGGGCCTTAGTTTGCCTACCCATGGACTATATGCTCCTTAGTGGTTGCTTCCGATTCTAGGATTCTTCCACTCTATTTTGGTGGGTAAGCCAAAGAACTTGCTTTCACATAGGATCACACTGCACAACTTTAAAAATTCATTTCACCAGGCAATAATATTAAAGGCAAAGGGACCCCTGACCATTACAGTGGTGCCCCGCAAGACGAATGCCTCGCAAGACGAAAAACCTGCTAGACGAAAGGGTTTTGCGGTTTTTGAGCTGCTTCGCAAGACGAATTTCCCTATGAGCTTGCTTCGCAAGACGAAAACGTTTTGCGTTTATTTCCTTTTTCTTAACACCGTTAATACAGTTGCGACTTGACTTCGAGGAGCAACTCATAGAACGTGGTGTGGTAGCCTTTTTTGAGGTTTTTGGTGATTTTTGAAGCTTTTCCAAAACTTTTCCGACACCGTGCTTCGCAAGACGAAAAATTCGCTAGACGAAAAAACTCACGGAACGAATTAGTTTCATCTTGCGAGGCACCACTGTACGTCCAGTCGTGGCCGACTCTGGGGTTGCGGCGCTCATCTTGCTTTATTGGCCGAGGGAGCCGGCGTACAGCTTCCGGGTCATGTGGCCAGCATGACTAAGCCTCTTCTGGTGAGCCAGAGCAGTGCACGGAAACACCGTTTACCTTCCCGCCGGCGCGGTACCTATTTATCTACTTGCACTTTGACGTGCTTTCAAACTGCTAGGTTGGCAGGAGCAGGGACCGAGCAACGGGAGCTCACCCCGTCACGGGGATTCAAACCACTAACCTTCTGATCGGCAAGTCCTAGGCTCTGTGGTTTAACCGACAGCGCCACCCTATCGCAATAATATTGGGTTGTAGCTAATGTTGTTCTTACTCAGAGTAGATTCGTTGAAATTTAGGGACACAACTAACTGAGGTTCATTCAGTTCAGTAGACCTACTCTTGAGTAGAACCTCGTTGGAGACCCACGCCCCGGCCTCCTTGACATTCAGCTACTTGTCATCCAAAGCTTGTTCTACAATGCTCTGATTTTTGGAAACTCAAACTCCAGCGAGATCCAGTCGTCAAACAGTGCACAGCAGTAATAAAAAATCTCTAGCCTTTGCACTATCTTGGGAGGGTATTCTGACTCTACGGTCTGAGGGTTACGTGCGCCTCTCTGTCTACTGATATTGGAAGGGATCCCGGGTCTATAATCCTATGCACACATATTTTGAAGTCAGAATTACTTCTGAGTAAACATGCACAGAACTGGGCTGCAAATGTCCAAAGCTTTCCGAAAGCAAAGGCCATAAATCGCCGGGTAAAAACAGTGTTTGTCTATGAAATGGAAAGTATAGGTAAATATTCATGGTGTTTGGTTAGTGGATTCATACATATTCATAATTTAAGCCTATTGCAGAGCTCAGCTGGTTGGAAGCATGAAACAAGAGGATATAAGTTCCCTGCTAGGTTCTGTGGGTGATCTCTGATGATCTACATAAAGACCTAACTTCTCCAGGGTCCGATCACCTACGAATTTATGGGTGGGGAAGATGTTTGATTCCGTTCGCATTTAATGGTGAACCCTACCACATTCACAATACAATTCAAAACAGCCAATCTTCAAAATTTGCTCTTCTCCAAATTTTTCAGTGCAGTTCTCTGGCCAAGTAGTGTGTTCAAAGATACATATGCCAGGGTAAAATGTGCAGTTGGAAATGCATTTATTAGTGAAAATAACATACAAAAATGTGCTATATTTGGGGAAATTGCTTGCAAAAATGTATCTATTGGGGGAAATTGCTTGCAGAAATGTTCATATTAGTCAAAACTACATACAAAAATATGGTTATTAGGATAAATTTGTACAAAAATTCTGATGAATTTTCATGAGGATTTTTTAATTCTTTTTGCAGATTGTTGGGGAAACTTACTGAATTTAAGATGGGGAAAATGAGAAACTTGGAGAACCGAAACGTAACCTTCCTTAAGACCGTGATATGTTGCTCCTCCACAATAAAAATTAATGCACAACAGGTCATGAGATCCTATGCATGTCTGCTCAGAAGTAAGCCCTAATGATTTCAATAGCGTGTGCTCCCTGGGAAATGTATATTGGATTTCAAGCCTCCCTACATCATTTACAAAGCTTAACTTCAGAAGTTGGCTATATTTCCCCCATGTCTCTGTTTTATATGGAAAAGCAGCCTTCAATGGTCTTAATTTGGTTTTACAATCTCTGAAGTGAAAGCCTTAACATATTTTGCTATAGATTCAGCTTTACTTCTTAAACTACATTATCCTTTCAACAGAGGCAATAGCGGTGAATTATTTTTAAAAAGCTGATCTCAATTTGTAAAAATTATTCACACACACACACACACATACACACACACACACATACACACATATATATACACACACATAAATATATATATATATATACAGTATACGTATATGTATACACACACACGCACGGCAATGCAAGTAAAGAGAACTGAATATTTTGAAGGCAGAATTTTCTTTCCCCAGGGACCCCTTTAAACACTGTCCGATATTAAAATATACAAAATGTAAAAATGTCAAATTATTATTAAAAAGAGTATTATTAAAAGAGTTCTGGCTCTGCCCAGCAGGGGTCACCAAAGCCACAGGGTTGGAAAAGCTAATGGCTGTTGAATGGCATTTTCTCGCCATGGCACTGCCATCAAACCCTTTTGCCCTGGGACATCAAATTCACTCCCCATGGAGTAGAGGCCAGTCCCGGTTTCTACCTTGAAAGCCTGGCAATCAGCACCTTTCTGCTCGGACCCGCTGCGTATTCATTTCCATCCCAGCGTCGGTGTTTTCTGGGTTACCTCTGTCTGTAGAACATGAAACCCTTAATCTCAGGGTCCTGAGTTCGAGTTTGATGTTGGGCAAAGGATTCCTTCATTGGCAGGGGGTTGGGCTAGATGACCCTCGTGCTCCCTTCCAGCTGCGATTCTACGATTCTTCCGACAGTCCTCTTAACTGCATCCCAATTTGACTGGCCACTTTCCTTTTCTTAATTTTGCTTCTGAAGTCTTGCCTCTCCAGAGTAAAAAGGAGGAAAAATGGAGGCCTTAATCCCAAAGCCAGGAATTCTTCCTTTCCCAGCAAGTAGCTGTTGGAAACTATTGAATTTGCTACCACAAAGGGTTACTCTCTCTCTCTCTCTATATATATATTATGTATATGTGTGTGTGTGTGTTTTAACATAACATTTTCAACAATTATTAAACATACTTTTATATCTTATACAATTTTTTTTGACTTCCACCAATCACATCTGAAAATTTTCCAATCTTTTCATTTAATTTACATTTCTTACTTTCACTATTAAATGTAAGCATCATAACTAATATCTCTCTTCTTTGCAATATTTCATATATTTCTCCTTACAAAACTTCTTGTAGTCCTACTAGCGTAATTTGTTGATTACAGTTGCTCTTCAAATAGTTCGTATACTTCTTCCAGTCTTCTGTAAATCTCTGGTCCCGCAGGTTTCAAATCCTTCCTCTCATTTTATCCAATTCTGCGTAGTACATTAATTTCGTCTGCCATTCTTCTTTCGTCAGTATTTCTTCTTGCTTCCATTTCTGGGCCAACAATTCTCTTGCCACTGTTGTTGCGTATAAAAACAATTTAACATCCTGTGTATTAGTATCCTCACTTATAATACCAAGTAAAAATGCTTCTGGTTTTTTTTAAGAATGTATATGTCAACATCTTTTTCATCTCATTATATATCATTTCCCAGAAGTTTTTTTTTACTTTCTTACATTCCACAAAGGGTTACTTTAAAAGGGGGATTAGACAAAATGGTGTGGAGACTAAAGCTGTAAGCTGCAACTAATTGTGACGGCTATAGATTAACTTCAGAGATGGCATAGAATTGTAGGGCTGGAAAGGGCCCTTAAGAGTCATTTAGTCCAACTCCTGGCAACGCAGGAATGGTTTCGAACGCTAACTCCTGGGGAACAACAGTGTGCGGTGGTGGTGGTGGGGAGAGTTATGGCCTTCCAGAGGGCCACATTTAGCCCGAGGTTCCCCCATCTCTGCAATAAAGCAACTAAGCTTCCATCTCCATCCTGTGATCTCACCACTAGCCCATACTGCCCTCCCAAACCTCGGGAATAATGACTCAGGCTGTGTACGCGCTGTAAAGCACATTCAAAGTACATTTCCCCCCCCCCTCAAAGAATTCTGGGATTTGTAGTTTCAGGATTACTGGGAATTGCAGCTCTGTGAGGGGCAGATGACAAAAGCCAGAATTCTTTGAGGGGCGAAATGGGCTTTGAATGTGCTTTAAAGGGAGACTTAGTTGACTCTTCTTTCAAAATCAGGCCAGGCTCTGATGTCCATCTCTCACCCCACATGCAAACCAGAAACAATCTTTTCTTTTTGAGCTTCCCTCTCTGCAATCTGTTTCTCCCTTGGGACTTTTTTATTTCATTTTTTAATGATGCATTCCTAGGTTCTCTTTGGACTTTACGGTGCTTTTCTCCGGGTCTCTCGGAGCAGCAGGTCAGGAGCGGGACAGGACCTCGACTCTTAAGGCGAAAGGACCGATCTGATAGCAACACTACCGCGGCGTAGTGCAATGTGCAAACCGGACGCAGGCCCTCGCCGCGTCTCAATTTTTTTATTTTTTATTTTTACAAACAAGGAAGAAATGCAAAAGGCCGTGGCACGAATCCAACCAAGGTATTCTGCAGCCGAGACTCCTCTGTTTCTGAACGAGAATGAGGAGCGATGGAGCCAGGCTAGAAATAGGCGATTGCAGGCCCAGGATGAGGAGCGAGAGAGAGAGAGGAGCTGTCCTTTTATAGCCGGTGCCCCGCAAAAGTGCCGTGAATCTGCAGCCCAAAATGGGATCTGGCCACATGTAACGTGGCTTGGGTTCGTTCTGGGCGTAATACAATGCCAACCCCTCTCTGCCCGACGCAGCTGCTCCGAAATAGCTCACGGCTGGAATTGCCCGCTTGCTTGCTTGGCATGCAGTGGGGCGTCTTGAATTGGGAAATATGGGGGGTGGCGTGTCTGAACACCCACCCACCCACCCCAGGAGGGCTAGGATGAGAAGCCAGCCCTCTGGTATCTGGTTACAGGCTGAAGCCGCAAAAAGGAATCCTGGATATACGGTGGAACTTGGGCAAGGGCTAAGAGCTATCGCTGCAGCTCCGTCCCTGAACTTATTCCTTCTGGTTTATTTATTTTCATTTATTTTTTAGGAAGGGCTCTCCCGCCCCATTTGACCCTCACAACAACCCTGTGAGGTAGGATCGACTCAGCGAGTCGGTGGGCTTTGTGGCCGACGGGGGAATTGGGATCCCCAAAAAGTTTTTGAGTTTCTGCTGAAATGAGGCTGCGTTTTAATGTTTTAATGTGTTTCAATCTTGTTTTTAAGTTGTATTTCAGTCAATTTGTTTTATATTTGGTGTTAGCCGCCCTGAGCCCGGTCTTGGCTGGGGAGGGCGGGGTATAAATAATAATAATAATAATAATAATAATAATAATAATAATAATAATAATAATAATTTGCAACCCCGAGGCCATGTTTGCATCATGCACACACAAAAAGCACTATTACGTCACTTTTAGCACCCATGGCTTCCCTCAAAGAAATCCCGGGAACTGTAGTTGCCCAGAGGCGCCACCCCCCCTCACAGGGCTACAATTCCCAGAGCGGTTTAACAACCCATGCCTCTTCCCAGGGAGCTCTGGGGAACCGTAGTTCTGCGAGGGGAATAGCGGACTCCCGACTGGCAAAACTACAACTCCCAGGATTAATTTGCGGGAGAGCCATGGTATAACAGTATTATAAACGTACACTGTGGATGTGGCATTGTGGGCCAATGGTGCAGGAGGTTGAAATTTTACCTCAGCTAGGAACTCGTGAGCCATTTTTCTCTCGGTAATACGGAGATAGTGGCAGTGGCCTACCTGACAGGGTTAGTTGAAGGATATGTGTGTGAAGGACTCATACACTGTATAAATGCATGGAACTGGGATAGCTCAGTCAGCAGAGCACGAGATTCTTAATCTCAGGGTTGCGAGTTCGAGATCCCTGCATTGCAGGGGGTTGGACTAGATGACCCGTAGGTCCCTTCCAAGTTTACAAGTCTATGGTTCTGTGCTAAACAGCGTTGTTAATAATGATCAGAAGCAGTGCGGTGTGCTCTGCAGACTTTAAGATACTAGCCCTCACAAGAAGAGCCTTGTCAAGCCAGCTTCCTGTTAACCATATTTTGTGGTGAGGGAACGGAGATAGTGTTCTTGTTGTTTTTAAACTCCCCATCTCTCCATCCCCTACTTTGTGTAACACATTGCCTGATTATGAGGTCTGAGGGAATGGGGGGAAAACTTTGCTGCTATTTTGTGACAATTTGGGTGGTCCTGGTAACGTTAATGCACTTCGGACAGCAGGGCAGATCAGTCATTAACAGAATAAGTGGCCATGTTGATGCCCACTGTAACATCTCATGGGAGCAAATTCCTCGCAGCGTTTTCATTCTCGGGGCACTTTCTTTATAGCTTATTTAGAATTTGGGGTCGGTGCAGGATTTCAAGCCTATTTCATCATTGCAAAGTGGCAGAGTGGGTGCAATTTTCTATCCTGCAAGCATTTTCTGCAGCCCGCACTTCCTGACCTCCATAAAGTCTTTCCCTGGGTTTTGGCTGACGCATGGGCACCCAGGAAGGGGGCAGACCATGGGACCAGCAATTTATAGAATGAAAGACACTCATGAACCCTTCCGTGCCACCGCAGAAGGAAAAGTCCTTGCATCGAGAACCCTGCACCGCACACCTGAGAGTTTCACTGGGAGCCTTCTCTCCCCTCTGATGATTTTAAAGCGCTGTTTCTTTCCTCGTTAACTGATGCAGAATGGTTGGGGGAAATGAAGGGGTGTTTGCGCTGAATTTTCAGCACAGTTCTAGCGTTAGGCCGCTGCTGCAGGCCAGGAAGCGGCAGGACCAGGAAAGAGGGGAGGATGCAATTCACCAGAAACGGATCCCTAGCGTAGGAATCGGCAGCTGGGAGCCTCTGTACCAAATGATGTCCTCTGAGCACACGGCGTGCCAACCAAATGGGCAGAGGAAGGGCACGGAATGGCCCCTGTGTCCACAGGTGGGAGGTGGGTCAGGATGGAATGGTCCACAGGTGGGAGGTGGGTCAGGATGGAATGGTCCATAGGTGGGAGGTGGGTCAGGATGGAATGGTCCCTGTGTCCACAGGTGGGAGGTGGGTCAGGATGGAATGGTCCATAGGTGGGAGGTGGGTCAGGATGGAATGGCCCCTGTGTCCACAGGTGGGAGGTGGGTCAGGATGGAATGGTCCACAGGTGGGAGGTGGGTCAGGATGGAATGGTCCATAGGTGGGAGGTGGGTCAGGATGGAATGGCCCCTGTGTCCACAGGTGGGAGGTGGGTCAGGATGGAATGGTCCACAGGTGGGAGGTGGGTCAGGATGGAATGGGCCACAGGTGGGAGGTGGGTCAGGATGGAATGGCCCCTGTGTCCACAGGTGGGAGGTGGGTCAGGATCTCAGCACTGCAGAAAAAAAATCCAGGGCATGACGGGATGGGGAACCTGCAGCATCCGAAGAAGTGTGCATGCACACAATAGCTGACACCAATAACAAACATAGTTGGTCTCTAAGGTGCTACTGGAAGGAATTTTTTAATACTGTGGTCCTCTAGTTGTTGGTGAGCTCCAGTCTCCATCAGTGCCAGCCAGCATATCGGACAGTGAAGAACAATGGGAGCTGCAGGGCAACAGATTCCTGGCCGCTTTTCTAAACCATGTTCATAGTATGATGGGTGACATGCAACAGGAGTTCAGTGGGGGGACTTTCCCGCTTTCTGTCTACTGAAGGATGGGGTAGAAATCGATTCAAATAAATATATCAAATAGACAAAACGCGTCTGGGATAGCTCCGTCAGTGGAGCACGAGACCCTTAATCTCAGGGTCGTGTGTTCAAGCTCTACGTGGGGCAAAAAGATCCCTTCATTGAAGGGGGTTGGACTGGATGACCCTCGGGGTCCCAACCCTACGATTCTAGGATTCTATGACTCCTCCCCTGTCACGGACCAATCTTTGTTTTTGCAATTATTATCATTTCACTTTTGATTCAGGAAACTTAAGGCATTGGTGTCAGTCTCCTGATCAGGCCCCGCGTAGGCCGAGACCTGCTTAGCTTTGGCTATGTAAATTTCTGTGGCAATGACTCAAAGTAACTGACAGGAACAAACATTAAACCCAGATATAGAAACAGGAACAAAATAAGAACCTAAAAGGCTCCTCCTTGATATTGTATAAATGACTGGGGTTGGATTTTTTAGGGGCTTCCAGCAATAAAGAAAAGGACTCATTCCCCTCAGAACCGGAGTAGCCACAACTAGTCCTCACCTGCCGGAGGAATAAAGAGGAGGACATTTCCCCAAACTGTAGAGTCGGGTCCCAGGGGTCATCCAGTCCAACCCCCCACAATACAGGCATCGTTTTGCCAACACAGGACTCGAACCCAATTACTGTTGAAAATGATATGTTAAAAAGCTAATAAAAATTTATATAAAAAATAAAAATAAAATAAGAAATGAAAAGAAAGGGAAATTTTTATATAAAAAATAAAATAAGAAAATAAGAAAAATAAAAATAAAATAAGAAATGACAGTGTGGGACCGTGGGTGGTGTGTTTAGTCTTTACTTTAGTCCTGTGCGTGTGTGAATAAAAGTTTTTGCCGCTCTTCTCTTTTCCAGGGAGAGGCAGTCGCCTCAGCCGCAAGGGGAAGGAGGAAGGCGAAGCGGAGGAGCCAGGCAGAATAAAAGAAAATAAAAGTTCTCCGGCTTTTGCCACAGTAGCTGTCCAGCCGCCTTGCTCCCCAGCGAAGGAGTTATATATACAGCAGTGCACACCCCCTCCTTCACTTCCTGGGTGGAGCTGCCGCTGGGGAGAGGCGAAAAGACGGCTTTAAAAACCTCCAAGCCCTGCAGCCAGCAAGTCCCAACAGGAGTGGTGAAATTACAGCCTTTCCTGGCAAGGAAGACAGAAAGGCCAGCTGGCTCCAGGGAGAGCGGCGGCAGCCGCGATCTTGACGGAGGAGCGCCATCGCCTCGGGATGCCCCAGTCGTGACACCGGAATTGGCCCAAGTCTTTTGCAGCCAGCCACATCCCGGTCACATCCAGGCAACCTCTGAGCGGCTCACCCTGCCAAGAACACGATCCCTCGAACCCAAAACCGGTTGCAGACAGAGCCTTGACCTCCCTGGCAATGGGCGTTCGGGCTGCCACCGCTGGGCGCCAAAGCTGAACGTGGGCGCCCTTTGAATCGCCAGGCACATGGGCTGCTTCGAGGCTCTGCCAAGCAGAAGGTGAGTTTCCTCCGCTTTTGAAAACCGGCAGCCCAGACTTTGGAGACGGTTCGCAGATCTGAAACCGGTTCGAATCTGAAACCGTCGCTTTATACTTGAGGGACTCGGCGGTGAGTGGGGCTTCTGTAGGAAACAGCCTACTTTGTCAGATGCAGGGAAAGGACTGAGAAAAACGGCAAGAAACTAGAGCGGCTCTTCATCTTCCCCCCTTCGTCTTGCTTTCCCCACCGCTCCTTTTTGGCACCGAGAGCAGAAGCGACAAGGGGGTGGAGAAATCATGAAGATGTTGGTTTTGAGAGCCTGCGGCTGGCAGAGTCTTTCTGGGTGTTCGCGGGCCGCCGGCTGGCTCTTCCTCCTGCTGCTGGCGCTGGAGCACCTCCGCGTGGCTCTCGCCTTCTCCACTTGCAAAACTCTGGACATGGATATGATGAAGCGCAAACGGATCGAGGCCATCCGGGGCCAGATCCTCAGCAAGCTCAAGCTGACCAGCCCGCCGGAGGTGGAAGACCCCGACTCGCGGGTGCTGCCCGAAGACATTGTGGCTCTGTACAACAGCACCGTGGAAATGATCCGGGAAAGGTCGGCGGAAGACCCCAAGGAGACCCCCCAGGAAGAGTACTACGCCAAGGAGGTGCACAGGTTCAACATGCTTCCCCCGAACCACGGTGAGACCATGGGAGAGAAAGGGGGTGTTTGTATTTAGGAGGGCAGGCCATGAGGTTTACTGGTTAGAGCAGGCCGAGGAGCCAGGGCTAGGTTGGTGTCACACACACACACCCCCCGACCCTGCTCCTATTCCTTTAGGAAGAGGGTGACATTAAGAAATTAAGTGGGGAGGAAATCTCCCCCCATTTAAAGGGAAAGTCCTCACCCCTTTGATTTCTCAGCTGTTAGGCAGAGGCGCAGGGCCAATTTAGAAAGCTGGCAACCGACTCAAAGGTTAGGCCGGGGTAAGGTGCCACCCACTGGCAAATTCGGGGCACCTGTCAAGTATTTCATTGCCTGAGACTTCGAAAATAGCGGTGGAGGGGTTGTTGAGCACCTTGCAAGCTGCTATAAAGGGCTGAGAGGCACTGATGGATGGCCTTGGGGCAGTGGCATGCCCCAGGCCACCGACTGCTGTTTCCCAGGCCTCCTAATATTGATTTATAATAAAAAGGTTAATTTAAAGAACGAGAGAGAGAGAGAGAGAGAGAGAGAGAGAGAGAGAGAGAGAGAGAGAAGGAAATGTTTGCTACTTTGCACTTAGGTTTAGCGATGCAATGGATCAGGATTCGCACCCAGAGTTTAAGCAAGATCTTTTTTTTATTGGGAAAAAAAGCATTCCATGTGTAAAATGGCAATAAATATCGCCAGAGAATATGAGATGAAGAAGGGGTTTGGGAAGAGGGGTGAGAGGTTGGCGCGTTCCTAAGATGTTGATACAAACTGGAAAAGGATAAGTAGCGCCTCTAATGGGATAATTTCACCCTTGACCCTAAAACCTGGAAGCTTATTTAACTCTTCAAGACTTACCACCAATGCCTTGTGGCAAAGGGATTTCCCCTAAGGTGGCCACCTTTTTATTCCGACCCTGCTCCTGTGCAGCATCCCGGCAGGCGGAAATTCAAAAGGTGAAGCTTTTCCTGAAAAACGCCGGGAAGAGTTTTACCTCTTAAATGTTCTGCAGGACAGGCTCTTAAAGGCACAGAGCTGGGTGCAAACCTAATGTGACAAAGGGTGCAAGAAAATTGGAAATAAAACCAAGAGCAAAGGAAATAAGACCAAGAGCAGAGAAGCTGTTACTAGTTCTGGACATGGCATGAGATGTTCACCCAGCTGCCTGGTCCCAGGGAGGTGGCAGCAGCAGCAGCAGCTGGAATTTGGCATGAGTTGATCTGATCATTGCAACCACCACATGCCAAGGTATCCATGACGAGGGCCGGCCCTTGATACGGGGTTGGCATTTTTTTAAAAAAATATTTTATTATTTCAGGAAACTCGGGCGGGCAGAATTTGGTCAGTCAGTCTGGGGCAGTGGGACCAGGCAGGATCCAGAATTTGCTGCCTTTCGAGCTGACAGTACTGGCTGCCAGCCAGAGCACAGTTTCATCAGGGACAGCAGTGCATTCTGGCAGAAGAGGGGGACCCAGTTCAGTGGGAAAGAGGCAGAGAAGGCCCCCCCCCCGACCCCAGGAACAGACCTCTAACTGAGACCCGGAAGAGCAGCTCCTACAGTCTGCAGCCAGACAACACTGGGGTTGGACAGACCCACTCTATAAACTATAAACTTATTCTTAAGCAGCCTAGGTTTACATCCATGCTTTTAATTCCAGAAATTTGGGGTGGAGGGTAGGGAAAGCTGCCGGCATTTGGTCACACGAGAAGTGGACTCTGTACATACTCGGAAGTTATAAATAAGCCATTCTCCCAGATGGGAGGCTTGGTGTTAAAAAAAAAAGGACCCGATTAGGGTTTTTTAGGAGCAGGTTTAAGGCAGGTGAGTAGTGTCGTGATTAGAATCAGTATGGTCTTAATGCGGATTAAGGTTGCATCGTTCCTGCCTCTTAGCTGCTGTTGTTGGTGAGAGAGAGAGAGAGAGAGAGAGAGAGAGAGAGAGAGAAAGCCATCGCCTCTAGTTTCCACTTCCTTTCTCTTTGCACGAGGATCCGGGCTGTCATGTTATAGCTGTGTCGGCAGGCGCTCTGTGAAGCCAGGCACCCGTGAGAAGTCCTCTGAGGATGGGAGGAAATTGTATGTGTGTGTGCAAAAATCAGCTTTCCCCCTGGGGGGGTGGGGATGGAGTTGGCGGGGAGGGGGCAGTGAAAAAGGAGTTTGGTCGATCGGATCTTGCGATTTCCGGCAAAAATGGCCCAGCAACACCCCCCCCCCTCCGGTTTCAGAGTCGCCTTTGCCACTTCTCCCTGAAGGCCCCTTGCGGGTCAGCGTGTTGCAACGCTACCTCACAGCTGTGGACAGGTCAAAGTTTGCAAATTCCGTTTCGAAAATTCAAGCAGGGGTCCTTTGCTTTCACCTCGGGATTGGCTGCTACTCCCCCCCCCCCGCCCCCGCTCCTGGGACTTCCACAGCAAGCTTGACTCCAGACACACACAAACATACAGCAGGAAGCAGTTTTCTCGCATCACTGCCTCCACGCCAGAAAAGGTTTCGCCTGGTCAGCTCATGGAATCGTAGAATCTTAAGAGTTCGAAGGGACCCGAGGGTCATCTAGTCTGACCCCCTGCAATGCGGGAATCTCAGCTAAAGCATCCATGATAGATGGCCACCCAACCTCTGTTTAAAAATATCTCCAAGGAAGGCGAGTCCACCGCCTCTCGTGGGAGTCTGTTCCCCTGCCGAACAGCTCTTACTGTCAGAAAGTATTTTTCTGAATGTTTAGTCGGAATCTCCTTTCTTGTAGCTTGAAGCCACGGGTTCGAGTCCTACCCTCCAGAGCAGGAGAAAACAAGCATGCTCCATCTTCTATGTGGCAGCCTTTAAGATATTTGACGATGGCTATCATATCTCCTCTCAGTCTCCTCTTTTCCAGGCTAAACATACCCAGCTCCTTCAACCATTCCTCATAAGGCTTGGTTTCCAGACCTTTGATCATCTTGGTTTCCCTCCCCTGCCCACTTTCCAGCTTGTCAACATCCCTCTTAAAGTGTGGTGCCCAGAATTGGACACAGTACTCCCAAGTGTAATAGTAATAGTAATTTATTATTTGTACCCCACCCATCTGGCTGGGTTTCCCCAGCCACTCTGGGTGGCTTCCAACAAAGATTAAAAATACATTAAAATGTCACACATTAAAAGCTTCCCTGAACAGGGCTGCCTTCAGATGTCTTCTAAATGTCAGGTAGTTGTTTATTTCCTTAACATCTGGTGGGAGGGCGTTCCACAGGGCGGGCGCCACTACCAAGAAGGCCCTCTGCCTGGTTCCCTGTAGCTTAGCTTCTCGCAGGGAGGGAACCACCAGAAGGCCTTCAGCACTGGATCTCAGTGTCCAGGCTGAACGATGGGGGTAGAGACGCTTCTTCAGATATACTGTACTGAGGCCGTTTAGGGCTTTAAAGGTCAGCACCAACACCTTGAATTGTGCTCGGAAACGTACTGGGAGCCAATGTAGGTCTTTCAGGACCTGTGTTATGTGGTCTCGGCGGCTGCCCCCAGTCACCAGTCTAGCTGCCGCATTCTGGATTAGTTGTAGTTTCCGGGTCACCTTCAAAGGTAGCCCCACGTAGAGCGCATGGCAGTAGTCCAGGTGGGAGATAACCAGGGCATGCACCACTCTGGCAAGACAGTCCGCAGGCAGGGAGGGTCTCAGCCTGTGGTCTGACCAAGGCAGAATAGAGTGGTATTATTACTCTTCCTTCTCCAAGGACGGAGAAACCACCTTTTGAGGGAGTCCTTTTCGCTGTCAAACAGCTCTTAGCATCCAACAGCTGTTGTTAAGGGCGCAGAGGCAGGACCAGCAGGAAAAACTTGGCAACCTGGGCATTTGCACCCAGGAAGCCCTAACTCTTAGCTATACTGGGATTTCCGCAACCCTTGCTGGGAAGAACAGAACTCTTGTTTCTTTCCTTCCCACCTTTTACAGAAGTTTGCTCCTTGTGTGGAAAAAACGAGCCACCTAAACGCACCCAGGAGCTGGGTGGGGTCTTTTGGGGGGGGGGAGACAGGAGACAAAAGATATATGCTTTAAAAGAAAAGAAAAAAATGTAGGGAGATGCGCAGACCCAGGAGGGGTGGTGGTGTTGGCAGCAGGTCTGAAGAGGCCCGAATCTGCAAAGATCGGATCTTTCCCTTGGATCAGAGGATTCTGCACCCACCCAGGGAGCAGCCGTCTCAAGCTTGTTTGGGGTGTAATTACGTGCCTGGGAGTGGCTGGCACACTGCCGAAACGGAACTCGGGCCTGCAGGCAGAGGCGGGAACTTGTACGTTTTGTGTAGTCTCTGGGAGATAAGATGGCAGCCCGGGATAGTGCCAGCACGTGCCAGTCGTTTTTGCCAAGGAGGCGTTTGGGTCCTCCTTGCCTTGCTCACGCAAAATCCCCTTTCCTCGGAACGCGTTAGGCCAGGGTAATTGCTGCCTCTTCCCCAGCGCAGCTGCTCAGGTTGGGCTGCTGTTGAAAGCACAAGCCAGTCGGGAAAAAGGGTTTTAACAAGTTCATTCCAAAATCCACCGAAGCAAATGGTCGCGTTATGTTGCTGGATAAATCCTGCCCAGCTTTCTGTCATTTGGGTGGAAGCAAAAGCTCTGAGGCATGAAAATTATGGCCTTTCCCCTTTTATTTATTCCTTGTACAGTGGTACCTTGGGTTACATACGCTTCAGGTTACATACGCTTCAGGTTACAGCCTCCGCTAACCCAGAAATAGTGCTTCAGGTTAAGAACTTTGCTTCAGGATGAGAACAGAAATCATGGTCCGGCAGCGCGGCGGCAGCATTAGCTAAAGTGGTGCTTCAGGTTAAGAACAGTTTCAGGTTAAGAACGGACCTCCAGAACGAATTAAGTACTTAACCCGAGGTACCATTGTATCTTAACCCTACCCGCTTAGCATCTGAGGCTGTAAGAAGACTCCTGCATGTTTTAGATTTGCGTAGAAGCTTTTCTTCTTGTTCTGCAGTGATGGGAGAAGCTGGACCTATTTGGGGTTTCTTTCACATAAATCTTAAAGGTGAAGGAGCCTTTTCTGGAGTAAGAGTAGAAGCTCCAGTTCAGTTCAGCTTCTGCAGTGTTTTAAACCAGGGGTGGCCCTCCAGATGTTTTGGGAATCCATCTCATAGCAAACTCTGGGCAGTCACGGTCAGGGATGATGGGAGTTGTAGTCTGACAAGATCTGTAGGGCTGCAGGTTTCCTGCCCCAGCAACAGAGGCTCGGGAGATTATGCATGTTGGAACTCAAGTCCACCCAGTGACTGAATTTGCAATAGATCTGGGACAGTTCTGTTTATGGAATCCATAAGGTGTGGTGATGGCTGCAGGTTCGAACACTTTTAAAAGGGAATTAGATGTATGGAACATAGGTCTCTCGGTGGTTATGAGCCCCGATAGCTCCATAGAACCTCCAGTTCAGATTCAGTATATCTCTAAATGCCAGGTGACAAGGAGGACTATGGCTTGCATGTCCCGCAGTCTTCCGAGAAACAGCTGTCTGTCCGCTGATGCAACCGCTGGGTGCAAGACTCAATGAACCTTTGGTCTGATCTGGTGTGGCAATTCTGAACCTCTTTTGTAGCTGCTGACCAAGGACATATGGCATTTTTGCGGGGGGGGGGGGGAGACCCTGCTTTTGGCTGCGGCACTCGCAGGATAGCTGGCGTTGGTTGTGAGAACTTGTGGGTTTTCCATCTCAAGTCTGAGAGTGGTATACAGTGTCCTTGTTCCGTTAACACGAGGATTTACACTGGTGCAACTGAACACAGGCACGCCCTCCCAAAACCAGCTTCAGAAGGTGGGGGGAATCCCATGACAAATTTATGGTTGGGGGGGACGACACGGGGAGGAGGAGAGGGGAGACAGTCTCCACTGTACAAGCAGAAAGCCTGGTGCTAAGGAAACTTAACAGTACTTTGGATACAGCCCTCTTTTCACTGGAAATCAGAGAATCATAGAGTTGGAAGAGTCTGCTACAGAGCTGCATAGAAGTCCATTCATTCATTTATTCATTCACAGAAGCATAGAATGGCAGAGTTGGAAGGGACCTCAGCGGTCATCTAGTCCAACCCCCTGCCATGCAGGGATCTTTTTGCCCCACGTAGGGCTTGAACCCACGACCCTGAGATTAAGGGTCTCGTGCTCCACTGACGGAGCTATCCCAGATGTGTTTTGTCTATTTGATATATTTATTTGAATCTATTTCTACCCCATCCTTCAGTAGACAGAAAGTGGGAACGAGCCCCCACTGAACTCCTGTTGCATGTCACCCATCATACTATGAACATGGTTTAGAAAAGCGGCCAGGAATCTGTTGCCCTGCAGCTCCCATTGTTCTTCACTGTCCGATATGCTGGCTGGCACTGATGGAGACTGGAGCTCACCAACAACTAGAGGACCACAGTATAAAAAAATTCCTTCCAGTAGCACCTTAGAGACCAACTATGTTTGTTATTGGTGTGAGCTATTGTGTGCATGCACACTTCTTCGGATGCTGCAGCTTCCCCATCCCAGTATCATCATGCCCTGGATTTTTTTTCTGCAGTGCTGAGATCCTGACCCACCCCCCACCTGTGGACACAGGGGCCATTCCATCCTGACCCACCTGTGGACACAGGGGTCATTCCATCCTGACCCACCTCCCACCTGTGGACCATTCCATCCTGACCCACCTCCCACCTGTGGACCATTCCATCCTGACCCACCTCCCACCTGTGGACCATTCCATCCTGACCCACCTCCCACCTGTGGACACAGGGGCCATTCCATCCTGACCCACCTCCCACCTGTGGACACAGGGGCCATTCCATTCCATCCTGACCCACCTCCCACCTGTGGACACAGGGGCCATTCCATCCTGACCCACCTCCCACCTGTGGACACAGGGGCCATTCCGTGCCCTTCCTCTGCCCGTTTGGTTGGCACGTCGTGTGCTCAGAGGACCTCATTTGGTACAGAGGCTGCCGGCTGCTGATTCCTACGCTAGGGATCCATTTCTGGTGAATTGCATCCTCCCCTCTGCCCCCTTCCCCCCAAAAGAGCCCGGTGTGATGATAAAATAGCACGCCTGGAAGTTTCTGCAGAGTATCCGTCCTTCAAACAGCCCCTTGGAACAGGGGGAATTGCTAGTTTCCGACCAGGGCAGTTGGCAAAACAAACAATGGCAGAAGGCTGTGGGGGCGGGTGGGAAGGTAGCAGCGCTGCTTGACTTCCCTGTTTTGACAGAAGTCAAGCCACCCACATTTCCCCAGCGTGACTTAACAGTTGATCCACGTGGAAAGTTTAAGCAGGTGGGCGGACCGGAGCCTGGCTCCCCCGGGGCCTTTCCCTACGGGAAGAATGGCCCCCTAAGTAACCAACTTCTGCTTGCGGTCCAGCTTACTCCCTTCTGTGGTCTGCTTCTTTCCTGGTCCTGCCGCTTCTTGGCCTGCGGCAGCGGCCTGACGCTAGAACTGTGCTGAAAATTCAATGCAAACACCCCTTCATTTTCCCCAACCATTCTGCATCTGTTAACGCAGAAAGAAACGACGCTTTAAAATTATCAGAGGGGAGAGAAGGCTCCCAGTGAAACTCTCAGGTGTGCAATGCAGGGTTCTCGATGCAAGGACTTTTCCTTCTGAGGTGGCACGGAAGGGTCCATGAGTGTCTTTCATTCTATAAATTGCTGGTCCCATGGTCTGCCCCCTTCCTGGGTGCCCATGCGTCAGCCAAAACCCAGGGAAAGACTTCATGGAGGTCAGGAAGTGCGGGCTGCAGAAAATGCTTGCAGGATAGAAAATTGCACGCACTCTGCCACTTTGCAATGATTAAATAGGCTTGAAATCCTGCACCAACCCCAAATTCTAAATAAGTTATTAAGAAAGTGCCCCGAGAATGAAAACGCCGCGAGGAATTTGCTCCCGTGAGATGTTACAGTGGGCATCAACATGGCTGGCTTTAACAGAAGATTAGACAGAAGCAGAATACCAGCTGCAGGAATTACGCTGGCCTGTGACCGTAATAAAGTAAATTCTTTCATTCAGTTGCAGGAAAGCGTAAGTAGGCCCTGCTTGCAAGATGCTGGAGCAGACGGTCTTTGGCCTGATCCAGAATAGCTCTTATTATGTTCCTATTGCCAGATCCTTCTTCCGGATACAGAAGCACTGGAAGTATCTGGATCTATGGAATGCGAAACCCTTGCCTCCCTGTTTACACGAGAAACCTATACGCAACCCTTTTAGTATTTCGCCTCCAAAGTGGCTTAACAAACATACCTAAGCCAGTGCAAATGAACTGAGTTCAGCAGTATACATTTGGAGTAGAGATGGTTAGGAATGCACTGCAAGAGATCAACAGCAGTAGCCACAGAGCTATAAACCCTACAGGCAGAGATTAAATAAGGATAAAACCAAAAGACGACAGAGGAGGCCGTTTCTGGTAGCTACCCAGTCTCTATTGATTATCTTGGCGAGTTTGCTGGTTTTTATGGGAGGAGGCTGCCTAGAAACGCCATTCAGGGCTTCATAGTCTTATCCCCATTTTACAGCTGAGGGAAACTGAGGCTGACAGACACCATGAACCACTCACAAGGTCACAAGGACAGTAGATAGAAACCGATCTCATCCTCTTATCTCTGGAGATGTAACACTGGAAAGTCCCAAAATAGCTTGGGAATTTCCTTAGCCCGATAAGCTGGGGCTGTTCAATGGAGACAGCCTTATCTCTGTCTTTGCAGCTGTAAAACATAAATCCTCAATTTACAAGAGACCACAGCCTCCCTCCACAAGAGTCATGTGGAAACGAAAAGCGTTGACTGCACCAAACTTTGAAGAAGGGAAGTGGAAGTCTGACAGTCAGGTTTCTTCTGAATACTGCCTTTGGAGCAGCGTTGAGACTTGTGGGGGGGGGGTGCTGCTGAGGACTTTCCACTGAGGTACCCCAAGTTAGACTCAAAGAGTCTTGGGCCATCTTAAAGGCTATAATACAATGTACTGTGGCACGAGGTTTTGCGGACTCAAGCCCACTTCCTCAGGTGCGTGAAATGAAATCTTAGCTGGCAGGTGCAGAAAAGAGAAAACTTTGAGGAGGTGGTGCGTAGCTAAATGGCAGGGAGATGCAAAAATTATGGTCGACGATAGCCAGGTTTGATTCTTCATTCTTGGACATGAGTCAAGTTTAGGGTGTGTATACGTCTTTTGAAAGAACTAGGACCAGGTTTTTATTCTTAATAGCATCATCAGCTGTCTCCTTTCTCTTTGCCACCCTAAAACTCTTGGACTTTTCAGGGCACCTTGATTTTCAGACCATATCAGGTAGTACTATTTTATCTCCACACCAGTGAAAAGATTCGGCTGTCGATTTCTACAGATTGCTACTGGTCTGCCACTAAGTTTTTCCACCCCCCAGTCAGTTGACAACCCAGCAATGATGGCTAGTGATAGAGAATCGCAAGTTCTTCGCTGTATGTTTAATGTTTTGTGATCTGCTATGAGAGCTTATTTGATCAGGATAGAAACAGAGAAGACTACCTTCATTTCTTCTTGGGCAGTTTAGGCCCCTCCTTCTCTGCCTTTGTTGCTGATAAATTTTAAATAATAAAATTTAATTCTTACCCTTTCAAATGGGAAACATCAAATGAGTAGCAGCATATACACCACACCTTTAAAACACATTCAAATCATCCCCCCCCAAATAATCCTGGGAATTATAGTTTGCTAAGGGTGCTTGTAATTGCAACTCTGTGCGAAGGTAAACTACAGTTCTCATGATTTTTATTTTGCAGGGGGACTAATGGTCTTTGTGCTTTAAAAAGATGCTGCGTACACAGCCGCCATACCGGCAGATTTTTAAAAATTAAAGAAAGCATCACCCTAACATGCAGACAGGAATTAAGCAAGTGAAACTTTCCCTCCCTACTTGCATTTCCAAGCCAGGAAAATCTTAACATTTCTGTTTGCTAAATTAACTAAATTTCTGCTTGCCAGCCTGCTATTAATGGCACAAGAAAGAGATGTGGACCGTAAAACCAGGAGAAACCGTGAGACAGGGCACCTGGGAAAAGTTTTCCCAAAACAAGAATTTCTGCTTGCCATGCAGCTATCAAATGTCTCTCTCCTTCCCCCGACTCTTGTTCTGAACTCCACGTTCACTTAAATGCAAAATGGGCATACCCTGTTCTCCTTTGCCAAGCACTGCATGCTATATATATTTTTTTTAAGGGGGTGGAATGATGAAGAAGAAAGGGATCTTTCCCCTTGAACATCACAGTCTTTGTCCTGGAGAGGGAACTTGCAGGGCAGCTGATTTGACCATGTATGTGGGACGAGATGGGATGAGGAGCTGGAGTCAAAGCTTCTTTGATCCTGCGAGGAAGAGAAGCTTAAAAATAGACTCTTCCTGTACCATAAATAGATGCTGTGTCAGTGTCAGACGGCTGCAAATATGGGGCTTCTTTTTGGGGTGTGTCTGTGGCCTGTGGCAGTTGCAGAGGGCTGGAGCTGAACCAGAGAGCCCTGGGTTCAAATCCCCACTCGGATGGAAACTCGCTAGATGGCCAAAGCATCCTTTTTCTCTCTCTTAACCTACCTTACTAGGAAATCCGTGGCCAGGTTATGGGAAGAAAGTCAAGAAGCCCCTAAGGAAATACAGTGGTACCCCGCAAGACGAACGCCTCGCGAGACGAAAAACTCGCAAAACGAAAGGTTTTTTCGTTTTCGAGTTGCCTCGCAAGACGAATTTCCCTATGGGCTTGCTTCGCAAAACGAAGCTTGCCCCGGGGACAGCGGGTCTTCTCTTTTGAAGCAAGGGGCTGCGGGGAGATAGCGATCTCCCTGCAGCCCCTTGCTGCAAAAGACGTCCGGGGGAAGCGGGGAAGCGAAGCGCTTCGCTTCCCGCTGCCCCCGACCTCTTCTGAAGCAAGGGGCTGGGGGGAGATAGCGATCTCCCTTCAGAAGAGGTCGGGGGCAGCGGGAAGCGAAGCGCTTCGCTTCCCCGCTTCCCCCGGACGTCTTTTGCAGCAAGGGGCTGCAGGGAGATCGCTATCTCCCCCCAGCCCCTTGCTTCAGAAGAGGTCCGGGGGCAGCGGGAAGCGAAGCGCTTCTTCCCCGCTTCCCCCGGACGTCTTTTGCAGCAAGGGGCTGCAGGGAGATCGCTTCTCCCGGTGCTCCGAAGCCGGGCGGGGGGCAGGGGACACCTCCCGCCGCCACGGGGACACCTTTTGAAGGCAGGCGGGGGGAGGAGCAAAGACTTTCGCCCCCCGCCCGCCTTCAGAAGAGGTCCAGGACCTCTTCTGAAGGCTGGCGGGGGGCAAAAGTCTTTGTCCCCCCTGCCTGCCTTCCCAGGGGCTTTTAAATCGCCCCAGACAGCGGAGAAGTCCTCCGCTGTCCGGGGCGATTTTGAAATGCCGCCCGCCAGCATTTTAAGATCGCCCGGACAGCGGAGAAGTCCTCCGCTGTCCCGGGGTTTTTTAAAATGCTGGGGGTGGGAAGAAAAGCCCTTGTCCCCCCCCCCCCAGCCTTCAGAAGAGGTCCGGGGACAGACTGTCCCCGGACCTGGTCTGAAGGCGGTTTCCCTAGGAACGCATTAATTGATTTTCAATGCATTCCTATGGGAAACCGTGCATCGCAAGACGAAAAAACCGCAAGACGAAGAGACTTGCGGAACGAATTAATTTCGTCTTGCGAGGCACCACTGTAAAAAGCACCACTTTACGTCCCATTGCTTTTAAACTCTGGAATGGAAGTCCCAGTCAATTTAGCGCAGAATTTACTTCTGACTAAACACACAGAGGGATGCGGGTGGCGCTGTGGTCTAAACCATAGAGCCTAGGTCTTGTTTATCAGAAGGTTGGCAGTTCAAATCCCCGCAACAGGGTGAGCTCCCATTGCTCGGTCCCTGTTCCTGCCAACCTAGCAGTTCAAAAGCACATCAAAGTGCAAGTAGATAAATAGGTACCGCTTCGGTGGGAAGGTAAACAGTGTTTCCGTGCGCTGCTCTGGTTCGCCAGAAGTGGCTTAGTCTTGCTGGCCACAAGACCCGGAAGCTGTACGCCGGCTCCCTCGGCCTATAGAGCGAGATGAGCGCGCAACCCCAGAGTCGTCCGTGACTGGACCCAATGGTCAGGGGTCCCTTTACCATTTTAAACACACAGAGGACCAGATTCCTATGTATAAAGGAGCAAGGTCTTGTTGCAGTGTGGCAACCTTGCTCGCCCTCAGTCCCAGGATCTGTGAAATGGGGAGAAGGATAATGTACGTAGCAGGCTCAAATTGTTTCTGAAGTTGCACTTGACGCAGAAATATGCAGTTAGCCATTCCTGAGTCATGGCAATGCATGGGGAGGCCCATAGGAGGCAGTGGTCATAGGGCAGCCTTCGCCACTGCAGATATTTTTGCCTATAACTCCTAAGGCTTGGGTGAATGAGAATTGTACAGTGGTACCTCGGGTTAAGTACTTAATTCGTTCCAGAGGTCTGTACTTAACCTGAAACTGTTCTTCACCTGAAGCACCACTTTAGCTAATGGGGCCTCCTGCTGCTGCTGCGCCGCTGGAGCACGATTTCTGTTCTCATCCTGAAGCAAAGTTCTTAACCAGATGTCAAAGAGAACAACAACTACCAGACTTTTAGAAGACATCTGAAGGCAGCCCTGTTTAGGGAAGCTTTTAATGTTTGATGTATCACAGTATTTTAATATTCTTTTGGAAGCCGCCCAGAGTGGCTGGGGAAACCCAGCCAGATGGGCGGGGTATAAATAATAAATTATTATTATTATTATTATTATTATTATTATTATTAACCTGAAGCACTATTTCTGGGTTAGCAGTGTCTGTAACCTGAAGCGTATGTAACCTGAAGCGTATGTAATCCGAGGTACCACTGTAGTCCAAACCTTATGAAGTTGGCAAAGGCTGGCGTGGGATTTACATGTGCATGCCACCCGTAGGCATTCCCTCCATAACACGCACAGACATTTCCCCTTACTTTCTAGGAGGAAAAAAGTGAGTGTTATGGTGCAAAAAATACGGTAAATAAGAAATGCATTTACAAGCAGGTTTCCAGAGCTCCTGTTTGGCTCTTGTTTCTGTTATTGATGTACGCATTAGGATGTGGCGTCTTCCTGGAGATCTGGAAGCAGAAACCTGGGATCCACCCAAGCAGTCCCCTCTGGCGTTTCGGATTGCCCATCGCTATTAATTGACTCCACTCTCACATACTTCCGAAATTTGACCCTCCAGAGGCAACAGAATCCTGCCCGGGAACCCAGGCTGGAGTTTGGCATAGCTACAAAGAAGAGTGGTAGGGTGTGGAGGATGAGGTTGCCAACTTTTTTATCCAGCCCAAGCTCCTGTGCTTTTTAACTTGCCACTTGCTTCGCAGGTGTCGGCAGGTGCTGGTGCTTATCAGCATGAGGCAAAAAAGCTTGTCCCTGCTGATTTCCATGCATCAAGTGATTTATAAGGGCATAGAAGCAGTCTAATCTTGGTTTTTCTGGTCAGTTGGCAACCACATGATAACTTAGGATATCTACATGTCATTGGAACAGGCAAGGGCAGAAGGTCCTATAGCCCGAGGGGTGAGGGCACACCGAATGAGAGGCAACAAAAGTCAATGCCAGCCAGCAAAAATAAATAAATTAAAATGCCATTAGTTTCAACTGCTCCTCTTCATAAAGGAAAATTTCCAGAGGGCTGGATTAGAATGTTTCTGGATCCCAGCTTCCTCTTCCTTTGCTTTACTTGCAGGTAGGTTTCTGTTGAATGTGGGAGCATTTGAAAATGGTTTGTGGAATAGTAGGAAACCTTAGGGAAATAAGACAATTGTGATATGCTATGATTGGAAATGAAGAGTGCGGTATATCAAATATGTTGTGGATAGTCTCTATAGAAAGACTTCTATAGACGTCTTTATAGAAATTACGTAAGAAGAAAGTAAGTTACCGTATTTTTCGCCCTATAGGACACACTTTTCCCCCTCCAAAAATGGAGGGGAAATGTGTGT
This sequence comes from Podarcis bocagei, assembly GCF_964188305.1. Classification (NCBI taxonomy): domain Eukaryota; kingdom Metazoa; phylum Chordata; class Lepidosauria; order Squamata; family Lacertidae; genus Podarcis; species Podarcis bocagei. The sequence continues at coordinate 9,692,692 of NC_138132.1, forward strand.
GCGTCCTATGGGGCGAATGCAGGCTTCAGGAAGCTCTGTGCAACCCTCAAGAGACCGGCGCGACTTTGCGCCAGTCTCCCGAGGGCTGTGCAGAGCTGCCTGCAGCCCCGGGCTTCGCACAGCTCTCTGCAAGCCTGGGGAGACCGGCGCGACTTCCCGCCGGGCTCCCTAGGCTTGCAAATAGCAAGCTGTTCTCGGGACTGGGGTTGGGGGAAGCTCGGGCTTCCCCCGCGCCAGGGGGGAATTTTTTTTTCTTTATTCCCCCCCCCAAAAAAAACCTAGGTGCGTCTTATGGGGCGGTGCGCCCTATGGGGCGAAAAATACGGTAATTTTTGGCAAGGTGTATTACAGTGGTACCTAGGGTTACAGACGCTTCAGGTTACAGACTCCGCTAACCCAGAAATAGTACCTTGGGTTAAATACTTTGCTTCAGGATGAGAACAGCTCTGGCAGCGTTCTGGCAGCGCGGCAGCAGCAGGAGGCCCCATCAGCTAAAATGGTGCTTCAGGTTGAGAACAGGTTGAGAAAATGGTGCTTCAGGTTGAGAACAGTTACAGGTTAAGAACGGACCTCCAGAACGAATTAAGTACTTAACCCGAGGTACCACTGTATTCTTTTTATGACTGTTTGTTTGCTTTTTAATCTCAATATAGCATTAAAAGTAAAAGTAAAAGAAAATGGCTTGCGTCAGAGTCCTTAAACCCTAACGCAAGATGAGTGCCTGTATCCTTAAACATTGCACAGACATATAAGTTGAACGTATAAGCAAAGAAACTTTCTCCCACAGAAATAGGGGTGCAGCAGGATTTGGAAGTCTGTTCAGTCTACATTTAAAGGTGAACTTACCTAACCCACACTGTCTGAAACAATACCTGCATCGAAATTCAGCCGTCCTTTGAAATTCGTAGTGCTCTGAATTTTGCAATGCAGTTCTCCAGCCGAATATTCGGAACAAAAAATGCATATACAGAGGTGGAGTTTGCATATCAAATGCCTACGTTGGTGAAAATGACGGGAAAAAATAGTGAAAATCGCTTTGCAAAAATGTGTGCGTTAGGCAAAACTGCACACAAAAGTATGTATATCCAGAGGAAAATGCTGGCGAATTTTCATGAGGACGTACCATATTTTTCTTTCTATAAGACACCCCTGTGTATAAGACTTTTGGGGGACTCCAAATTAAGAAAACATCCCTCAGCACTACCCATGTATAAGACGAGCCCCAATTTTAAACCTAATTTTTTGGTTTAAAAAACCTGGTCTTATACATGGAAAAATATATCTATATAGATATATATTGCAAACCCCTGTGGAAATGTAGAAAACTAAAGATTATAAAACAGAAACTGAGAGGAACCAAAATGGACATATTTGTGCACACATATCTATCTCTATCTATCTATCTATCTATCTATCTATCTATCTATCTCTATCTATCTATCTATCTATCTATCTATCTATCTATCTATCTATCATCTACCATCATCTGTGGAGTCAGTTTTGTTGTCTTCATTGGACCAAGTGTGTTTATGGTGACAAAATACAGCAGCCCTATGACCCTCCAAAGCTCAGTTTTGTTTTCCATTCCAATTGTAAGTTCTGTTTTTCATTTCGTTTGTAAATTCCTAACATTTAGCGATTTGCAGCTCAACTCTTGCTGGGACGTTAATCGGGTTGCCGGGGAGTTCAGATGTCGCCTGAAGCTCTTGCAAAGCTTATATTCTCTTGACACCTTCCAAAAGAAGAACTGCATAATTTGGTCGTGTTTGAAATGGAACCAGCACAAACACAAAACAACTTAAGACTCCTCTCCTATTCTCTCTGTGCAGAAGGCCACATACCAAAGACACCCTACTCTGTCTTCTTTGGGTTCAACTTATCACACATCCGGAAAACCCTTCATGACTCCAGTCTGCTCTACCGTGCTGAACTGAGAATGCGCATCTCTGGAGCGGTTCAGGATCAGCGATTGGAGCTTTACCAGGTACGATGGGAAAATGCTACTGGAGTTCAAAGATGCCCACAAGTTGTATCCTCTCGCCCGGAAACTCTTCAGACCGTTTGGAGATGCTTATGGTTATTCGTGGGCAAAAGGAGGAAATTTCTCGGCACATGCTCAGAGGCATTATTTTCTTTGAACTCAGGGACAACAGCTGATTTCAAAGACAGGTCCCCTGGATCATTGCTAATGATCGTTCATTCGTATTAAACCCCAGACAAGAGCCAGGACAATATTGCTTGCATTTTATCTCTGAGAATGGGGGGTGGGAAGAAATTGAAATTTCTGATTTTGAAATCAAAACGAAGGCACATTTATGCAAATTATGTTCATTTGCCAAAAAAAGAAAAGAAAAAGTATGTATTTGTTTGCCTGCATTAGTCTGGAGTATTTCAGCTGCAGAAATCAAAATATGGTGGGGAAGAGGTGTCTGTAGCGAGGGAACTGGAATCTAGGAATGTTTAGGGAAGCTTTTAATATTTAATAGGTTATTGTATTTTAATATTCTGTTGGAAGCCGCCCAGAGTGGCTGGGGAAACCCAGCCAGCTGGGCGGGGTATAAATTTATTATTATTATTATTATTATTATTATTATTATTATTATTATTATTATTATTGAAAATCTCTCGGCATATGCTCGGAGGCATTCTCTTATTCACACCCAGGGACGATCCTTGATTTAGGGGACAGCTTCTGTGGATTATTTCTAAGGATCCTTCATTCATATTAAGTCCCAAACAGGAATCAGGACAAGATTGTTTGCCTTCTAATATTGACATAGAATTTGGAGGGACTGAATGCCCACTTCATTTTTCCCCTAGCTCTTCTGCAGATGTTGCCCCTGTTTTCCAGTTCTGCCCCAAAAACTGGAACCTTGAACTAGAAATTAAGCGTAGCATTTGAATTCAAAGTCCTTCAGCACATCATTCTGTCGAACAATGAACCACCCTTGGTCTTATGTCGGAGATGGAGAGACTGCTTTGTTTACACTTACCCTTTCCATCCAGGAGCAGATCCACTCGATCAACAGCACTTGGTACTACATGGATGGGCGTATGGTGAAGGTGAAGAACGAGAAGGAGTGGCTTTCGTTTGACGTCACCTCCGTCCTCCGGCAGTGGCTTGGAAGCACAGGTAAGCCAGGAAGTACCTAAAGGTGTGAGCGGGGCAGGGTCCCAGAGTTGATGGCAGCTGGAAAGAGTAATTCACTTGGGGGAGAGGAAGAATCGCTGTAGGCAGAACAGGATGTGTGACAAAAGAGGACAATGGTTAATTAGGAGCTAAAAACTAGGGCCTAGCCTGCCAGAATAACCACAGTTAGTTCTCTGCCAAGTTTGTTGTTGACTTGCAAACCATGCCACCTTTAGCACGTACAAACCCAACAGCCTTGCTGAATTGTGGTTTGTTTGGCCCCTCGATCCCAGACGCTTGCCGGGTTCCAAAGGCATAGGCAAGAGCAACTGAAAAAGAAGCCAAGCATTGTAGGACTACAAGTCCCATCATCCATGACCACTGGCAATGCTGATGGGAGTTGTAGTCTAACGACATCTGGAAGGCCCCACATTGGCTATCCCTGGCATAGCACATGTCTGGCAGTAGCAGCCAGCTTTCACACAAACTAGCCTGTTAGATGATGTGTGATTTGTCGAACAAACCACGGTTGAAGGAAACCGTGGGTTGAACGTTATGTGCAAGCCCATCCATTGACAGATATATCTTCTTCCAGATTCAGGTAGGTAGCCGTGTTGGTCTGACATAGTCGAAATAAATTAAAAAATTGTCCAGTAGCACCTTAGAGACCAACTAAGTTTGTTCTGGGTATAAGCTTTTGTGTGCAGTGTGCATGCACACGAAAGCTTATACCCAGAACAAACTTAGTTGCCTCTAAGTCCTAGCCGCTCCTGCAAGGCAGTGCCAAGGGGCTTATTTCTCCAGGGACTAGAATCGTGGGGCAACCTCTCCCTGCTTTGCCTTTGTGCCGGAGGTGAGAGGGGGAGAAAAGGGGCTGGGGAAAAAACAAAACAATGCCGCAATCCGCTGAGTCGGCACGCCACGCCCTGGGCACGCTGCCACGGTGTTTTGGAAGGAGCCAGATCAAAAGTGCACATGCGTCAGGCACACTTGCCCTGCGCCACTCCTCGGCTGCATTCTTTGCACAGGTTGCTACTGAAAGGAGAGGAAAGGAAGGCAGGGATTGTGACGTTGCAAGCACTAAATTTCTTGCGTCCGGGTGGCCGTCTACCTGCAACTCACCCTCTCTGATGTCAAACCCCTTTTTGCCTTAGTAAGTTGAAGAGGTGACGACAGTCGTCAGCTGCAGGAATGGGTAGAGAAATATTGGAGGAAAGGTGGGGGTCATATTGAAGAGAGGGCCACCCTCACTGCCCAGCTTCCATGTTGGGCAGGGCTGCCCACAGATCAAAGACAGGCTCAGATCTTGCCATGCTTCAAGCGCCATTCTCTATATTTCTTAAAGGTACCACACGGAAGTTTTATGTGAGTGCCTTTATGTCCGGGGAGGATGGGGGAGGAATTCATCTGAGCTCGCATTTAAGGCAAACCTACTACCCTGAGTTCTTTGATGAAGGGCAGAATACAAATAAATAATAATAATAAACTCACGCTTTCAGAAACAACACGCAGACCAAAACACAGCCGCCGTCGTTTTAAATTTTGCACTCCTCCAGATTTCGCAGCGCAGTTTCCCCAGCCAAGTAACAATCGCAGAAATAGATAGATCTGCTCGGGTGATGTAGTGCGTGGGTACATTGCTGAAAACAGCTTAGGGAAGAAGTGTGCCGTATTAGGTGGAAATCATTCGGCAGAAATAAGCACGTCGGACAAAATTGCACATGGAATTGTGTGTATTGGGAGAATTTTGTATTAAAATGCCAATGAAGTCTCATTAGGACTTTTAAAAAACTGATTTGGAAATCTGGAGAACTGAATTTCAGACTGTATTCCTGTCGCAGATGACAATGTTCCTATCTACGTGTTTGCCACTTTTTTTTTTTAAAGGCAACCTCCTTAATCAGACACCCAAAACTTTGTGTAAAGATTGGGGGTTAGGGAGGAGCAACCAACAGACATTGTCTGCAACCAACTTCCGCTTCCCGTACACACATGGGCTGAGCTCCGGAGGAGAAAGGTGTACTTGGATTTAATGTGGCAAACGCCTGTCTTCACCTTTGGGCCCGTGTTGCGTGTGCCTCTGGGGTTGCGGGTTCAAATCCTTCCGCCGCTCCTGCTGGGGGCTATGAGCACGGCACCCAAAAATCCACGTTGTTTGTATTTCAGAGCCTCTGGGAAGATTTCGCCTCAGCTCCCACTGTACCTGTGAAAGCGGCGTGGAGGAACTGAAAGTGGAAGTGGAAGGTAAGAGCTAAGGAATGGGGTCTGTGTCCTGGTTTTCCAGGGACGGCTCTCCATCCCTGTTTTGATCCCGGAACGTCCCTATTTCCCCTGCCAGCGCTGCCAGTGAAAAATGGGGGACAAAAAAATGGAGGGGTCGAGGAGGGTCAGTTGTGGGGAGAAGTGAGAATTGTGGAATGGCAGAGTTGGAAGGGACCCCAAGGGTCATCCAGCCCAAACCCCTGAAACGCAGTGAAATAGGAAATGTCCCTGTGTTGTAGGGTTTACATCTAATGCTGCTTTATTTATTGATTTAAATTCATGGCCCGTCCTTCACCCATGGCTCCTAGCCCTGATGGCTATAAATTGCCTCCACGGTTTGAGGCAGCAGTGTTTCTGAATACCAGTCGCTGTGAATCGCAGAGGGGGAGAGATTTCTTGCGGTCGGATCCTGTGTCCGGCCACTGTGAGAACAGGAGGCTGCTGGACGAGGTGGGAGACTGGCCAGATCTTTCAGGCTTTTCTCATGCTCTCAGGCCCCGCCAAAGGCTGTCTTCGGTCCCTGTCTGGTATCTCCCTCGTCACTTGCCTGTCAGCAGGCTTGGCGGATTCCGCCTTCAGGACGAGACTTGCCTCCTTCTGGGAATCGGGCCTAGAAAACTTCCTCATCCTCCTGACACACATACCTGCCATACCTTCTGCCCAGGGTGGGGTTGTTGGGGGGGGGCGCCGTGCCAGTTCCGGCGACACTTTCGTCACATGACTCAGCTCGATGGGAACCTCCTCTAGGGGGCAGCGCGAAGCACGAGCACCCGCAACACACACACACACACAGACCCCTTGCACACACAAACTAGCACACACCCGCTGCGTTTCGTCAGCTAAAAATAGGCTGCCGTGCTGACGGCAAACAGCTTCACCGTCGGATCGCAGAAAGGGTGGTTCTGGCGGCTGGCACGCTCCAGAATTTCAGAACGCTTCCCTTCCTCAAGGCACCTTTCCCCACAGTTGTTTCACACCTGCGCACCTGACTCACTTTACTTTCAGCAAACATAAGAGTTGGCCTTTCCCCCTCTCTCAGGGTGCCTCATATCCCTGCTGTGCCCATGTTTTTTGGGCTGTGGGTACGCATCTGGCTATAGGGAGGCAAGCACAGCGGTGACTCTGGAGCAGGGGTCGGCAACGTGAGGCCCATGGGCCGGATGCAGCCCACGGAGACCGTTTTACCGTCCCACGAGCCGCCCCCGAACCGAGCTGCCCATTCGGGGAGTCCCCCCCCCCCCGCGCGCCACGCTAAACCGGCAGAGCGCAGCACAGGGACTCGCTGAGTGGCACTGGAAATCATGTCTGCGCATTCACAGGTACCGGAAATCTGTGCAGGCACGATTTTTGGCGTCTGAGCACGCACAGAAGCGATTTCCGGTGCCACGGACATGCGCAGACGCAATTTCCAGCGTCACGCTGCGCCGGTCTGGCCCACAGACAATCTCCACGGGAGTGATCCGGCCCATGGCCGGTAAGCCTTGCCGACCCCTGCTCTGGAGGGTAGGAGTTGGACCAATGGCTTCATGTTACAAGAAGGGAGATTCCAACTAAAATCAGGAAAAAAACTTTCTGACAGTAAGAGCTGTTCAGCAGGGGAACAGACTCCCTCAGGAGGTTGTGGACTCTCCTTAGAGGTTGGGCGGCCATCTGTCATGGATGCTTTAGCTGAGATTCCTTCACTGCAGGGGGTTGGGCTAGAAGACCCCGGGGTCCCTTTCCAACTCTACGATTCTATGACTCACACAGGGGTGCGGTGGGCAGCCTCTTTGGCAAATGGCGGCTTTTTGGCTCACAAGAGCCTCCAACGTAGTTTAGGAACGACTGCTTTTCCACTTGTGGGCCGATGGGATAGGCAAACTTCCTGCTCCTCAGCACTCAGCATTTACCGTATTTTTCGCCCTATAGGACGCACTTTTTCCCCTCCAAAAATGAAGGGGGAATGTGTGTGCGTCCTATGGGGCGAATGCAGGCTTTCCCGGGCTTCCTGCAGCTCTGCGCCACCCTCCGGATCCCAGCGTGAAGCCGCGCGGGGCTCCGGAGGGTAGTGCAGAGCTGCCTGCATTCGGAAGCCTGGTGCGCGCTGAAGAGCGCCCCCGGGCTTTGCGCACCTCTCCACAAGCCGGGGGAGACCGGCGCGGCTCCCTAGGCTTGCAGATAGCAGGCTGTTCTGGGGGCTGGGGTCGGGGGAAGCTTGGGCTTCCTCCGTGCCTGCCCCGTGCCTGGGGAGGGATTTTTTTTCTTTATTCCCCCCCCCCCAAAAAAATTAGGTGCGTCCTATGCGGCGGTGCGTCCTATGGGGCGAAAAATACGGTAATTCCCATCACCTATACAAGCATGGGCAGCAGAGTGGGAAAGAATGGCAAAGTCAGCGCATCTGACCCCCTGAAGGTCTCGGACACCCTCTTCCTCCACCATTGCACCCGTCACCCCCCCCCCCACATTCCTGATCCCAGTGGGCACCACATAAGGTTGCTGGCAGAAAGAAACAAGCCAAGTCAGTAGGGCAGCCCTCCTGGTTTTAGTGCCCCCATATATACCTCATTCGAAATATAAACAGCAATAAAGCACAAAGTAAAATTTCATTTTCCGAGATGAAACAAAACCTACAGTTAGATGGGAAACAATGTTTATTTTTGTGGACTTCCACTTCCTTTACATTTTAATTTTTCCTCTCTCTGACTTTTTCTAATGGCACAGTCAGATCCTCAAAGCTAATCTTACACAACACGTCTGCATCTATACTTAGTAGAGAGAAGGCAGCCAGCTTGCTTTGTTGCATAGTCGTCCTGTTGGGGTTTCTAATTGACTTCCGTTGAGAAACCCAGCTCTTGGCTGAGCCGCTTGTGGCCATTAATGTGTGGGGGGGGGGAAATCTGGCCATGGGAAATTTCTGTGATGCCCTGAGCACATGCTTATTTTGCTTAACGGTTCATTGAGAGCTCTGCCCCCACCCAGACAAGGAAGAGGAATGATCAAGAGACCAAGAACGCTTCCCAAAAGGAGGGTTAGGGGATGGGAGCAGCGTCAGGGAGGGCTCTGGCCTAGGAAGAGTCTGGTGTGGTAAATGGCATTCCAGTCCGTGCTGCTGGAGGGTATTTTCCCTGCCTGCCCAGTTCCCGTTCCCCAGTGCAGGCCGTCGGAAGCTGGTACTCAGGGAAACAGTTGATCGATCTGATTTATAAAGCGCCTTCACCCTTATTATTATTTTATTCGTGCGCTTCTAAAGGGTGGCGCTGTGGGTTAAACCACAGAGCCTTGGACTTGCCGATCAGAAGGTCGGCAGTTCGAATCCCCGCTACGGGGTGAGCTCCCGTTGCTCGGTCCCTGCTCCTGCTCACCTAGCAGTTCAAAAGCACGTCAAAGTGCAAGTAGATAAATAGGTACCGCTCCGGTGGGAAGGTAAACGGCGTTTCCGTGCGCTGCTCTGGTTCGCCAGAAGCGGCTTAGTCATGCTGGCCACATGACCGGAAGCTGTACGCTGGCTCCCTCGGCCAATAAAGCGAAATGAGCGCTGCAACCTCAGAGTCGGCCACGACTGGACCTAATGGTCAGGGGTCCCTTTACTAAAGGTGCCACCACAAGGTGTTTCACATATGGCAGCATCCAGATGGTTTAAAACAAACTAAAGCCCGTGCGACACGGCTAACGAATTCTTGTCTGTTTCCAGGCACCAAATTAAGGAGGGGTGATCAGCAAGGGATCAGCCAGGCGAAACAGCAGCCCCCCTATCTTCTGGTGATGGCGATGCCCCCCGAGCGGGCAGACCACCTGCAAAACCGCCGGCAAAAGCGAGCGGCAACCATAGACTATTGCAGCCAGTGAGTGGCTTCTGGGTTTTTTTTGTGTGAGACTCTTTCGCTGCTGAGAGCCTCTTGGGCTATAAATTGGGGTGACAGCTCAGCTGGTAAAGCATGAGATTCTTAATCTGATGTTCATGGGATCGAGCCCCACGTTAGGCAAAAAGATCCCTGCATGGCAGGGGGTTGGACTAGATGACCGCTGAGGTCCCTTCCAACTCTACACTTCTATGCTTCTGTGAATGAATGAATGAATCCACTTCTATGCAGCTCTTTAGCCAAAAAGACTTCTTACAAAAATCAGCGTTAAGACAGTCCCCGCCCTAAGGCTTACAATCTAAAAACACATCTTCCTCGTCATCATTATTTATTAAATTTATAGGCCACCCTTCCTCCTAAGTTTACAGGGTGGTTTAAAATATTAACAAAAGAAAAATGAATACCATAATAAACAAAAGCAATATTTATTAAATTTAGAGACCGCCCTTCATCCTAAGTTTACAGGGTGGTTTACAATTGTCAGGGAACTGACATCGGAGCGAGAGGCGAAGGGGAGGCTCCCAGATGATGCTGGCGAAGGACCCAGCAGCAGGGGGAGAAACAGCTCAGTAGAGGGGGAAGCAAATCAGCGCAACACCAGGGAGAAAGGGGGGCAGATGGGGGAATCGGAGAGAGGGCTCCAGGACTCTTCACTGGAGATCAGTGAGGAGAGCACCGGTCCTCCGCTACCCACGCCCTCCCTGCACAGAAGACTCCCGCGCAGTGAGAGGAGGAGGAGACTGGGTGTCAAACAACTTTTATGTTGGAAGAGGTTCAAGAAACACCCACTGACGGATTCTGCCAGCGACCGAGGCAGCCACGATGAGAAAGGGCTGTGCAGTCAGAAAGGTTTAACAAGGCAAATTAGCCCAGAAAGGCACCAGTTTACGCACGAGTAACTCATACCCATTACAACAATATAAAAACACAAAAATGAATACCATAATAACAAACCAAAACAACAATGAATCCATAGTTTAAAAGGCCATGGGTAGTTTAATTAGCCTGGGAGAAGAGGAATGTTTTTGCCTGGCACCTAAATATATGTAAGGTGCCAGGCGAGACTACCTGGAGAGAGCATCCCACAAACAGGGGGCCACCACAGAAAAGGCCCGTTCTCGTGTTGCCACGCTCCGGATCGCTTGTGGAGGAGGAGGCACATGAAGAAGGGCCACAGAGCAGGATGAATTTGCCACTCCACTCCTGGCTGGGTTTCAGGATCTGTGGTTTTGCGGCAGCTAGATTGGTGACTGGGAGTGGCCGCTGAGACCATATAACACCAGTCCTGAAAGACCTACATTGGCTCCCAGTACGTTTCCGAGCACAATTCAAAGTGTTGGTGCTGACCTTTAAAGCCCTAAACTAAGGTTACCAGATTTTTTTCAATGAATCCAGGGACACTTTTCAACTTCAGTCGGAATGATAGTGGAAATGATAGGGAACTGGTTTGTAAATCCGGGGACTGTCCCCTAGAAACGGGGCGTCTGGCAACCCCCATCGTTCTGCCTGGACACTGAGTTCCAGCTCTGAGGGCCTTCTGGCGGTTCCCTCACTGTGAGAAGCCAAGTTACAGGGAACCAGGCAGAGGGCCTTCTTGGTAGTGGCGCCCACCCTGTGGAACGCCCTCCCACCAGATGTCAAGGAAATAAACAACTATCTGACTTTTAGAAGACATCTGAAGGCAGTCCTGTTTAGGCAAGTTTTTAATGTTTGATGTTTTATCGTGTTTTTTAATATTCTGTTGGAATATTAAAGTGGCTGGGGAAACCCAGCCTGAAGGGCGGGGTATAAATATATTGTTGTTGTTGTTGTTGTTGTTGTTGTTGTTGTTGTTGTTGTTGTTGTTTTGCTCTCTCAACTCTTATTGGGTTCTTTCGCTCCAGGTCACCAGAGGAGAAGAGATGTTGCGTGAGGCCCTTGTACATTGACTTCCGCAAGGACTTAAAGTGGCGGTGGATCTCCGAACCCAAGGGCTACTATGCCAACTTCTGCATGGGTGCCTGCCCCTATCTCTGGAGCGTGGACACTCACTACAGCAAGGTGAGGACGTAAAAAGCCCCCCGAAAAGGTTTCTGACTCTTGCATCTCACCCCACTTCCTCACACACAACCCTCTTCCTTTGGGGTTTGTTCAGAAGCATTCCAAAAACTGCTTTAAAAGAATCTCAAAAGCGGTATACAAAAGGGAAGCAACAGAAGGGTATCATAGAAACAGATGCAAAGACAGAATTCGGCAACGAACTGTTCTTCTGGGTCAGAGAAATCCTGGGGGGGAAATATAACTCTCTACAAGGCATCTGGAAGCAACTGGTAGCCAGTTCTTTGAGGATGGCAGTTGGGAAGGGCATTTGATAGGCAGAAAATGCCACTGTCCTGTGATGTGCTTTGCTGCAATAAAAATTACCGTAATTTTTGCTCTATAAGACTCACTTTCTCCCTCCTAAAAAGTAAGGGGAAATGTGTGTGCGTCTTATGGAGCGAATGCAGGCTGCGCAGCTATCCCAGAAGCCAGAACAGCAAAAGGGATTGCTGCTTTCACTGCACAGAGATCCCTCTTGCTGTTCTGGCTTCTGAGATTCAGAATATTATTTTTTTCTTGTTTTCCTCCTCCAAAAACTAGGTGCGTCTTGTGGTCTGGTGCGTCTTATAGAGCGAAAAACACGGTAGTCGTGCAGTGCCATGAGTGAAACTTGGCAGCCATTATAAATGTGACCTCTGCTTTCCTGGCCGTGAAAACTTGGCCTCCCGCTCCCTAGGCTGCTCAATCCGCCATGTTACCTTTCCAAAGACGTATTTTCTTATTTTCTTTCGATAGGTCCTGTCTATGTACACCCTACACAACCCAATTGCCTCATCCGCGCCCTGCTGCGCCCCACAGGATCTTGAGGCATTGGGGATTGTGTACTACACCGGCCGGGAAGCCAAGGTGGAGCAGCTTTCCAACATGGTGGTCAAATCCTGTCAATGCACCTGAGGGAAAAGGACTCGTGGACTTGGGATGTCTCTTCTGGGCGACTTGGAATTAAAAAATAAATCAATCTGAGCGGGGAAGGAGTCAGGACTGGAGAGGGACACAGACTCCCCTTCCCCTCTAACAAAATCTTTTTCTAAATCAAAAAACCAAAAACAATAAAAACCCTCATTTGGTGAGATTTATTATTATTTTGTTATTTTATTTTGTGAATTTATGGGGTGTTTTTGTTTTTGCGGGGGGGAGGGAGCAGGCGTTGAGAATCTATCAATTCCTTTTAATTATTTTGCTTTGTGTATTAAGAGAGAATTATTTAAAGAGGTTATCTCTTCCTCACCCCGCTGCCCTACCTGGCTCGCCCTGTACCCAAATCAATAATTTGCTATTTTATGGGAGTTGCGAGGAGGGGGGGGGGAAGGAAGAAGAAAAAAAAGAGAGCCTCATTTTCCTGCCATAAAGAATGTCTTGAAAAAATGAGCTGGCCCTTGAATTTCCAACATTGGCAGAAGGAAAGGCGTGGCAAGGCATCCGAAACGCTCTCTGCAAGAGGGTGTGGGGATGTCTAGCTCTGGTTGAGGAATGCAAAATGAGTCAAAAGCAGTGAAGGGCGCAGGGTGCCAGGGTTAAGATTTCAGTCGGTCAGAACTGCTGCCCTCCAGACGGTACGAAAGTGCACAATGCCAGGGTCGCCGGACGACGCCCGGCTGACCAGAAGGATGCCCCTGAAGATGGCAGAGTGGAACTCCGCCCACTCTCAGAGAGCCCCGCCCACACATCGGTTGACCCCGCCTCTCTCCACCTGACCGCTGGCTGCCGATTGGTAGGCCTCTTCCCTGCTCAGCTGTGAATCTGACCTGTGTCTCCTTCCTCGTGTGTTCTGCACAAAGACATCTGCAACAGGTGGGAGCAGGCAAGGAATAGCCAAGCGATGGGGAGCAAGTGAATTCTCCCTCTAATTGCTGGTCTCTGCCTTCTGGTGACTTTGCTCCTCTGCCAACTGCTGGCTTACCAGCTGAAAGAAGGAGGGATGGCACAGAAATGGGCAACACAGTCTGCGGGCACCTCCAGACAGATCTTTCTTCTTTTTTTGTGATCCGCTGTATTCTGCAACATGCCTTTGGAACAATAATAGTGTATTTAGACTGGCCCGTCCACAAACCCTCCTGCTTTTATTAGCTGTTCTGCTAGGCGTCTCTAGAGCAACAGAAGCGGGACGAAAAAGGGGTCTTAAAAAGTTACAAGATAAGTTACAGGACATGCACAGATGGAAAACGACGCAGTGTGACTGCCCTGAAACATTTGCAGACACAAAACAGCATCGAAAGCAAGAATCACACATAACTGCTACCCAGATAACCACCTCAGGATTGCACAAGGAACGAAAATGTTCAGGGGGTTCCTGGATTTCTTGGTTTTTTTTGGGGGGGGGGTATGTATGCACTCATTCCGTGCAAAGTCAGCCATGGGGGTGGAGGGAGGGAGTGGGCTGTTGCAGGGCCAGAGGGGGGAATTTGGATGTCACTGTCATTTCTGAGTGTTATATTAAATAAGATTTTTCTCACCTGGATCTCCAGACTGCAAAGATTTGTTCCGCGAGGAATGTTCGTTGCTTTCCTACAGCTGTAGCGAAAACCCAGCTGCTCCTTTTTCCTTTCTTTCAGTTTTAACCAGCTAGAATGTTCCTCCTGGTATCTTAGAGTTATGAAGGGGTTTTAGGGTCAGGGGGAAGAGAAGGGACTGAGATCAATTGCTCCCCCCCAAAAAAAATCCCAGAATGTGGATTAATAAACTAATAAAGTAGACCAGCGGCAGCTTCGGGGGAAACTACCGTAGGTGCTTTCGCACGCACACAAGTATAGCTCAGTTGGTAGAGCGTGAGGCTCTTAATCTCAAGGTCGTGGGTTCGAGCAAAAGATTCCTGCATTGCAGGGGGTTGGACTAAATGACCCTTGTGGTCCCCTCCAACTCTACAATTCTGTGGGTCTATCAGTCTTACAGAACGTTGCCCCAAGAGGGACACAGCCACTGTCTTTGACACCTTTGAACAAAGAGGACTGGACAAATTCTAAGGCTATTTAGCTGTGCGAAACTGTAAAATACAGAGGCAGTAGACCCTTTTCTTACCAGGTATTGGGACAAATGAAATGGAGGCTTTGCCTTTCGGGCCCTGCCTGCGAGGTTCCCGGGGGCGGATAGATAATAATAATAATTTATTATTTATACCCCGCCCATCTGGCTGGGTTTCCCCAGCCACTCTGGGCGGCTTCCAACAGAATATTAAAATACAACAGTCTATTAAACATTAAAAGTTTCCCTAAGCAATAAACAACTATTTTACTTTTAAAAGTCATCTGAAGGCAGCCCTCTTTAGGGAAGTTTTTAATGTTTGATGCTGTACTGTTTTTAATATTCAGTTGGAAGCCGCCCAGAGTGGCTGGGGAAACCCAGCCAGATGGGCGGGGTATAAATAATAAATTATTATTATTATTATTATTATTATTAAACAGGGCTGCCTTCAGATGTCTTCTAAAAGTCTGGTAGTTGTTGTTCTCTTGACATCTGGTGGGAGGGCGTTCCACAGGGCGGGCGCCACCACCAAGAAGGCCCTCTGCCTGGTTCCCTGTAACTTGGCTTCTTGCAGTGAGGGAACCACCAGAAGGCTGGACCTAAGTGTCTGGGCAGAACGATGGAGGTGGAGATGGCTCTGGATCAAAGCAGAGTTTTGGGGGACAGATCTTTTGCCTGATCCAGCAAGGCAGTTCTTAGCATTTGTAGAGGTTCCACCAAAGCTTTTCTCAGGTGGACCCAGAGCCTTCTGCATCTTGGACGGTTGCCTCGCCATCCCACCCACCATTCCCAGCTTACAGCCTCCCAGGCTCCGTGGCTCCAAGCCCAATGCATTCCCCTGATGCCGCAGCGTAAATATTTACGAGTGTCACGTTCTTGGCCGGAGACCATGGAGACCGGAGCTGCTCCGTGGTGACCTTGTGGAAGCTTCCTGTTTGTTACTATACACTACAACAGCAGCACAAAGCAGGGACCCTAGGCCAGTTGTGGGATGCAGCTGGCTCTGGTGAGAAGCGCCGGCACCAGCTGTTTATAACTTGGTCATTCAACTTCTGACGACCCTGAATGTGTGTCCTGCCTCTACACTGGAGCTCCACAAGCATCGGACAATGTGGGAGTGTCGATCTACCTTAGAACCATAGAATTGTACAGTTGGAAGGGAGCCCTCAGGGTCATCTAGTCCAAACCCCTGCGATGCAAAATCTTTTTGCTCAACATGCATCTCGAACCCATGACCCTGGGATTAAGTGTCTCATGCTCTACTGACTGAACTGTCTCCTTAACAAAATGATATATGTGAAGCCCTTTGAACATCCAGCCTGCTTCGCTTGGTTGGTAGCATGGTGCTGATAATGTCAAGGTCGCAGGATCGATCAACCTGCTTATTCCTGCATTGATGGGGGTTGAGCTAGATGATTATTGGGTTCCCCTCCAACCTATTGTTGTTGTTGTTTAGTCGTTTAGTCGTGTCCGGCTCTTCGTGACCCCATGGACCAGAGCACGCCAGGCACTCCTGTCTTCCACTGCCTCCCGCAGTTTGGTCAAACTCATGCTGGTAGCTTCGAGAACACTGTCCAACCATCTCGTCCTCTGTCATCCCCTTCTCCTTGTGCCCTCCATCTTTCCCAACATCAGGGTCTTTTCCAGGGAGTCTTCTCTTCTCAGGAGGTGGCCAAAGTCTTGGAGCCTCAGTTTCAGGATCTGTCCTTCCAGTGAGCACTCAGGGCTGATTTCCTTCAGAATGGAGAGGTTTCATCTTCTTTCAGTCCATGGGACTCTCAAGAGTCTCCTCCAGCACCATAATTCAAAAGCATAAATTCTTCGGCGATCAGCCTTCTTTATGGTCCAGCTCTCACTTCCATACATCACTACACAATTGGATTAGGTTAGCTTAAATTGCACGCTTTCCATGTCAGCTTATCTACAGAGAAATCTCCACCAGTTGCAGAAGGCATACAAACGGTTCTTGCACAGGGCTGACTATTGGTCAGAACTATGTGTGAGCTGAGAATTAAGTCCTGCAAGGCACCCAGCAGCTAGCAGACTTTCAGGGAGGTCTGCCTGCCCGCCATCTCCTCGAGGAAACCCCCGACCAGCTTCCGAAGAACTCCGGAAACCTTTTAACCTGGTTTGCAAACCACAGTGGTAGGTGGATAGCCAGAGAGAAAGACGGAAACCTAAGTGGTCAAGGAGAAAGACCAAGGGGAGGACCGACGGATGGACATTTGCTAAAATAAAAGGGGTGCCGGTGGAGGAGGAGACTTTACAGAAAAGAAATGGATAGGGGATAGATAGGGGAAGAACACTGCCTGTGCATTTTTGCCTCGTATCTCATGTTCTACAAATGCCAGAAACTTTCTTTTTAAAAGAATGAAAGTTGGCAATTATGGGTCATCCACAGCAGAGGAAACTCCCCTCCTTGCTTGTATACACCCAAGAGAGCACATTATAAATTCAAAGCACATCTCCTCCCCCTTGCAAAGAATTCTGAGAACGGCACTTTACTCCTCGCCGAGCTACGGTTCCCAGCACCCTCAAGACACTACAGTTCCCAGGATTCTTCTTTTGGGGGCATGTGGGGGGCAAATGCGCTTTAAATATTGGGTGTGCACACAGCCAGAGTTTGGCTGGGCACCGAGAGCAGCAGAGATGTTCGGAGCCAGATTCCCCGGACTTCTCCTTGGCCTCCGGAGCCAGGGCTGTTTGCCTTCGCGGAGGCAATTTCCAAGCGCTCTGTGGTACCAGCCCCCGCACAGGATGCTCAGCAGACAGAGCAAGGAGAGTTCACTGCCTTCCCTCTGCTGCCAGCAGCAAACGCCTGGATGCAGATCTTGCTCCCTTCCAGGCTTAGTCAGGCAGCTGGGCTCAGCAGGCCTGCAACAGGTCAGCTGGAACGATAGGGTCAGTGGGTCAGAGGGGGTAGCCAGCAAGCCTGTCACCTTCCATGCTGCCTCCATGACCTCGAGGACGGGACACCGAGGCAGAAGCCAGAAAGGGCACAGTCCCAAAGGCAGTCATTTCAGAACACCATCCTATTTACCAGGTTTACAGAAGCCGTCCCGGTTCTTGACTTGATCCCAGAATGTCCCGCTTTCCCTTAAAGGTAAAGGGACCCCTGACCATTAGGTCCAGTCGTGACCGACTCTGGGGTTGCGGCGCTCATCTCGCTTTACTGGCCGACGGAGCTGGCGTACAGCTTCCGGGTTATGTGGCCAGCATAACTAAGCCGCTTCTGGCGAACTAGAGCAGCACACTGAAACGCCGTTTACCTTCCCACCGGAGTGGTACCTATTTATCTACTTGCACTTTGACGTGCTTTCAAACTGCTAGGTGGGCAGGAGCTGAGACGGAAGAACAGGAGCTCACCCTGTTGTGGGGATTCGAAGCGCTGACCTTCTGATCAGCAAGCCCTAGGCTCTGTGGTTTAACCCACAGCGCCACCCGCGTCCCTCGCTTTTCCTTAGGACGTCCCTATTTTCATTGGAGAAATGTTGGAAGGGTATGTCAGGACATTCCTATTTTCATCAGATCCATGATGTAGTCCATGCACCGCAGCTCTCAGTGGGGAAAGGAAGCAACTCAGAGAATCTGCACTAATCTGTCCAAAGAGCGGAGAGACAATTGGTTAAATCCCAGGCTTTCGGTCTCACCGGAATCCGTGCCTCCTTAATAGGTGGGAATCGGACAGGGCTCATGATGGCAGGAATGAGGGATGCACTCTGCACACGCTCAGAGGCAATCTCCTCCTGCACCTGGGAAGTACATACAAAGAGCCCCTCTGCATCGGACCAAAGGCTCACCTGGTCCAGTATCCTGTGGACAAACAGGTGAAAGCAGGACCTGAGCACAGCAGCCCTCCTTTAGCAAGTCCCATCCACGGGTATCTGGAGCATCATGCTAGTAGCCTCGTCCTCCATTCATTTCCCCAAACACCTTTCGAAGTTGGCGGCTACTGCATCTCGTGGGAAGAAACAATGCACTGTAGGAAGAAGTGCTTTTGGGGGTCTGTTTCTGAATCTCCCGGCACTTGGTAATCCACACTCCTGCTTGTTCCCTGCTTTCTAGGTGCAGGTCAAAGATGTTTTTGCTTTGCCCCACCACTTTCCCCAGGAAAAGTTGCTGTTGGCTCCTGAATCGGAACCACCAGCAATCGGTTTTTCTGTGAGTTGACATTTGTCCACATAACACCGGTTCTGAAAGACCTACATTGGCTCCCAGTATGTTTCCGAGCACAATTCAAAGTATTGGTGCTGACCTTGAAAGCCCTAAACAGCCTCAAAGGCCCAGTATACCTGAAGGAGCATCTCCACCCCCATCGTTCTGCCCGGACGCTGAGGTCCAGCGCTGAGGGCCTTCTGGTGGTACCCTCATTGCGAGAAGTGAGGTTACAGGGAACCAGGCAGAGGGCCTTCTCAGTGGTGGCACCCACCCTGTAGAACATCCTCCCATCAGATGTCAAGGAAATAAACAACTTTCTGACTCTTAGAAGACATCTGAAGGCAGCCTTGTTTAGGGAAGCTTTTAATATTTGATGAATTATTGTATTTTAATATTTTGCTGGAAGCCACGCAGAGTGACTGGGGAAATCCAGCCAGATGGATGTGCTAGAAAAAATAAATTATTATTATTATTATTATTATTATTCCGATTTGGCAATGAGATGAAAGGAAAACCTCTCAGATCTGTGCCTAGAAATCATGGGACAAGTGGCAGCGTGGCTGAGCCCTCAGTGTCACTGCATGGACCCAAGCTTTAGAATTGGAGAGCACAGTATTTGGATAGCTCCGTCGGCAGAGCAGAAGACTCTTCATCTCGGGGTCGTGGATTCGAGTCCTACACTGGGCATTGCACGGGGTTGGGCTAGATGACCCTCGTGGTCCCTTCCAACCCCACAAGTGGTTCTCTGAAATGTTGAAGCCTTGACTCACAGGGGAGCTGCTCCATCCCCTGGAACTTTTTGGCGGCCCTTTCCAGAGCCTTCTTTCTTCACTTCTGCAATATCCTTTCGGAGGTGCGGCAGCCAGAAACTGGACGTGGCATTTCAAGTGTGCAAGCCTTGGAGCCTTTTCGCCTTCATTCATGCGCAATGTGCCCCCCTCCTGGCTGAAAAATCCCAGGCTCCTGCAGCGCTTGCCAATATCCCTCGTTGTAAACACACGAGGGGAGTTTCCTTCCGTTGCCAGGGCCGGATTTCGGTTCAAGCATCTGAACTGTAAACAGAAGCTTGGCTGCAAGGAGCAGCCGGGTGAATTCAGAAGCTTTTGAATTTTATTTTATTTTTAGTTTTCGGTTCTGGGGAGGTTCGTGGTAAACGAAGAGGCAAGGAGGCAGCAGAGCCGGAACGTGGGCTATTTCTGAAAGGCTGCCGCCTGTGGCATCACCACGTTGCCAGTGGAGCCCTGGACATCTGGCTGGGACCCGGAGGGAGAAGGTTCAAGGCCGTGGCCCCACCTCCACCTGCTGACTTTCTCAACAGGCACATCTGCAGCAGGTGCCTAGAAGGCGCAGTCTATTTACGCTGCTAAATTGGGCTTGCGTTCTGCAAGGAGAGGTGGCCATTCCTAACTGCTGTTCAGCGACTCCTTCTTCCTGCTTCAAATCAGATTCCTAGGGTTGGCACCTTTCATAGACTCATAGAATCATATGACCACACCTGAATACTGTGTCCAGTTCTGGGCGCCATAGTTTAAGAAGGGTGTTGACAAGCTGGAAGGTGGGCAGAGGAGGGTGACGGAGATGATCAAGGGTCTGGAAACTAAGCCAAATGAGGAACTGTTGTAGGACATAGCTGTCAACTTTTCCCTTTTCTTGCCAGGAATCCTATTCGGAATAAGGGAATTTCCCTTAAAAAAAGGGAAGCGTTGACAGCTATGTTGAAGGAGCTGGGCATGTTTAGCCTGGAAAAGAGGAGAACAAGGGGAGAGGAGAACAAGGGCTGCCACATGGAAGGTGAAGCAAAGTTCTTTTCTCCCGCTCTGGAGGGTAGGACTCGAACCCGTGGCTTCAAATTACAAGAAATGAGATTCCGACTAAACATCAGGAAAAACTTTCTGACTGTAAGAGCTGTTTGGCAGTGGAATGGTCTCTCTCAGGCAGTTGTGGACTCTCCTTCCTTGAAAATTGTTAAGCAGAAGTTGCATGGCCATCTGCCATGGATGTTTGGGCGGAGATCCCTGCATTGCAGGGGGTTGGACTAGATGACCACAGGGGTCCCTTCTAACTCTACGATTCTATTATTCTCATTCGCTTCTCTGGCCCACTGCTGGGGGATGACTTAGGGCTTATCCACACATATATTTTGCCCTGCTCTTTTCAGGCACAGGAGCCACACTCCCTACCCCCACCCCTCCACCCTGGAGCTTTCCCCACAAAAACTTACTCTTTATAGCTGAAGTGCAACAAATGGCAAATTAGGCTTTCGGTCGGTTGTCCTTTGCTCCGATTCTACTTTAAAGAGCAGGTTTTTGCAGGGAACACTCCAGAGCAAAAGAAAGTATGCTTGTGTGCATCAGATAAGTGCTGGAGATGCAATTAGACAAAGGGTATGTTCTATCATGGGATGCGGGTGGCGCTGTGGGTTAAACCACAGAGACTAGGAGTTGCCGATCAGAAGGTCGGCGGTTTGAACCCCTGCGACGGAATGAGCTCCCGTTGTTCGGTCCCAGCTCCTGCCAACCTAGCAGTTCGAAAGCATGTCAAAGTGCAAGTAGATAAATAGGTACCGCTCCGGCCGGAAGGTAAACGGTGTTTCCGTGCGCTGCTCTGGTTTGCCAGAAGTGGCTTAGTCATGCTGGCCACATGCCCCGGAAGTTGTACGCCAGCTCCCTCGGCCAATAAAGCGAGATGAGCACCGCAACCCCAGAGTCGGCCACGACTGGACCTAATGGTCAGGGGTCCCTTTACCTTTATGTTCTATCATATGTGGTGGACCTGCAAAAGGGTAAAAGAGTATTGGGAAATAATTCATAATGAATTGAAAAAAATGTTTATAAAGTACTCCCCCCCCAAAAAAAACCCAAAACCCCAGAGTCCTTTTCGTTGGGAATAATCGAGACGGAAATTCCCAGGTGTAAAAAAGGTTGTTTATGTTTGCCTCTACTGCAGCCTGTGTTTTGCCAGCCCAAAAATGGAAAATTAGCGAAGTCCCAACTAAAGAAGAATGGCAACTTAAACTGATGGAATATGGGCAGCTTGCGGACCTAACATACAGAATAAGAGAACAAGAACATACATTTAAAGAAGACTGGAAAATGTTTATTGAGTAAATGGGGGGAAATTGTGTATATTTGAAAACGTGGGCAGCATTAAGATAACTTCAGCAGTGTAAATAAATTTTGGTGGGTGTAATAAGGGAATACTGAATGGTTTAGTTTATATAAAATATGCAGGGATTTATGGCATGGAAAGAGAAGAACGGAAGTCACTGGCATTTAAGGTTGTTTAAAGGAATATTCTAAAATGCCTTGTTTGGCTTTAGTTTGTACTGGTGGTCTGGGATGGGGGGGGGGGAAGGCCTGGGCTAAATAGCTTTTTAAAACAACAATTGCAGATTCAGTGAAAAGAGTCCAGTTCCTTCGCTCCCTCCAGGAGAGTTTCCCGGTCAGATTGTGGGACCGGTAGCAGTAGGCAGAGATCTTAGAAGTGGGATATATTCTCAGTAACATCTGGAAGAAGGGAGGGTGTATTGGGACGCACAGCAGTTCACCTATTGTGAAAGTGGCGCTCACCATTGTAAGCTGTTGTGAAGCAACAGTATATATATATTTCCAGAAAAATAAACAACATCAACAATTATTTCTGGGCCCAAAATAGCCTCATGTTGCTCCTTCTTCCTCTGGAGCCAAGAAGAGGCTAAGACGGGAGCTTCACATCTTTGACCCTGCCAGACGTAAGTGGATGGGAGCATTGACAGAGGAAAATCATACACAGAATGTATGAATCACACTACTCTGCGTGCATTCCAATCCACAGATGGGAAATCTTTTTTTTTTTCCAAATAAGCGACTTGCAAGGGTCATAATAACTTGCAGCGGCAACATGAGCACACGCTGTGACGCTGCAGCAGGGAGCACTAATACCATACAGGCGTTTTTTGAAAAATAAATTGAGGAACATCCAAGTTGTTACAGCAGGGAAATAATAATGTTTGCATAGGCTGCTGTTGTGCAATGAATACTGAAGCTTAAAAAAAACTTTAAAAGGGATCTGCCGTTCCCATAGTTTCTGGTTTCTGATTTGATCATGGAATGTCCCGCTTTTCCTTTGGGTGTCCCTATTTTCACCAGAGAAATGTTGCATTTTTTGAAAGTTCTCTCTAATCGTATAACAATTTGTGAATTTCCAATTGATCTTCCATAAGTTTTTCCATTGGGGCATGGTTATTAAATGGCCAAAATCTTGTGACCACCTCACCATTGCCACTGTTACCACCTCGATAAGTTTTGGAAAGAGTTTTTCTTTTAGAATTTAAAAGATCGGATTCAAATCGGGAAATTTCTGTTGAGAACCCCTTTTGTTTGTCAGATTTAAATTTTTCAAATAACTGATGATATTGGAACTGTACAAACCTTTAGAAGACATCTGAAGGCAGCCCTGGATAGGGAAGATTTTTTTGTTTTTTTAAATGTTTAATGTTTTATTGTGCTTTATATATGTTGCGAGCCGCCCAGAGTGGCTGGGCCAATCCAGTCAGATGGGTGAGGTATAAATAATACAATTATTTATTATTATTATTATTATTATTATGGAATAGGACGTCCCTATTTTCATCGGAGAAATGTTGGAGAGTATGCGACTGTTCTCCATCCTAGGATGAAATGTCGCTGTGGTTTGACAGGTTTCCTTTTGTGTTTCCCAAAACGTAGGTCTCTAGCTCTTTGTTGGACTACAAATCCCATAATCCTTAGCTAGAAGGGCCAGTGGCCAGGGATGATGGGAGTTGTAGTCCAACAACAGCTGGAGACCTGCGTTTGAGAAACACCCTCTCAGGATCACAACTACGGAAGGGGCCTGTTATGTACTGAGTTGAATAGGATCCAGAATGCAGCAGTCTGATTGGTCCTAGAACAATGCAGCAGTATGATTGGTCCGCAGTAGCCACCCAATCCAGCTCCAGGTGGAAGTGAATCCACAACCTGATTGGCTTACAGGAGAATCCCAGAATTAGCCAATCATGTGCAGCCCATTGTGTAAATAATGTATATAAAGCAGATATTGTGGGGGGAACTTCCATTCCTCCTCACCACTATGAGCAGAATAAAGAGCATGAAATCCACTCTCGACTCCGAGTATATTTCAGGGCCCATGGGGCATCATCAAGACTAAGCCCCTCAAACCTGCAACAACATACACAGGCACAAAATGCCATAAAAGCAATACAAAACAATCCCTGAAGCTGCTGGCTAAAATTTAAATTCAAACTGAACAGGCCTGTCAGCATCAAAAAAGGTTTTGAAAGTTAACAGCGCGGGTGCAAACCCTGATCCTCGAAGTGTGGCCAAAGTCCTTCTCAGATTCTGCTACCATAATGTCTAGTTTTTCCTTTATAGCTCTTATTTTGGGGGGAGCGTTGGAGGGCAGGGGACACAAGGAAAAAGCCGCCTCGACTGTTTGGCTTGTGGCTCCCTGGTGTGATAAAAACAGAGCATGGAACCGGAAACCCGTCAGAAATGGGGGCGGGGGGGTGAAGAGGGGAAGGCCCCCAGATGGCAGATAAATATATATTTCCGGAAAGAAATTCTAAAAAGGAGAAATAGCTGTATCATGGGGAGAGGAAATGACACAGCTTCATACCCCCCCAACAACAACCGCCCCCCCCCATCCTGGTGCAGGAAGTGACACCAGCAGAAATGGTTTTTTGTGCAAAGTACAAAGGCCCGGGATTCCTGTTCGCAGGCCTTGGGCAGCTGCAAACAGGCCCCTCGCTGCTCCACAAACAATTTAGGCCCCCGGAACTGCCAATCTGCTGTTTTTGAAAACTTCCGGCTGAGTGCCTCTGTGCATGTCCAGAGTTCCTTCCTAACCCCCGTCGCCACATGCTCGCAACCACTTGTAGACACTGTGGGAATAGCCAACAACCTAAAAAGTGTGTGTCTTTCCTTTGTGAACCTTCTGCATTGCTGTTGCTATAATAGGCCTATGGCCGCAGTGCCTCAAGCCACGTGCAGAGTGCATTTGCTCTTTCCTTCTGACACGAAGCAGCTTAAAAAAACACACACAGAGAAGAATATAGGTATAAAGACAGGAAGCTGCTGTGTACTGAATCATACCGTTGGTTCGTCTGGCTCAGGGCAGTCTACCTGACCAGTAGCAGCTCACAGACAAGCCATTCCCATCCCTACGTGCCGAGAATTGAACCAGCGACCTCAGTACGTGTGCCTTGCCACGGAGTCACAGCTGTTTCCCACAGCATCTCTGACTAGGGTTCACACCAGACCTTCAAAGCAATATGATGCCACAGTAAACCGTCATGGCTTCCCCCAAAGGATTATGGGAGCGGAGGTTTGTTAAGCGTGCCAGTCCCCTTCAAGAGCTACAGTTCCCAGAGATCCCTGTGAATTTGTGGTTTTAGGTGCCAAAGTAAGATTCTTTTTTTAAAAAAAATAAAAATATTAGGAATTTAAACAAAACATATTATCTTAAAACATATCATCCTTAATCCCGCCCCCCCCCATAAAACAACCCCCCTCCCCCCTGACTTCCCTCAGTTCCAATCTCTGGTTTCTCTATAAATGCTATTTCCCCGCATGTTACAAGATTGTATAAATCCTTAATTTATCTGACTGGTTATTATCAATAAAAAGTTTGTGAGTGTTTATTCAAAGCCTGCTAAGGAGTCCAGTTCACCTTGTTGCATCTTTAAATACTTTGTAAAGGGTTCCCATTCATCTTTAAAGTCACAGTTATCCTTGTCCCGTCGTTTATGTGTCAATTTTGCCAGTTCTGCATAGTCCATCAGTTTCTCTTGCCATAGTTCTTTATTCGGGATTTCCTCGTTCTTCCATCCTTGAGCTATTAAGACTCTTGCCGCCGTTGTCGCATACATGAAGATATTTTTCAACTTCCTTGGCAGGTCTTTTCCTACAATCCCTAACAGAAATGTTTCAGGTTTCTTAACAAATGTTAGATGGAACACTTTCTTCAGTTCATTGTATATCATTTCCCAAAACTTGATAATTTCATTACAATCCCACCACATATGGTAAAATGTCCCCTCCTTTTCCTAGGTGCCAAAGTAAGATTCAACGGCAGTTCAGTCAGAACAGTGTCTTATCTGGAAGTGAGGTGGATTTTGTCCAAGGCAAGCAGAATGCCTTGGGCCTGACCTGGCCAACATCTGGGGCATTTAAAGCACTATTACAAAAGAACCACGGGAACTGTAGTTTGCAAAAGGTGCTGAGAGTTGCCAGGAGAGTCCCTATTCCCCTCAGCAGCAATTCAACAAGTCGATGCCTCTACCCAGGAAACTCTGGGTACGGTAGCTCTCTGAGGGGAATAGCGTTCTCCTAACAATGCCCAGCACCCGTAACAAACTACAGCTCCCAGGATTCTTTGGGGGAAGCCATAACTATTTACAATGGTGCATGAGCGTGTGTGGCACAGAGGCTCTATAGAGTACCATACGCTGGTGAAATCCAGGAATGCCGAGACCTTTCAATGCCTGGACCTTCCCTGCTGAAATATGTTAAACTAAATTGAATAACTGCTTGCCGTCCCCTGAGGACACCCAAGACCAGAAACCTGAGGCAGACGCCCCCTTTTGCCTCATGGTAGAGCCGGCGCTGCCAAGAAGGCCTGTTTTCCATCAGCGGTCGAAAGGCCTGGTTATCCCCGGATAGCCGATGGTACAAAAACACCATGCGAGCTGTCTGGGTTCCAGCTTGTCTTCACCTCCATTGCCACAACATCCCTCCCTGCACGGCTTACTGTAGGTTGTGCCTTCCATCCCTCCCACCCCAATTACCAATCCCCCTGCCATTTCTTCGCCACATTGGCGTGCAAACCTTTCTCCGGGCCCATCCAAGCCGAGCGTCCGGACAGGGAGGTGGGAGCCAAAAACCAGCTTCTAAAAAAAGCTCTGGGCCTTCGCTGCATAAACCACATCGGCACACTTCCATGCGGTGCATCTGTGGGACATAAACAGCCCCTGCAGGGATGCAGCCAGAAGACAGACAAGTGTGTGGGGATGAGTGCGGCCATTCAGCGACATGTTCTGTTGCCAAGGCCTGTGGGGGAGACGTGGCGTCTCAGTTTCCCCCTCTGTAAAATGGGAATGAGATCTCGCTCTCGGGCTTAGACTTAGTGCAGAAACGTCCTTTTTTCTTTTTGTGTTGGGAAAGAAAAGAAAGTTTGCTGACTTCCTTTGCCACTGCTGTCGCTTCATTTTTGCAGCTAGCCTTGCCACTTTTGTTCCCGATGAAAGGTTCTGCGGTAGCAAGTGGAAATTCAGCGAGTGTGGATTCCCCTGGCGTGGAGATGAGGCAATGAGGAAGGCTGTACCTGTTGCACTCCAGCCTTGGGTGGGGTTCTGTTTTCGGGTGCTGCTGTTAGAAACACAAAAGGCCTGCCAGAAATTACAGCAACTCCGTTTATAACCCCTAGCGTTGCTTCTCTTAACTAGCTCTGCTATTTTGCCTTTCGGAGAACCTCAACACACAGGAAAGCAGGCAGGTGAAGCTTTTCCTGACAAGGACCTAAAGTGAGGGGGGGAAGCTTCACCTGCTTAATTTGCCAGCCCAGCCCTGAGAAAAGGCTGTGACTCAAAGGGAGAGGGTTTCTGTGATGGCCTGGGATTCAGACTCGGAGGCTGACCCTGAGGGATCCCAGCCTGCACAGGAGTCCCCGCCTACAGGGCCGGCTGAGCCAAGGCTGGGGCCTGAGCCTGAAGGGTCCTCACCTGTGCTGGATCCTCAGGTGCAGGCACCATCTGAGTCTGCTCTGGCTCCTGAGGTGATGGAGGACCCATTGCCTGCAGGTGCTCCACTCTCAGCCCCGTCAGAGGAAGCTGGGGTTGCCTCTGGGTCAGGTAACCCTCCAGCCTCTCCGGAGCTGCAGAGGCTCAGGGCAGAGAGGCGGAGGGAACCAAGTTCCCGCAGGAGGAGTGCTCGCCTCCAGGCCAGGAGAGGCAAGTCACCTGTGGACCGGGGCCGCCCTATGCCTCGGGGCAGATAAAAGCCAGCTAGCCCCAGTCCCAGGTTGCGGGAGCAACATTGTTGGTTGCTAGTTCCTGTCTGAACCCTGTCCTGCTTTTCTGCCTGACCCGCCCTGGCTCCCTGCTTGCAAGCCTGTTCCTGACTTCACCCGACTCCCTGCCCTGCACCCAGCTCCAGCTACTATGGACTGCCTCCTCGTTGAACCGTTGACCACGGACCGGACTTGGACCTCGCCTCTCGGATAACCCATGGGACCAGCACAGTTTCCGTTGCATGCAGAGGGTCCCCTGTATCTCTAGTAAGGCTTGCGGTGTCTGAAATTGTGGAGCTCCACTGCCAGTTTGTTGTAGCTTCCCGATTTCTGAATTTCAGGCTGTTTGGGGCAGAGCCTTTCCCCTACTCTCTTCTCATTTTGAAGACAGCTAAGGTAAGGCTGTGATGAAGGGGGGGGGCGGAGAGAGAGAGCACATCTGCTAACTATCCTGGCAACCGAAAGGCAGCTGGCGGACAGAGGGCTTTTCTTGGACTGGATCATTGGTCAGCCTGGCTTGACCCTGCACCTCAGATAGCCTGAGAAAGCTTCGCTTCGTGTGAAGATACCAGCGCATTACCTGTTAAATGTCTGCTGATGGAGTGCAGGACCAGCAGCCAGCCAAAAAAATAGATGGGAATTCTGGCCAAGGGGGGCCGAGAGGTCTAGGGAAGCAGGGTTAGAAGAGGGAGCGGCTGAAAGGAATGAGGAGAGGTGTTATATATTTTTTATTTCAACTGCTGCTAGGCCATGTTCACGCCAAACACGTTCAGAACTACGATGCCACCCAACACACTTATGACTTCCCTGCAAATAATTCTGGGAGCTGTGCTTTTTTCTGAAGAGATTGTTGTCGTTGTTTAGTCGTTTAGTCGTGTCCGACTCTTCGTGACCCCGTGGACCAGAGCACGCCAGGCACTCCTGTCTTCCACTGCCTCCCGCAGTTTGGTCAAACTCATGTTGGTATCTTCGAGAACACTGTCCAACCATCTCGTCCTCTGTCGTCCCCTTCTCCTTGCGCCCTCCATCTTTCCCAACATCAGGGTCTTTTCCAGGGAGTCTTCTCTTCTCATGAGGTGGCCAAAGTATTGGAGCCTCAGCTTCAGGATCTGTCCTTCCAGTGAGCACTCAGGGCTGATTTCCTTAAGAATGGATCGGTTTGATCTTCTTGCAGTCCATGGGACTCTCAAGAGTCTCCTCCAGCACCATAATTCAAAAGCATCCATTCTTCGGCAATCAGCTTTCTTTATGGTCCAGCTCTCACTTCCATACATCACTACTGGGAAAGCCATAGCTTTAACTATACGGACCTAGGAGCCCCCCAATTCGCCCAGAGAGCTGCTGTTTCTAGAGTGGTTTGACAGTCTCTTCACAGCGAACTCTGCAAATTGTAGCTCCGTGGGGCGGGGCGGTGGGGAATGGGGCACTGGCGTCCTGACAATTTGGAAACTACAATCCTTAACAAACCACAATGTTCCCTCATGGCAGGACTCGAACACACACCTTCCTGTTTTTCAAGGAAACGTGCCCCCCGCCGCCACCAAAACTGTCGGAGCTGAGCTTCTCTCCCCGGGAGCTTCCTGTTGTGGTTTCTGATCTTCCTTGAGCACGCGGCCCTCTCATCCCTTGCAAGAGGAGGAACTGATGAAACAACTGGGATCGTGTGGGGTGCTGCGGTGAACGCCTGCGTGGGAGCATTGCCCATGCACGCTCCCCGTGCATGTTCTCCAGGCACGTCCAATGCGGTAAACTGTGGAGATGGCAAACTGGAGCCTTGCTCCTGCCTTGGTTGGGGGGCACAGAGGATGGGCGCCCTGTCCGGGGAGAATCCCACAAGACTAGAGATGCCCCCTTCTGCTCTCTCTGTGCCATGGTGAACTGTGCTGGGGGAGGGATGGTGCTGGGGGGTGGCTATTGTGCCTTCCCCACATAATCTCTGGGGGTGCTTCCTGGTTAGGACGAACCCATGAGGTCATTCTTCCAGTTCGCCATTTGCTGTTTGGAGACTTCTGCACATGAGTCGTGTAGGGTAGTCCGTGCAGAAGAGAGTTGTCAGGCCTCCAGGTCTGTCCTTGAAATATATTCAGAGTCAAGTGTGGATTTCATGCTTTTTATTCAGCTCATACTAGTGAGGAATGGAAGTTCCCCCGAGATGTCTGCTTTATATACATTATTTACACAATAGGCCCCACGTGATTGGCTAATTCCGGGATTCTCCTGTAGGCCAATCAGGTTGCGGATTCACTTCCACCTAGAGTTGGATTGGGTGGCTCCTGCGGACCAATCAGACTGCTGCATTCTGGATCCCATTGTTCTAGGACCAATCAGATTGCTGCATTCTGGACCCTATTGTTCTAGGACCAATCAGACTGCTGCAATTTGGATCCTATTCAACTTAGTACATAACAGTCCTGAAGTCTCCCGGTTTGCTTGGCCCCCTCCGGGGGGCAGGAGGGGAGGGGATGAACCTCCAAGTGGGCCACAGTGCCACCACATCATCATCATCATTGAGAAGACTGCAAGCTTCAGTCGGGCAGGAGATGGATGCAAATTATAGCATAGACACATGGTGGGCGGGTCTGTTCTTCTCCCCTCCCCTTTCCCAATTAACTTCCGTCTCCAGGGCTCAGCCTGTGACTTCACCAGAGGCTGTCCTGTAGGACTCATGTTTGGGCTCCAAAATCTCAGGACCCGGCACCTAGTAGGCGTGGTGTGTCTTATCAGTCTGTTCTTTTTTACGTTGGTGTCGTTACCTTTTCTCATCCTTTGCTTCTGGCAAGCGCAGGGGATTGTGCGACTACGTTCCAGAGTCATAGGGTTACTGAAATATACTCAGAGTCGCAAAGTGATTTCATGCTCTTTATTCAGCTCATAGTGGTGAGGAGGAATGAATGAATGCCCCCTCACAGTATCTGCTTTATATACATTATTTACACAATGGGCTGCACATGATTGGCTAATTCCGCAATTCTACTGTAAGCCAATCAGGTTGTGGGTTCACATCTATCTGGAGCAGGATTGGGTGGTTCCTGCCAACCAATCATACTGCTGCATTGTTCTAGGGCCAATCAGACTGCTGCATTCTGAATCCTATTGTTCTAGGACCAATCAGACTGCTGCAGTTTGGATCCTATTCAACTCAGTACATAACAGTTACCCTGTCTCGTCCGTATTGTCTTAATGACCGTGGTCGAGATTTGTCATGAAACTCCCTGAGATCTACAGGTACAGGGCGGTATGTGAATTTAATTAATAATAATCAATGCTCTTTTTCTGGGTGGGCGCAGGAGTATGCATACCCCTACACATTTTGTGAATCTAAGTTTGGCCTCATTGAGGGGCAGTATTTCAATATGAGCAGGAAAATGCGAGCACCCCTAAACTTTTTTTTTTAGAAAAAAGCACTGATAACAATAATAATGACAGCAATTTATTCACTCCATTTCTATCCCACTTTTCCTTGTCCAAGGAAATAGATTCGGTGTTCATGGCTCCTCCCTCTTCCTCGCTCAGTTCCCCACACAACAACCCTGTGAGGTAGATTTAGACCAGAGGGTGGAGAGTTAAGAGTCAGAAAGATTGGCCCGAGCTTCATGGCTGAGCAGGGATTTGAACCCGTGTCTCCCAGGTCCCAGTCCAATACTCTTAACCATTTTCCTACCCCGTCAAAAAGTTCCCCAGAGGTAGTTGGGGGAGAGGCCGGCACGGTCCGGCCAGGCGCCTGCAGCCGAGTTGCAAAAGTTTGCGGCTGTCTTCCCTCCTCCCCCTGTGGCCTGTGTTCCTGTCCCTGCTATAAATCCTTCCTTGGGCTCTGAGCAAGATTGCAAACAAACATTGACGTAATCCTCCCAGGGCCAGGGTGGGGAAGGCTCTGGGAATTACACACCCCAAAATTGGACTACAACTCCCTT
This sequence comes from Podarcis bocagei, assembly GCF_964188305.1. Taxonomy (NCBI): domain Eukaryota; kingdom Metazoa; phylum Chordata; class Lepidosauria; order Squamata; family Lacertidae; genus Podarcis; species Podarcis bocagei. The sequence goes on from NC_138132.1 coordinate 9,724,053, forward strand.
CTTTCCTCTCTCCCCCTCCCCCCCCCTCTCTCTCTCTCTCTCTCTCTCTCTCTCTCTCTCTCTCTGTCTCACACACACACACACACACAGATTCTTTCTGCCTCAAAACCATTTGGGGTTGGAAATAAATACAGTGGTACCTCGGGTTAAGTACTTAATTCGTTCTGGAGGTCCGTTCTTAACCTGAAACTGTTCTTAACCTGAAGCACCACTTTAGCTAATGGGGCCTCCTGCTGCTGCTGCGCCGCCGGAGCACAATTTCTGTTCTTATCCTGAAGCAAAGTTCTTAACCTGAAGCACTATTTCTGGGTTAGCGGAGTCTGTAACCTGAAGCGTATGTAACCTGAAGCATATGTAACCTGAGGTACCACTGTAGCCTGAAGTTAAAGCAGCCTTAGCCAACCTGGTGCCTTGTGGGTGCTTTGAACTACAACTCCCACCAGCGCCAGCCACCAGGAGTTGTAGTCCCCGAAACACCCAGAGGGCACAAGGCTGGTGAAACTGGGTTCAAGCAACGGCAGAAGACAGAGGTGGGAAGTTCTACTCTTGCAACGTTGCAAAGAAGCAAACAAAATAATTTGCAGTGCCTGCGAGCCTGAAGCATTTGTCCACAGAAGAGTCTGCACGTTGCAACTCTGTGTGAGTCGCTCCCCCTGGCCTGACTTTCTCCCCAACCTGCTGCTGCAGGAAAGTTGTTCCCCCATTCCGTTGTTCCCCCATTCAATGATAGAGCAGGTGCCTGTTGTGTCTCTGCCTGAGTTGCTGTTTCGGGGGTTGCTTCCTCCCGATCACCTTCGGCCAGTTCCCTCCCTCCCAATGTAGCAAAGTTGCCACTTCAGTCTCTGTGAGCCTTGGCACCCTCTGAACGGGTGACTCATCCGAGGACGGGTCATTTTTTGCTCTTCAAAGCAGATTAAAGGGGAGAAAAGTGTCTTTGAACATGGATGAAGTGACTTTCTCTCGCCCGTTTGAGTAATCGCAAGCAGCTGGACACGCATCTGGGATCATTAGACATCGCCGCTGCAAAGGAAGAGGGTGTGACTGGCGGGCAGAACAGCTTCCCAGAGCCTTGCCAAACCAAGGATGCTCAAATAAGGTTGTATCTGTGGGAAATGGGGGATGTGTGCTGACTAGTGGTTATCGCAAGAGAGGCAGGATTCGAAAAGAAAAGGCTGAGCCCCAGAAGACAGGAAGCCGCTGCCGAGACCAGTTCCTCTGATCACGTGCAGAGCGCTTTCCCTGCGTCACTGAACCATCCTAGCCCCTCATGTATCTGCCGTTATAATATGGGCATTAGAATCATAGAATCATAGAGTTGGAAGAGACCACAAGGGCCATCGAGTCCAACCCCCTGCCAAGCAGGAAACACCATCAGAGCACTCCTGACATATGGTTGTCAAGCCTCTGCTTAAAGACCTCCAAAGGAGGAGACTCCACCACACTCCTTGGCAGCAAATTCCACTGTCAAACAGCTCTTACTGTCAGGAAGTTCTTCCTAATGTTTAGGTGGAATCTTCTTTCTTGTAGTTTGGATCCATTGCTCCGTGTCCGCTTCTCTGGAGCAGCAGAAAACAACCTTTCTCCCTCCTCTATGTGACATCCTTTTATATATTTGAACATGGCTATCATATTGCCCCTTAACCTCCTCGTCTCCAGGCTAAACATGCCCAGCTCCCTTAGCCATTCCTCATAAGGCATCGTTTCCAGGCCTTTGACCATTTTGGTTGCCCTCCTCTGGACACGTTCCAGTTTGTCAGTGTCCTTCTTGAACTGTGGTGCCCAGAACTGGACACAGTACTCCAGGTGAGGTCTGACCAGAGCAGAATACAGTGGCACTATTACTTCCCTTGATCTAGATGCTATACTCCTATTGATGCAGCCCAGAATTGCATTGGCTTTTTTAGCTGCCGCGTCACACTGTTGGCTCATGTCAAGTTTGTGGTCAACCAAGACTCCTAGATCCTTTTCACATGTACTGCTCTCAAGCCAGGTGTCCCCATTATGTAATGGGCTTTGTCGTGTGCTTGTTCCATTTGCCCTCCGAGGAATTCAGGGCAGGGCACAATACAGTATCCCTCTTCCCTGCCAGTTGTGCTCACAGCAACAACCCTGCGAGGTAGAACACAAGGTCCTCTAACAAGCTTCGTGGCTGAGCTGGAAACTCAAGCAAAAATGAACCGTTGGGTAGCTGAGACTACTGGTTAGAGCAGGGACTTGGCAGGGAGCTGGGAGGCACGCCTCCCCAAACCTGAGAAGGCAGAGGTTGGACGGCCATCTATCATGGACGCCTTTAGCTGAGATTCCTGCACTGCAGGGGATTGGACTAGATTGGGGTCCCTTCCAACTCTTTGATTCTCATTTATCTTGTTTCCTCTTCCATTCCCACAGAAATTCTGGCTCTTGCCTCTGCTGCAGAGACAACCGTAATGGGTTAAAGCTGTGCCCGCTAACATTGTAAATGTGTTTGTGTGTGTGAGCAAGCATGCTGCCATACTTAAGTCTCGGCCTCTGACAGACTTTTTCCAGTGGCTTTGCCACAGCTGGGTTGCTGCTGCTGCTGTTCCAGTCACAAGCCCTGAGGCAAAAGCCCATCTCTGTGTGCGCCCAGAGGCTTGGTCTGAAGGGCCGGAGGGAAGAGGGGCTAGCCCTGGATCGCTCTCCACACAGGTTGCCTATATTGGAGGGAGCAGAGAGGTTCATTTGCCATGCTGAAAAGGCAAGGAGTAGCGCTTGCAGAGGTCTCTCCCATATTGCACTGGCATAGCTTTCTCCCCAGAAAAAGGGACCTCCTTGGTTTGTCGGGTGCGTCAGCCGCACCCACCGACCACAAGAGAATCTCCCTTTTCGGTAAAGAGAAAGGGGCATGTTTCTAGTTCTCATTTCGCTTAGTGTCGGGGAAAGAGAGAGAAGCAGCGGCGTAGCGTGGGTTGTCAGCACCCGGGGCAAGGCAAGTAATTTGCGCCCCCTAACCCCTAACCTGCCGCCGCTGCCAGCTTCTTCTTGCTGCTGCCTGGTCTGGTCTGGTGTGGTTCTCTCCCGCGCTCAGCGCTGCACTGTCCCTCCCCCAGATAGTCCCTCGCTCTCTCTCCGCACCGCACGCCTGGCACCCACCCCCTCCACAGTGGGCGGCGACCCAGCGGCTCGGATCGGATTCGCACAGCCAGCACTGCAGTGAGAGAGAGAGAGTGAGCCAGGTAGGGGCAGAGAGCTGCGAGTGCGAGCGCGCCCCCCCCAGATGTTGCGCCCGGTGCGGCCAGCCCCCCCTGCACCCCCCACGCTACGCCACTGGAGATAAGAGAGACCATCTCAGTTGGATGAAAGTGCAAATAAATCTGCAAAGGTTAAGTAAAGGTAAAGGAACCCCTGACCATTAGGTCCAGTTGTGACCGACTCTGGGGTTGTGGTGCTCATCTCACTTTATTGGCCGAGGGAGCTGGCGTACAGCTTCCGGTCATGTGGCCAGCATGACTAAGCCGCTTCTGGCGAACCAGAGCAGTGCACGGAAACGCCGTTTACCTTCCCGCCGGAGTGGTACCTATTTATCTACTTGCACTTTGACGTGCTTTCGAACTGCTAGGTTGGCAGGAGCAGGGACCGAACAACGGGAGCTCACCCTGTCGCGGGGATTCGAACTACCGACCTTCTGATTGGCAAGTCCGAGGCTCTGTGGTTTAACCCACAGCGCCACCCGCGTCCTGCAAAGGTTACTAGCCTGAAAAATCTTTTTCTGGCCTGCTTGCCTAATACAGTGGTACCTCAGGTTACATACACTTCAGGTTACAGACGCTTCAGGTTACAGACTTCGCTAACCCAGAAATAGTACCTCGGGTTAAGAACTTTGCTTCAGGGTGAGAACAGAAATTGTGCTCCAGCGGCGTGGCAGCAGCAGGAGGCCTCATTAGCTAAAGTGGTGCTTCAGGTTAAGAACAGTTTCCGGTTAAGAACGGACCTCCAGAACGAATTAAGTTCTTAACCCGAGGTACACTGTACACACTTATAATAGTCAGCTATATAAGTGGTTTTCAATGGGTGGTTCACGTAACCCACCCAGGCGTGTCTGTGGCACCATTCACATTACAAAAACTACCGCAGAGCTATCAACATTTTCAAAAGTAGGGGGTCAGAAGTATTTAGCTAATTGGGAACCACTGAACAGTCATACCTTAGTTCTTGAATAGGTTAGCTCTCAAACGTTTTGGCTCCTGAAAGCCGCAAACCCTGAAGTGAGTGTTCTGGTTTGCGAACTATTTTTGGAAGCCGAACGTCCGACAGGGCTTCCACGGCTTCTGATTGGACCTTCCTGCAGCCAATCAGAAGCTGCACTTTGGTTTCTCAACATTTTGGAAGTCGAATGGACTTCCGGAACTCATTCCAGGATCCCCAAGGGTGTGTCCTATGGGGAACTCCCTTCAGGCACCAGGCTCGCTGTTAGACCAACTCTGTGTTACAATATCATCCTCGTAGTGTGGGGACAGATGTTCAGTTGTGCATCCCCTCTAGTGCCCAGAGGAGGAATGACCGCCAGGAAGAGAGAGCTCAGAGGGAAGAACCGCAATGCTTCATCTGCAGCAGCACATCCAGACGCCTTCCTGTGCCTCAGCTGCAACAAAACATGTCTCTCCCATATCGGTCCCCAAGCTGCACTCCTCCATTGTCTCACAAGACAGACAGATGCCAACAATATATTATTAGGTCTGCCATACACATGGGATTTCCTGGACATATCTGGAATTCACACAACTTTTGTGTCTGGATTTTCACTTTTTGAAATATGGCAACCCTACAATCTATGCACATGCAACTTTCATCCAGAGAGGCAGTGTGGTGCAGTGGTTAGAGTCTCGGACTAGGACCTGGGAGAGAGCAGGCTTCAAATCCTTGACTCTGCACCCCCTACACATGTACATTTTAAAGACTCGCAGCCAGTGAGGGATTTGAGTTGAGGGTGTTCAAAGAGGAGGAAGAGGAGAAGACCACTCTGTTTAGTGGGGACGAGAATGCATCCCCAAGCCCACCCTGCGGCAACCACCACCCGATTCCAGCATCTCCACCCAGATCCCTGGCACCAGTCTTGGGATTTTTAGCAACTTCCTTCTGTCGCTTCTTGCGAGACCGAGGAGGGAGCCAAGGCGGGGTCCCCGGGACGAGAGGCTGGGTGGCCGCAAGGAAGAGCTGAGTCAAGGGAAAGAATAACAAGTGGCAAAACAGTGACGGGGAGGTGGGCAGGCCCAGGGCGTGGGCACGGGCACCAAGCAGAGAAAAAAGCCACTGGGAGGAGAGCAAGCTAGGGCCGGGCAGTGCCATCGCCTGGGCAAAAGCTCTGCCTGCCTCCTCACAGACAGAAGGACCAGCCTCACAGCAGGGCACAGCTCAGGGGTCCAGCAAGGCCTTTGCCCAGCCAATGCCCTCCAGATGTTGGAAGCAACAGTTCCCATCAGCCCCTGGTGGCACATCTGGAGGGCACCAGCTTTATTATCATTGTTCATTTAATTTCTATACCTCTTTATATTTTAAAGGATCTCAAAGGCGCTTACAGCACATTAAAACATCAAAGCCAAAAATCCAGGAGAAAAAAAGCTTCAAGGAAAATGTTTCAGATCCTTCTCTAAGTGACATGTTGCTTTCTTCCTATTTATTTAACTACTTAGGGCCTAGGGCTTGCCGATCAGAAGGTCGGCGATTCGAATCCCTGCGACGGGGTGAGCTCCCGTTGCTCAGTCCCTGCTCCTGCCAACCCAGCAGTTCAAAAGCACCTCAAAGTGCAAGTAGATAAATAGGTACCACTCCGGCGGGAAGGTAAACGGCATTTCCGTGCGCTGCTCTGGTTCTCCAGAAGCGGCTTAGTCATGCTGGCCACATGACCCGGAAGCTGTACGCCGGCTCCCTTGGCCAATAAAGCGAGATGAGCACCACAACCCCAGAGTTGGCCACAACTGGACCTAATGGTCAGGGGTCCCTTAACCTTTACTTTATTTAACTACTTAGCTTATAGAACTGCCCCATAGCAGAAGCACTCTAGGGAGGCAGTGTGGGGTAGTGGTTAGAGTGTCAGACCGGGACTTGGGTGATCAGCGTTTAAATCCGCTCTCAGTCATGGCATTCACTGGGTGACCTTGGAGTCAGGCCTGGCTTCTTAATCTACCTCGCAGGATCGTTGTAGGGATTAACTGAGGAGAGGGTGGAGGAACCATGAATTTGCTGCAGAAAAAGGTGGGGTGAACATGCAATGAATAATCTCTTCTGCTGACCTGCTTAGGAGAGCTGGAGGGGTCAGCCAGATGGTAATGACTGTCGCTAACCTGGCGTCCAGAGATCTCCACATCGTGGTCGCAGTTGGAATCACGCCAGTCGCAAAATGTGCCTGGGGAATTTCTGATGGTGGCTTGGCAGGGGCCACGCTATCATGAAATCTAGAACTTTGGCCATGTCCACAGGAGCAGTATACCTGAAGGAGCGTCTCCACCCCCATTGTTCTGCCCAGACACTGAGGTCCAGCGCTGAAGGCCTTCTGGCGGTTCCCTCACTGCTAGAAGCAAAGTTACAGGGAACCAGGCAAGAGGGCCTTCTCGGTAGTGGCACCAGCCCTGTGGAACGCCCTCCCACCAGATGTCAAAGAGATAAACAACTACCTGACATTTAGAAGACATCTGAAGGCAGCCCTGTTTAGGGAAGTTTTTAGTGTGTGACATTTTAATGTATTTTTAATCTTTGTTGGAAGCTGCCCAGAGTGCCTGGGGAAACCCAGCTAGATGGGCGGGGTACAAATACTAAATTATTATTATTATTATTATTATTATTATTATTATTATTCTCAATCTGAATTGAAGCTGGTTTGAGGTGGATGGGATGCATCAAAGGGCAGTCAAGAAACAGCAGGATTGATCTGGATTGTAGTTGACGTCTACACCAGCAGCGGGAGCACCCTGGGCGCTGCAGAGTAAACGGGAGTTTGTGTGTACACAGCCTTTGCTTCCTGAAGCTCTGCACTGGCAGGTCAGGGCCGGCACACCCATGAAGCAAGGTGAGACAACTGCCTCGGGCGGCAAGTTTCACTGGGACACGAGACTCCCATGTCAACCGTTCTTCCCCCTCTTGTCCCCAATATAGATATTCCCTTACCTCCCTGTCAGGGGGAGAGGGCGCCATTTTGGAGTCCGCCTCAAGTGCCAAAATGTCTTGGGCCTGCCCTGAGACAGGACTTCCCCAACATCTGGTGGCCCCCCAGATGTTTCCGGACTACAACTCCCATCAGCCCCAGCCAGGGCTGCCACCTTGAGGGGCATTGGAGAGAACCACAACAGGATCCAACCTGGGGAAGGCTGCTGCGCAGGATCTCAGCCGGAGGCCAGTTTTGACGCCTCAGATCTTTCACCAAAAGTCTGAAATGGGACCTTTCTATACACAAAGCCTTCACTCATCCGCTGAGCTACGGCGCATGGTGTATGTACCCTGCTCTAAAAAAAGAGGGGGGGAATAAAAGTATTATTTGCCAAGGTAATCGGAAAGCTGCGCCAAAGAAAACCACAGCGTTTGTGTCAATTATGCAGATTGAGCCCATTTCCCTTCCTTATTCCATCTCCATCTCACTGTAATTTATTTGACTTCTGATGGCCCGGAAGAGAATTCAGGTGAGCAGGGGGAGAGAATGTCTGTGGAATCTCAAGAGCTTGGTTTGGAAACAAGGCCCTTGATCTCCTGTAGAGCCGGAGGCAAAAGGCCTGCTTTTGAGTAAAATAACCCCAAAACGTCTGGATTTGCACAATTTAATCTGAGTGCAGAATCTTAGCTCCCCCCTGGTGCAGCAAAGTCTGGACTTTTGGGCACAAAGTATGCACTGCTAGCTTTATATACCATTGTAAGATACACCTGGAAGTGAGAGTTGGACCATAAAGAAGGCTGATCGCTGAAGAATTGATGCTTTTGAATTATGGTGCTGGAGGAGACTCTTGAGAGTCCCATGGACTGCAAGAAGATCAAACCGATCCATTCTGAAGGAAATCAGCCCTGAGTGCTCACTGGAAGGACAGATCCTGAAGCTGGGGCTCCAATACTTTGGCCACCTCATGAGAAGAGGAGACTCCCTGGAAAAGACCCTGATGTTGGGAAAGATGGAGAGCACAAGGAGAAGGGGACGACAGAGGACGAGATGGTTGGACAGTGTTCTTGAAGCTACCAGCAAGAGTTTGACCAAACTGCGGGAGGCAGTGGAAGACAGGAGTGCCTGGCGTGCTCTGGTCCATGGGGTCACGAAGAGTCGGACACGACTAAACGACTAAACAACAAGAAGAAGATACACCTGACCTGAAATTCATGTGTGGGTTTAACTGGGGCCTGTGACAGAAGGTGGTGGAAGAAGAAGGCTTCACCACGCCAGGTTGCAGAATTTGGGTGTGTTGGCAGGGAATCACTCCTTTTAAATGCTGCCCTGGGTTTAAATCTCCCCTCAGGTAGAAATCTTACACAGCAGGATTAGATCTTGATGCCCTGGCTTTCCTATTGCAGGGAGTTGTTCTTGCTTTTTCCGTATTTTTTAAAAAGTGGCCGTCTCCATCAGCCAACATCCAAATTATTGGGGCTGAGCCAGTTGGTAGAAAAGCCCAGTCCAGCCTTCCCACAAATACAGCTCTCGGTTTGCTAGAAGGATGGCTGTCAATGGGGAACAGAGATATGGGGGAGAGGAAGCTCCCACATACAATGGGGGCAGGGAGGAGGTGTTGGGCAACCGGAAAGACTCCTTAGCATTTATATAGCACTTCACTGTGTTCAGAGCAATTGATGTGCATTCTGTCACACAGAAACATAGAACTGTAGAGCTGAAAGGGACCACAAGGGTCATCTAGTCCAACCCCCTGAAGTACAGGAATCTTTTGCCCAATGCAGGACTCGAACCCACAACCCTGAGATTAAGAGTCTCCTCTTCTACCAAGTGAGTTATTACCTCAGCTATCTTTACAACCACCATGGAAGGTAGGCCTGTATTATTATTATTATTATTATTATTATTATTATTATTATTATTATTATTATATTTGTTTATTTAAATTCTACACAGAGGCTGAGAAAATAATGGCTTGCCAAAGGTAGTCATCAGCAAATCTGTCCATTCTGGTTTCTCTCTGTTTCTCATTTTTCCAGTCAAATTTCTCCAAATACACACATGTTGCGTGCAATTTATGTCTAGTATACAAATTTCTGCAAAGCAATGCCCCATAAAAACAGGCCCTTTTGCATGTTGTTTTCACTAATACATGCATTTTATTTTATTTTTAAAAAAGGGACATGTTACCCCAGGATATTCATTTTTCTACACACGTAGAGAACAGTATCGCGAAATTCAGAGAAGTGCAAATTCTGAAAGCTGGCTGTCTTCCGAATTTTGCTTCAGAAAGCATGGTTTAGGTAGGTTCAACTTCCAATATGAATTTATTCAAATCCTATGCCTGTAGGGACGTGGGTGGCGCTGTGGGTTAAACCACAGAGCCTAGGGCTTGCCAATCAGAAGGTCGGCGGTTCGAATCCCCGCGACGGGGTGCTCCCGTTGCTCAGTCCCTGCTCCTGCCAACCTAGCAGTTCGAAAGCACGTCAAAGTGCAAGTAGATAAATAGGTACCACTCCGGCGGGAAGGTAAACGGCATTTCCGTGCGCTGCTCTGGTTCTCCAGAAGCGGCTTAGTCATGCTGGCCACATGACCCGGAAGCTGTACGCCGGCTCCCTTGGCCAGTAAAGCGAGATGAGCGCTGCAATCCCAGAGTCGGCCAAGACTGGACCTAATGGTCAGGGGTTCCCTTTACCTTTACCTTTATTCCTAACTAAAGGATCATATGTGCTCAACACAATGTGTGTGTGTGTGTGTGTATTCTCTGTACAATTCAAATAATTCCCTACGGTGGCATCAAGCTTTGCTAGTCAAGGGGTGGTGAAAGTTCCCCATCCACTGGAAATCTTATTCATCCATACCTACGTCTTCCGAGACTGCTCTGGGCATTGCCCCTACATGACCATAAGGTCTAGAAACTTGATTTTTAAAACAACATGAAAACTGAGGAAATGAATTCAGCATCGAGCGAGTGCAACTACAGAAGGCAGCCTAAGGCTATGTCTAGGAAGTGTATTACATCACACCAGTCCGATGACCTGAGCAGGGACTTCCCAGGTGGCCAGGCGGACAGAAAAACAATAGCAGCAACAGCCTGAGTAACTCTCCTGCCTTTAATGAAGCTGGGATCTGCAGGGCTGAGCCACAGGATGCAAGTGAACAACACCAGCTTGCTAGCTCACTGCAGCAGAAAATCAAACTGCTGTTAAGGGAGGGAGTTCAGAAGTAATTCCCCCTGGTGCGCAGCTTTTCTGCTCAAACTGCCACCCTTTGCACCCGGACCAGGCTGGGAACAAGCCCCACTGAACTCAATACAGTGGTACCTCGGGTTAAGTACTTAATTCGTTCCGGAGGTCCGTACTTAACCTGAAACTGTTCTTAACCTGAAGCACCACTTTAGCTAATGGGGACTCATGCTGCTGCCGTGCCGCCGGAGCATGGTTTCTGTTCTTATCCTGAAGCAAAGTTCTTAACCTGAAGCACTATTTCTGTGTTAGCAGAGTCTGTAACCTGAAGCATATGTAACCTGAAGTGTATGTAACCCGAGGTACCACTGTATGAGTAGACCTACACAGGAACCTGTTGTGTTAACCCTTCCCCACCCGTTCTTGGTCATTCTGCTTTCCAGATCTTGTTGTTGTTGTTTAGTCGTTTAGTCGTGTCCGACTCTTCGTGACCCCCTGGACCAGAGCACGCCAGGCACTCCTGTCTTCCACTGCCTCCAGCAGTTTGGTCAAACTCATGCTGGTAGCTTCGAGAACACTGTCCAACCATCTCGTCCTCTGTCGTCCCCTTCTCCTTGTGCCCTCTATCTTTCCCAACATCAGGGTCTTTTCCAGGGAGTCTTCTCTTCTTATGAGGTGGCCAAAGTATTGGAGCCTCAGCTTCAGGATCTGTCCTTCCAGTGAGCACTCAGGGCTGATTTCCCTAAGAATGGATAGGTTTGATCTTCTTGCAGTCCATGGGACTCTCAAGAGTCTCCTCCAGCACCATAATTCAAAAGCATCAATTCTTTGGTGATCAGCCTTCTTTATGGTCCAGCTCTCACTTCCTCCAGATCTTACATCTGCTTATCAAACATCTCCCTCTCCCTCCCTTGCCTCTCCCCACTTTTCTGATCTACCACATTTGACCCCATATTTTTAGACACATCTGCTTGTTTCCTCTCCGTTATCTCCCACATGCCTTCCTCTTCATTTTATCGACTTTTCTCTCGCCCTGTGCTTTATTCTCTTTGAAGCAAGCTGGCCTTACTTAATAAGACAGAGCGGTTTTGAGACACCCCATCCTTCGCCGCTCATTGCGATCTCCGTCTGAAAACTGCCCTGAGCAAAAGACCAGGATCCCTCCCCTAAGTCTGTGAAATATACTCGGAGTCGAGAGTGGATTTCATGCTCTTTATTCAGCTCATAGTGGTGAGGAGGAATGGAAGTTCCCCCAGAATGTCTGCTTTATATACATTATTTACACAGTGGGCCCCATGTGATTGGCTCATTCCGGGATTCTCCTGTAGGCTAATCAGGTTGCGAATTCACTTCCACCTGGAGTTGGATTGGGTGGCTCCTGCGGACCAATCAGACTGCTGCATTCTGGAACCTAGTGTTCTAGGACCAATCAGACTGCTGCATTCTGAATCCTATTGTTCTAGGACCAATCAGACTGCTGCATTCTGAATCCTATTGTTCTAGGACCAATCAGACTGCTGCATTCTGGACCCTAGTGTTCTAGGACCAATCAGACTTTTGGATCCTATTCAACTCAGTACACAACACCCTGTGCATTGAGGTCATTCTGCATTTGTATCATCATCATCATTCTGCATTTGTAATGATTTGTGCTCAAGGTGCTATATGTGATCCCCCTTTCCATACTGTTTCGTGTCCAAATAGTGCCTATCCCGTAACCTCTCGCTGAAATAACTTTTTAATACGTGCAAATGTTCTGCCACATTTGTGTCCTGCTTTTGTGGCGCTGTGCCGGAGGGGTCAGCAACGGTGAGGCGGCATTGGAGAAGCATTGCAGAACAAACAGAAGCAGGGTTTAGTGAGCTGGGAGAGACCATGGCAGAGAGAGAAATCCAGAAACGGAGGCAGAAGCTGAAACAGGAGAGGAGGGAGGACAAGAGGCAGAGATGAGTCAGGCTGGTGAAGAGGCAGAGGTGTCTCCCCCTCCCCTTTCCCCTTGTCTCCCAGAACCAGAAGAGGCATGAAAAGGGCGTAGGAGAGGTTGGCTTCATGCAAGCACAGTCTCTGATTGCTTTGGGGGGGGGGGACTTTGCAGAGGAGGGAACGGCTATGGGGAGGTGGGGACTTTCAGTCTCGGCAACTGATCCATGGGGCCAGACCTATTGGGGATGGTGTGATTTAATGCCGGCTCGCTCCTGACAACTGGGATACTGCTTTAAGCAGTCATGCCTTTCCTCCAAAGAATTATGGGGGCTGTAGTTTGTTAAGGATGCTGAGATTTGTTAAGAGAACCCCCCTCCTGTTCCCCTCACAGAGCTACAATTCTCAGAGTGGTTTAACAACCAATCCCTCCTCACAGGGAAGACGTTGCTCTGTGAGGGGAATAGGGCCTTTGTAACAACATCACCTTGCCAACAAAGGCCCATATAGTTAAAGCTATGGTTTTCCCAGTAGTGATGTATGGAAGTGAGAGCTGGACCATAAAGAAGGCTGATCTCCGAAGAATTGATGCTTTTGAATTATGGTGCTGGAGGAGACTCTTGAGAGTCCCATGGACTGCAAGAAGATCAAACCTCTCCATTCTGAAGGAAATCAGCCCTGAGTGCTCACTGGAAGGACAGATCCTGAAGCTGAGGCTCCAATACTTTGGCCACCTCATGAGAAGAGAAGACTCCCTGGAAAAGACCCTGATGTTGGGAAAGATGGAGGGCGCAAGGAGAAGGGGACGACAGAGGATGAGATGGTTGCACAGTGTTTTCGAAGCTACCACCATGAGTTTGACCAAACTGCGGGAGGCAGTGGAAGACAGGAGTGCCTGGCGTGCTCTGGTCCAGGGGGTCACGAAGAGGCGGACATGACTAAACGACTAAACAACAACAACAACTCCACAAACTACAGCTCCCAGAATTATTCAGGAGGAGCCATGGCAGTTTAAAGTGGGGTCGCTGGGCTTCAAATGTATGGTCTGACTGCGGTTCACGTTGCAGGATATGATACCAGTCCCAAGCAGCTGTCAGAATCTGGCCTTGAGGAAAGGACATGATCCCCTCGGACTGCCTGCTCCTGGCTCCATTTTGAGGCCCATGGGTATCACCTCGCTGACTCTCAACATGGGGCAAGAGAGGCCAGCTGCCTTTGGGAAGGTGTTCTCCTGTCCACTTTGCCCTGGACTTCTGCCCCAAATCAGCACCACTGCGGCTGTGAACAACCAATTCCCAAGCCAGCATAGCTGCAGCCTCTGCCCAATCTTCAACACATGCACTCTGAACTTTGTTTCCCTCCCACAAGTGATCCTGTCCGCACAGAGGCCTTCTCCCCTGTCTTCCAAGCTGTGTGTCACTGTCTTTCGCAACAGCCCTCATAAACCATGGGTCAGCGAGCCCCATCGCCACCCCGCTCGATCGCTTTCGACCACATCTCCCACAGGGCGGCCGCTCTCTTCCTGCTGCCTTGAGGCATCACAGACTCATCGTGCGGCAAACACCCATGGGATACACATCCCATAAAGTGGCTTTTTATGCGTTCAAGATTCAGAGGCAGCCAAAATGATCAAGGCAGTGGGCGGGGGAATAAACTCCCCTATAAGGAACGGTTTAAACCAGGGGTCAGCAAACTTTTTCAGCAGGAGGCCAGTCTATTGTCCCTCAGACCTTGTGGGGGGCTGGACTATATTTGGGGGGGGGGGATGAACGAATTCCTATGCCCCACAAATAACCCAGAGATGCATTTTAAATAAAAGCACACATTCTACTCATGTAAAAACACGCTGATTCCTGGACCGTCCGCGGGCCAGATTTAAAAGGCGATTGGGCCAGATCCGGCCCCCGGGCCTTAGTTTGCCTACCCATGGTTTAAACATTTGGGGCTATTTGGTTTAGGGGGAAAAAGATGAGGTGGGAATTATGTGATTCAGGGGGAGAGATTTATCTCCTGCTACTGTAATGCATATTGCTCCAGTCCTGGTCCAACTGTACTGGTTGCCAATTCGTTTCCGGGCCCCATTCAAAGGGCTGGTTTGGACCTATAAAGCCTTCAACAGCTCAGGACCGCAATTCCTCAAGGACCGCCTCTGCCTGTATGAACTGCCCCAGACTCTGCGTTCATCCTCCGAGGCAATTCTTTGTGTGCCTCCTTTGAGAGAGATCTGGAGGGTGGCAACACAACCATGGCCTTCTCTGCAGTGGCTCCCGTTTGTGAAATGCTCTCCCCAGGAAGGCTTGCCGGGCGCCTTCATTACATATCTTTAGGAGCCAGCAAAAATTTTCCTCTTCAACCGGGCATTAAGCTGATTAAGGTAGCATCTAGACACATAAAATCAATTTTTAAAATATACATTGAATTTGCCATTAGTTCACCATCCCCATCTAGTGTTGCATTTGTAGAATGCACTTGAAACATTATATCTGCAGCTGAGTCCTATCATTCTGCGGCCTTTTAAAGGTGTCTGTAGGAAGAAGGTGGTGGTATTTCTCTTTTGTTTTACTTATTTACTTTGTTTTTATCCTGTGTTTTATTCTGTGAACCGCCCTGAGAGCCTATGAGGAAGGGAAGTATATACATCTAATAATTAAATAAAAATAATATCCAACTACAGCCGTCCAATGAAATAAATGACCTGGCGGGGCTCTTTTATCTTCTGAAGTGGTCAAAAGGAAGCACTTTCGCCCCAGAGTGCGTAGCTAAATGATGGAATTGAATGCATTTCTTCCAACATTTCTCTGATGAAAATAGGGACATCCTATTCAATAATAATAATAATAATAATAATAATAATAATAATAATAATAGTAATAATAATAATAGTAATAATAATAATATTTATACCCTGCCCATCTGTCTGAGTTACCCCAGCCACTCTGGGCAGCTTCCAACATATATAAAAATATTTTTTTAAAACTTTGCTATGTAGGTCTGCCTTCAGGTGTCTTCTAAAGGTTATATGGTCACTTTTTTCCTTGACTCGGGGGTCGCATAACTCCATACCCTCCAACCATGGAAACGGGGACGTCCTAAGGAAAAGCAGGATATTCCAGGATCCATTTGGAAACCAGGACGCCGTCTGTAAATCTGGGGCTGTCCTTGGAAAATAGGGGCACTTGGGGGGTCTGTCAATGCACAAGGGGTTGTGTTGGCCACTAACTTCAAGGCTTTTTGTGGAGATTCCTGCTTTTCAGGGGGTTGGGCTAGATCAGGGGTAAAGACCCCTGACCATTAGGTCCAGTCGTGACCGACTCTGGGGTTGCAGCGCTCATCTCGCTTTACTGGCCGAGGGAGCCGGCGTACAGCTTCCGGGTCATGTGGCCAGCATGACTAAGCCGCTTGTGGCGAACCAGAGGAGCGCACAGAAACGCCGTTTACCTTCCCGCTGGATCTACTACTATTTATCTACTTGCACTTTGACGTGCTTTTGAACTGCTAAGTTGGCAGGAGCAGGGACCGAGCAACGGGAGCTCACCCCGTCGTGGGGATTCGAACCGCCGACCTTCTGATCGGCAAGTCCTAGGCTCTGTGGTTTAACCCACAGCGCCACCCGCGTCCCTTTTGACCAACAATTGGACCCGATTAAAACGTAGCTACGATTTGACCCAGACTTAACATTGCAATGTTCACAACCTAAAAAAGCAATTTGGCTGCGTAGCCTTGGCCATGGACCAGCCAGGCTGCTCTGCTGGGGAAATAAAAAACTGAGTCACCTGCTGTGTAACAACTCTCCCTAAATTCCCCCCACTCCTCTGGCCAAAACCGGCTCCTTTGGGGGGCCTCCTTTGATGTACACGAAGGGTGGAAAGTGACTAACACCCCCAGCAAACTAATTCAAAACTATGCCCCAGTTTAATGCCAAGAAATAAGATCTCTCTCGCCTTCTGCCCAGAAGAGTCCTGGGACCTAATCATAGATGGGGGTCACTGTCTGGGGTGACTGTTCCCCCGCGTGGCCTGTTTAACCGCCAAAGCCTGCGCTGCGATTGGATCCAGATGTTGGGCAATATGCGCAGGAGAAGACCGCTCTTCTGATTTGCTAGGCTTCCCCCCTTTCTCCCCTCTGAAGAATAAAAATAAATGTGCGTCGGATTATAAGTTTCAAAGTCTGGATGTGTCTGGGTCTTAGGTACAGGCTCGCGTGGGTCCTTGTAGCAGCGCCGGGATGACTCACTGCAGAAAACAAAATAATAACCTGAAAGAGCCGCAAACATATTATTCCGTGCCGTGGGTGTAAACTTAGACAAGTGCAAATTCCGCGTCCAGGCGGGAGAAAACCCTCTGTTGCAAAAGAATGAAAGAAAAAGGTTTCTTGCCCTCCGTGGAAACTTAGCAAGAAAGGGGAGCAGGAAGTTGTAGCAGAGCTTACCAACGCCCAGAGCATTTAGTAATAAGCAAAGGTAGGCTTAGGGGATCAATCTGCCTCTGTCTGGGGCAGCCCTACGGCCAGCCTTCCTTGTTAGGTAAAGGGACCCCTGACTGTTAGCTCCAATCACAGACGACTCTGGGGTTGCGGCACTCATCTCACTTTACTGGCCAAGGGAGCCAGCGTACAGCTTCTGGGTCATGTGGCCGGCATGAGTAAGCCGCTTCTGGTGAACCAGAGCAGCGCATGGAAATAATAATAATAATAATAATAATAATAATAATAATAATAATAATAATAATAATAAAATAATTTATTATTTATACCCCACCCATCTGGCTGTGTTTCCCCAGCCATTCTGGGCTGCTTCCAACAGAACACTAAAATACAATAACCTATCAAACATTAAAAGCTTCCCTAAACAGGGCTGCCTTCAGATGTCTTCTAAAAGTTTGGTATTTATTTTTCTCTTTGACATCTGGTGGGAGGGCGTTCCACAGGGCGGGTGCCACCACCGAGAAGGCCCTCTGCCTGGTTCCCTGTAGCTTTGCTTCTCGCAATGAGGGAACCGCCAGAAGGCCCTTGGTGCTGGACCTCAGTGTCCGGGCAGAACGATGGAGGTGGAGACGCTCCTTCAGGTATACTGGGCCTTTGAGGCCGTTTAGGGCTTTAAAGGTCAGCACCAACACCTTGAATTGTGGTCAGAAACATACTGGGAGCCAGTGTAGGTCTTTCAAGACCGGTGTTATATGGTGTTAGCGGCTGCTCCCAGTCACCAGTCTAGCTGTTGCCGTTTACCTTCCTGCCGGAGCGGTACCTATTTATCTACTTGCACTTTGACATGCTTTCGAACTGCTAGGTGGGCAGGAGCTGGGACCGAGCAACGGGAGCTCAGCCCATCACGGGGATTCGAACCGCTGACCTTCTGATCGGCAAGTCCTAGGCTCTGTGGTTTTTAGACCACAGCGCCACCCGCTGCCATATTTCTTAAGGTAGGCCTTTGTGGAGGTACCTGTCTGGCTGACCCTCTGAATTTTCCCCAAGCCACAGTCATGGGCCAGTTGAACACAGAGGGATGGTGGGAGGACTCCCAAAGGATGAAGGCTCAGAGCCCGGGTATTGGTGGTGTGTTGACAATGAGCGGTCAGAGCAGAGCTTTCCAAACTTTTCATGTTGGCATCATGCTTACATTCATCATTTCACGACACAGTAATTCAGTTTTACTAGCAAACCGGAGATTAAACTAACCCCTAACTCCAACCCCCTGGAGGAGCGTGGGGAGCGTTTGCACGGCGCACCTACACACTGCAGCTGAGACACTAATGTGTCGCCACACACAGTTTGGAAAGCACTGGGTTAGAGGGAGAAGAGGGAGAAGACTTGGAAGAGGAAGTGTCGGAAGCTGGAGCGGTAACAGGGCTTAGTGAGCTGGGAGAGTCTGTGGCAGAGAGCAGTCCAGAATCAGCGGCAGAAGCAGAGGCCAAGAGGCAGAGAAGAGTCAGGGGTGTCTCCCTCTCTTGCTGTGACAAGCTCCCCTCCCGTCTGGTCTGCCAGAACCAGAGGAGGCATGAAAAGGGTGGAGGAGAGATCAGCTGCATGCAGGCGCAGTCTCTGATTGCTTGGCGAAAACCCTGGAGAGAAGTGCACTTAGACAGTTGTGGGAAGCAGGAACCTTCAGTCTCGGCAACTGCTTCATGGGGGCAAGTACTGCAGAGACGAGTTGCTCTGCTCAGTAAGCCTAACACTCCCGTGCAGATCCATTTTTGGCTAAGAAAGAGTTAGCCCCCACTTGTTCAGTGTGATTTGCTGCTGGCTCACTCCTGTCAGCCGCACGCCAGACACCATCCCTCACTAGCCCTTCTTTGCACTCTTGAGGGTTTTTGCCTGGCTGGGATTTGCCCTCAAACTCTAACATGCCTTTGGGTTTGAAGATAGAGAGGGGCGCAGGAGTGTACAGAATTTGCAGCGGCTGCTCCGCCCACTTTTTCCTCTGGCCCCTCCCACCAGTGGCATGCGGCCCTCAGAAAGTTGTTCAGGAGGGAATTCGGCCCTCGGTCTGTTTTAACAACAGTGTGGTGTGCAGGAATCTCACACACTCACCACACTTTTGTTGGCATGAGTATCGCTCACCAGCAGCCTGACCTTTAAAGACACAGGGCAAGAAGGTGGCGACAGGAACTGGCGAATTTTACATGGGGAGATAGGTAAATAAATACGCTTAATTCAAATACCGGAATGTGCTTTTCTTAGCACAGCTTTCCAGTTGCCCTGGGGAGGAATGTGGGTTTTATTAATTTTAACAATTGAGCATTCACCACGCGAAGATTGATGGTCCAGGGATATGTCAACAGAATACACAGGTAAATTCCCAGGAAATGTGGAAATTTGAGTCATCTGCTTGGATAGGTATCGGGAGTGAAATCCAACACTGAGAGTGCTGGTAAGTACCAGGGGAACTACATGCCTCACAGCTGCACAGGTAAACACCCGGAGAAGAATCCTTTTACAAAAGCATATGTGGGATTTCTGGGTAATTAGATCCCCGATTACACATGGCTAAAAATGGTCTCATAGCAAATCTTAGGTGTTAAATGATAGGGATATGTTTGTTCCTCTCTGGCAGGAGGAAAGCATGGGATTTTTCCCAGAGGTGATACAAGACTTTAAAACAAACAGGTTAAAAAAAGAGATTGGGTATATTTAAGCTGGTAGATTTTTCGTCCACAGGTGATCTGGAAATTTTTAATGTTTACCTTTCGTTGTTTAAGGTGGTTATGATGACCCGGGCCCTGAGTCTATACAGTGGTACCTCGGGTTAAGAACTTGATTCATTCCGGAGGTCCGTTCTTAACCTGAAACTGTTCTTAACCTGAAGCACCACTTTAGCTAATGGGGCCTCCCGCTGCCGCTGCGCCGCCAGAGCACAATTTCTGTGCTCATCCTGAAGCAAAGTTCTTAACCTGAAGCACTATTTCTGGGTTAGCGAAGTCTGTAACCTGAAGCGTATGTAACTTGAAGTGTATGTAACCCGAGGTACCACTGTACTTCCAAGGCTGCATTGGTTTTACTGCAGTATAACTATAATGGCTTCCCCCCAAAATTCCAGGAAATATAATTTGGTGAGAGTGATTATGTGAGCCAAGCACCTTACGGAAGCAATAGTCAAACCAAAGAAGGAGAGTCCCCAAACTCCCGAGGGGGTTCACTCCTCTGCCGAATGGCTCTTGCTGTCAGAAAATAGCCCAGCACTGAAGCTCTCTCCAAATTGCATCTTCTGGGAGTCTCTCTCCCACCCCTTTCTCTCCTCAAAGTGCTTTAATGGGCTGTGGTTACTCAGCGGTGAGGGACGTAAACATAATTAACTTGAGGAATTCATAGCAACAGGGGTATAGCGATGGCCATGAACTCAGGCGACTTTTAAAAAAACGGGCCGGATAGATGAATGGAGGCTCGCTCGTTATCTAAGGAGAACCTCCACGTTCAAGGGCAGTCTATCTCTCATAGTAGTAGACTCCAGGGACAAATGACGGGGGGTCGTTTTTAATGCCTGGCTTGCACGAGAGGCGTGCGGCTAGCTGGATGGGCTTTGCACCAGGGGTTTCTGGGGCCCACGTTGGAGCCAGCTCTCCTCCTGGTCAGCCTGCTGTTGGCTCAGAAAGATGTTCTCTTCTGTGGTGAGGACAGCTGCGGATTTTGGGCTCAGGGCTGCTCACTCTCTCCTCAGGAAATGACACATCTTTGGAAGCATTTCCCACACCGGGGCTGGGTGGACCTCTCGTTCTCCCATGCATGCCCACTGGCCTGAGGGATTCCCCCCTCCAACATCTGCCAGGCACCCCAAAGGCTTCTGCCAGCCAGCAGCAGACTACGCTACACAGATCTTTGAGGGCTGTAGGGCTTAGTGGTTAGAGTGGAGACAAAGAAGAGGCGAAATCGGCTTTCCCCAAACAACTGGGGGGCACTGGGTTGGCAAAAACTGCTCTAGATGCTGGGAATCACGAATCCCATCTGAGATTCAGGTAGGTAGCCGTGTTGGTCTGACGCAGTAGAAATTATATATACCGTATTTTTCGCTCTATAACACGCACCCGACCATAACACGCACATAGTTTTTAGAGGAGGAAAATCTGTAGGCATGCCACCCATAGGCATTCCCTCCATAACACGCACAGACATTACCCCTTACTTTTTAGAAGGAAAAAAGTGAGTGTTATGGTGCAAAAAATACGGTGTGTGTGTGTGTGTGTGTGTGTGTGTGTGTGTGTGTGTCCAAGAGCACCTTAGAAACCAACTAAGTTTGTTGTTGGTACAAACTTAGTTGGTCTCTAAGGTGCTACTGGACAATTTTTTTATTTTATATTTATATTTCTAGAATCCCATCTGAGATTTTGACATACAGTGGTACCTCGGGTTACATACGCTTCAGGTTACAGACTCCCCTAACCAAGAAATAGTACCTCTGGTTAAGAACTTTGCTTCAGGATGAGAACAGAAATCGTGCTCCGGTGGCGCGGCGGCAGCAGCAAGAGGCCCCATTAGCTAAAGTGTTGCTTCAGGTTAAGAACAGTTTCAGGTTAAGAACGGACCTCCGGAACAAATTAAGTACTTAACCTGAGATACCACTGTAAAGCCCTGTGACAGCGCTTTAATCTAACCGTGGCTTCCCCAAAATTATTTTGGGAAATGCGGTTTGTTAAGGGTGCTGTGTGAGGGCAAACTACAGTTCCCAGGATTATTTGGGGAGAGGGAAATGCGATTTGAATGTGTGGTTCGCACCCCGCCTGCCTGAGGGGGAGCGAGAAATGATACTTGCACGCTCGGCATTGCCAAAATTAAGTAGCGTAGCCCCCAAGGCAGAAATCCCATAAACACCTCTCCCTACCCCATTTCTTCGATGAAAACAGGGACATCCAATTCTATAATCATAATTTTACTATTTACACCCTGCCCATCTGACTGGGTTTCCCCAGCCACTTCGGATGGCTTCCAACATATGTAAAAACATACTAAAACATTAAATATTTTTTTAAAAAAACTTCCCTATACAGGGCTGCCTTCAGACGGCTCGGGAGTCGAATAACTCCACGCCCTCCAATATTTCTCTGATGAAAATAGGGACGTCCTAAGAAAAAGCGGGACATTCCGGGATCAAATCAGAAACCGGAACGGCTTCTGTGAATCCAGGGCTGGACCTGGAAACAGGGACATTTTGAGGCTCTGAATGCAAACTCTCAAGAGCGTTCAGATCTTAAACTACCAATCTGCAGCTCTTTGGTGATGCCCCAAATTATCTCCCTTCTCTCTGCCTAATGGTAGGGTCACTCCCGGTGCTGACAGGCCCTACTGGATGGTGTGTTGCGGCTTGTAACATACGACACCCTCTTTTTCTGCTTCTCCTCCGGGTGTGTGTGTGTACACGTGTGAGAGTGAGTGTGCTTAGTGTCTGTTTTTGCTGACCCATCCAGAAGGCATTTCCTGCTCTCGCCAGCGACGAGGGGGTGAAAGTTGGAGAAGTTCATAGCCGCCTGGAAACCACAATTCAACTTTCCCAGGCTGAGGAGAGGCCTAGCTGAGGATGATGCACAAGGGAGAGGGCTTGCTGGTGGAAGCCTCTGTCATGCACAATGGCTGGGATATCGACAAAGCCCCCCCCCCCCCATCTGGCCTGGCTAACTCCAAGCAGAGAGCAAGGAAGGCCTCCGGAGGCATCGCAAGGGGCTAGACCTCAGCGAGGTCTGCACCAGGCTAGGCCTGGGTTCACACCCCTTGCTCAGCCACCAGACTCATCCGCTCACCATTTCTTCACCTAATTGACTGCACAGGGGGGTTAAAGGAGGCAGGAATCGTAAATAATAATAATAATAATAATAATAATAATAATAATAATAATAATAATAATAATAATTTATTTGTACCCCGCCCATCTGGCTGGGTTTCCCCAGTCACTCTGGGCAGCTTCCAACAAAGACCAAAAATACACTAAAATGTCACACATTAAAAACTTCCCTAAACAGGGCTGCCTTCAGATGTCTTCTGAATGTCAGGTAGTTGTTTTTCTCTTTGAGATCCATTGGGAGGGTGTTCCACAGGGCAGGTGCCACTACCGAGAAGGCCCTCTGCCTGGTTCCCTATAGCTTTGCTTCTCGCAATGAGGGAACCGCCAGAAGGACCTCGGTGCTGGACCTCAGCGTCCGGGCAGAACGATGGGGTGGAGACACTCCTTCAAGTATACTTCAGGTAGAGTTGCAAGGGGCTCCCAAAGGTCATCTAGTCCAACCCCCTGCGGTGCCCGATATGGGGCTCGAACCCACAACCCTGGGATTAAGAGTCTTGTGCTCTACCAACTGGGCTACTCACTGGGATGTGTTCTGCTCTCCTCTCTTTCAAGGAAGAACAGAATTGTGTGGTGGTTGTGTTTCTTTTAATGTAATAAAATAGAATCAGGGGGCAAAACATGCACCGCAATTTTGTGTGTGCCGCTCCCTGTCCAAGGAGATAGATAGTACAGGAGATAGATAGTACAAATGCACTAGCTCCTCCCTGTCTCCCAGAGATAAGAAAAGGCTGACGCAGATGATTTTTCCTCCAAT
Source organism: Podarcis bocagei (assembly GCF_964188305.1). Lineage (NCBI taxonomy): Eukaryota > Metazoa > Chordata > Lepidosauria > Squamata > Lacertidae > Podarcis > Podarcis bocagei. The sequence continues at coordinate 9,747,269 of NC_138132.1, forward strand.
TTTTGTCCTCACAACAACTTTGTGAGGTAGGTTGAGGCTGAAAGATGGTGACTGACTCCAAGGCCACCCAAAGAGTTTTCAGGGAGGTTCAGAAAAGGGCGACTCAAATGGTCAAGGGGGTGGAGGAGCTATGAGGAAAGCCCGTAAGCATTTGGGAATTTTTTTAATCGAGAGAAAAAGTGAGTAAGCGGCGCCATGATAGAACTTTAAAAATTACGCATGCTGTGAAGAAAAGGGAGAGAGAAGCGTGTTTCTCCCTACCAAATCAGGAACATCCAAGAAAGTCGAACGGGGGAAGGTCCGGGACAGATAAAAGGAAATATCTCTTCACACAGCGCCTAGTTAACCTGTGGAACTTGCTGCCACATGAGGCAGGGTTGGCCACCCTTTAAAAGAGGAGGACTGCACCATTCTTAACGTTTCTGGGTTAAAATAAAAATAAATGTTTTTATTGTACTCGTGACAGTCTTGTCTACCTGCTTTGTTATTTGCTCCCCTGGGGCTCCTTTGGAAAGAAGGGCAGCATAGGAATCTAAGAATCGAAATGAAATCATACTGATCCTGCTGTGGGACAAGAAACAGGATGTTTTGGAAATGGCCGTGGGGCCACTCGGTCAAGGCCCTTCTCCCTTCCACGGCCTTTCTGCCAGGTGTGGGGAAATTGTGGCCCTACAGGTGTTCCTAGAATCACAGAATTGTAGTTTTAGAAGGGGCCACAAGGGCCTTCTCGTCCAACGCTCTCTGCAAGGCAGACATCTTCCACAACCCTGAGATTAAGGGGTCTCATGCTGTCTCAGCTGAGCTAGCTGCATGTTGCTGAACTACATTGCCCATCATCCCCAGCTATTGGCTGTGCTTGCTGGGGCTGATGGGAGTTGTAGTCCAGCAACATCTGGAGGCCCCAAAGGTTCCTCTCTCCTGTTTTTTGCCTAGCAGTGAATGGTGAACTGGGGGTGGCCGAAATTGCCACCCAAATAAATCCATGCACTTGTCCCCACATGACATGGCAACACCACTGAAAGACTTGTCCAGCACATCCATTTTCTTTGACTTCTGCCAAAAGTGTCTCCAGAGACTGTCAGTATTTTGCAGGAGGGATTTCAGCACATACTGGGGGATTTAGGGCCTGCACAATTAAAGTGGCTTTTGGCGCTCTCTCGCACAATTAAACTGGATTACAACGCTCTGTTGCCCTAGCGCAACAAATCCACTTTTTAACAAAAGACAGACTTTCTGTGGTTAGGAAAGTGATGCGGGAAAGAGTGGGATGAACCAATTATTTATAAGGCAACATGCAACGTAAGCAAACCAGGACAAACGCTCATTGTCCTATAAAGTCCTCTCAAATCAGAGTGAACACTCATTAACGACCAAATATAATCTAACCTCCATGTAAGAGTTAGCACAAACAGATCAGGAAGAGAGCTAAACAAAGAGGTTATAACTCTGGAGAGCCGCCGGAAATTCTTTTGAAGATGAGAGATTTGGGTTCAGAGACCCCCATCTGCAAAATGCATTTAAAGCAGCATCATACCTCTTCGAATGGGACGCGGGTGGCGCTGTGGGTTAAACCACAGAGCCTAGGACTTGCAGATCGTAAGGTAGGCGGTTCGAATCCTCGCCACGGGGTGAGCTCCCGTTGCTCAGCCCCTGCTCCTGCCAACCTAGCAGTTCGAAATCACATCAAAGTGCAAGTAGATAAATAGGTACCACTCTGGCGGGAAGGTAAACGGCGTTTCCGTGCGCCGCTCTGGTTCGCCGGAAGCGGCTTAGTCATGCTGGCCACATGACCCGGAAGCTGTACTCCGGCTCCCTTAGCCAATAAAGCGATATAAGCGCCGCAACCCCAGAGTCGGTCACGACTGGACCTAATGGTCAGGGGTCCCTTTACCTTTACCACTTCGAACAGTCATGGCTTCCCCCAAGGAATCCTGGGAAGTGTAGTTTCCTAAGTGCAATGAGAGTTATTGGGCGGGCCCTGAATCCCCTTTACAGAGCTATGATTTGGAGGGCTCCCTGGGAAGTGGGGCTGATTGTTAAAACCGCTCTGAGAGTTGTAGCTTTGGTTGTGGAGCAAAGGGCCTCTTGAAAAATCTCAGCACCCTTAACAAACTACGCTTCCCAGGATTCTCTGGGAGAAACCACGGCTGCTCATAACTGGTACAGTGGTACCTCCGGTTAAGTACTTAATTCGTTCCAGAGGTCCGTTCTTAACCTGAAACTGTTCTTAACCTGAAGCACCACTTTAGCTAATGGGGCATCCTGCTGCCACTGCGCCACCGGAGCAAAATTTCTGTTCTCATCCTGAAGCAAAGTTCTTAACCCGAGGTACTATTTCTGGGTTAGCAGAGTCTGTAACCTGAAGCGTATGTAACCCGAGGTACCACTGTATTACGCTGCTTTAAATCTATAGTGAGGATGGGGCCCAAGCAGATCTCCCCCTTTAGCCCTGCGCTGGTGAGGAGCCCTGAGTGAACGGCCTCCCGTTTCTCACGAGGCCCGTCTCTCGAACATGCATGAGCTCCGGGGGAGCACGACTCCTCGGGAGTCACGCTCCTGAAGCGTCACCACCCAAGAAGCTAGAGAGCCGGGTCAGGGAACGGGTTCCTGGCTGCTCTCCACGGAGCTGTCAAGGGCAAAACAGAAGGGGGGGGGGTAAGCTAGAATCCAGTCCCGGCCACAGACTCCTATGATGCAAGCCCAGCTCGGGCCTGGGAGGGCCAGGCTCACTTGGTGGGGGCCCACCGGGAGCGATGGAGGGAAGCTGTTAACTAACGCACCCGAAGGCAGTGAGGTCACTGGGAAGAAATGTGGTTTCACACACACACACACACACACACACACACACACACACAATAACGTTGCTGAGGGGGAGCAAGGCTGTATATGGAATCAGACGGAAGACCAAGAGGGCAGCACAGGTTCCAGGACTCCTGGGTTCCCTGGGAGGGCATCGTGGGACCATAGCTGTCAACTTACAGATTTGAAAATAAGGGACCCGCAGCCTCAAAATTAAGGGATCAGCAGCCAAAATAAGGGATTTTGCTACTGTAAAGAGTTACATACATTGGTAGGATTGACAGATGCTGTCAATTGGTAGGATTGACAGATGCTGTCAATCCAGCATGAGGTGGTTGCGGCGCTGCGGCGGCCGCTGGAGCACCACCCTTCCTCTTCCTCCTCCCTCAGGCCGCCTCCTCAGCTGCCACCACCGCTGCCGCCTCAGGACTCACAGGCGGCGTGGGCGAGAGTGTCGCTCCCTCCCCCCCCCTCGGGCAGGGAAGGGCCAAGGGAACTCCTCGCACCAGGATGATGGCGCCAGCGCTTTCTCTCTCTCGTGGCGGAGGACCCCAAGCCGCTGCTTCCCTCCCGAGCCGGGCGAGCATGAAACCCGGGAAATTTAAGGGACATCATCAATAAGGGACAGCAGCGGGACACGGCGCTGGGATAAGGGAGTTTCCTGCCAAATAAGGGACGGTTGACAGCTATGCGTGGGACAGTGGTTGAGAGGAGGGAAGAGGGTGGTTGGGTCTTTTGCCCCACTGCAAAAGGATCCCCTACCGCCCCACCTTCTGGGCCCATCCGCCGTTGACCGTTTTGCGCCATGGGTGCGAGAGGGAACGTTCTGTTTCTGTCTGGCTGCTTTCCCCAGGAAAACTTGCTGCTTACTGCTGAAATATACTCGGAGTCGAGTGTGGATTTCATGCTCTTTATTCAGCTCATAGTAGTGAGGAATGGAAGTTCCCCCAAAATGTCTGCTTTATATACATTATTTACACAATGGGCCCCATGTGATTGGCTAATTCTGGGATTCTCCTGTAGGGCAATCAGGTCGCGGATTCACTTCCACCTGGAGCTGGATTGGGTGGCTCCTGCGGACCAATCAGACTGCTGCATTCTGAATCCTATTGTTCTAGAACCAATCAAACTGCTGCATTCTGAATCCTATTGTTCTAGGACCAATCAGACTGCTGCATTCTGAATCCTATTGTTCTAGGACCAATCAGACTGCTGCATTCTGGATCCTAATGTTCTAGGACCAATGAGACAGCTGCAGTTTAGATCCTATTCAACTCAGTACATAACAACTGCTGAATCTGGGCGAGCGTCAATCCGAACAGAGCAGTGGGACAAAACACGACGTCTCAGACCCTTGACTAGAAATTAAGGGGCAAAGGAAAAGTGAGGATGTGGCCTCTGTTTCAGTCGCAGTGCTAGATGTGCGGGTTTGGTTGGAGCAGGGATGGGAAGCAGATTTCAGCCTGAGGAAATGGAAGTAGGGTTCTACATGTAGACTGGGCACACACAGCAACAGACCTCACACACCAGCATAGGGGCCAACTCCCTGGGGCCTTGGGCACCCACAAAATTCCCCATTAAGGGGCTTGGCACCCACAGATTTCAATGCCAGGGCCAAGCATAGCACCCATGGCTCTGGGCGAGGAGAGGCCTACCGGTGTCGACTAAATAGGTGCTGCCCAGGCTCAGAAGCAGTTTAACTCTGGGTTTCAGGTGCTGGGATGGGGCAGGATAGCTAGAGAGGGCTGTTGCTTCCATGACTTGCTCCTTAGGGGATTCCTGCGGATGCCCACGGCTATGGGAAACAGGACTCAACAGTGCATTGATCCAGCTGTTGTTGTTTTGTCATTTAGTCATGTCTGACTCTTCGTGACCCCCTGGACCAGAGCACGCCAGGCACTCCTGTCTTCCACTGCCTCCTGCATTTTGGTCAAACTCATGCTGGTAGCTTCGAGAACACTATCCAACCATCTCGTCCTCTGTCGTCCCCTTCTCCTTGTGCCCTCCATCTTTCCCAACATCTGGGTCTTTTCCAGGGAGTCTTCTCTTCTTATGAGGTGGCCAAAGTATTGGAGCCTCAGCTTCATGATCTGTCCTTCCAGTGAGCACTCAGGGCTGATTTCCTTCAGAATGGAGAGGTTTGATCTTCTTGCAGTCCATGGGGCTCTCAAGAGTCTCCTCCAGCACCAGAATTCAAAAGCATCAATTCTTTGGCGATCAGCCTTCTTTATGGTCCAGCTCTCACTTCCATACGTCACTACTGGGAAAACCATAGCTTGAACTATACGGACCTTTGTTGGCAAGGTGATGTCTCTGCTTTTGATCCAGCCGGTTTTTCTTAAACGGGATGCCAAACTGGGTCCACACTCATGCCATACATTTAAAGCACTGTGCTACCACTTTAAGCATGCCCTCCCCCGAAAATGTATAATTTGCTCCTGGAATGGTATACAAAAGATGAACAGGTCAAATCGGCGATGATACACTGGGCAAAAGACTTTGGACATAATATACACACTGCAGACTGGGAGAGGTTATGGAAAACTGAACTGCAATTTACGGCATGTTGTTCACTGAAAGAAAGCTACATAAAAATGATGTACTGGTGGTATTTGACGCCCGTTAAGTTAGCAAAAATGCATAGAACAAGCTCAAATATCTGTTGGAAATGTAAAGAAAAAGAAGGTACCTTTTATCATATGCGGTGGACATGTAAAGTAACAAAAAAATTGGGAGATGATATATGATGAAATGAAAAAAAAAGTTAAAATAACTTTGGCTAAAAAACCAGAAGCGTTTTAATTAGGAATTATAGATACCAAAGGACCAGAAAATATTGTTTATGTATGCAACAACAGCCGCATGGATACTACTAGGAAGAAAGAGATAACCCCGACCAGAGAAGAATGGCAAATTAAGTTGATGGACTATGCCGAAATGGCAAAATTAACAGGGAAACTCAGAAATCAAGAAGACAAGAACTTTAAGAAAGAATGGGGAAAGTTTATAATTTATTTACGTAACTACTGTAAGCATGTCAAAACAATAGCAGGATTTTAATCACACTTGTAAAGTAACGGAAAGTATGGATAATTTAGAAGGATAAATTTTAGGATGAGTATTGATATGCAGTTGTAAATGTTGTCAGTAGACCCATGGAAGTCAGAAGATTCAGAGTAATCTCAATATTTGGATTTGGAATTGTTTTTTGTTACATGTTTATACTTTTCAAAAAATCAATTAAAAATATTATACAAAAGAAGAGGAAACATGGCCACCCCCAAAGAATCCTGGGAGCTGTAGTTTGTTACAGGTGCCGAGAGTCATTAGGAGACACCCCCCCATTCACCTCCAAAACTACAAATCCCATGTATCCCTGGGAGGAGGGACTGATGGTTAAACCACTCTGGGAACTGTAGTTCTGTGAGGGGAATGGGATCTCCTAGCAACTCTCAGCACCTTTAAACTACAGCTCCCAGAATTCCTAGGGGGACGCTATGACTGTTTAAAGTGGGCTTGAAATGTACCATATTTTTCGCCCTATAGGACGCACCGGCCCATAGGACGCACCTATTTTTTGGGGGGGGGAATAAAGGGAAAAAATTATTTCCCCCCAGGCGCGGGGCTGGGGCGGGGGAAGCCCAAGCTTCCCCCGACCCCAGCCCCCAGAACATGCAGCTCTCCGCAAGCGTGGGAGCCCACCGCCAGGCTCCCATGGCTTGCGGAGAGCTGCGCGAAGCTAAGCCTGGGCGCCTGCGCCTCCCCGCTGTCCCCCGAGCTTGTGGGGCTGGCGGTGGGGCTCTCCTGAAGCCTGGAGAGCGAGAGGGGTCGGTGCGCACTGACCGCTCTCGCTCTCCAGGCTTCAGCGAAAGCCTGCATTCGCCCCATAGGATGCACACACATTTCCTCTTCATTTTCGGAGGGGGGAAAGTGCATCCTATAGGGCGAAAAATACGGTATGTGACTCAGGTGGGTCTGAGCCAGGAAGAGAGCTCTTCTCAAAGCTGATTCAAGTTTGTGATAATCCTGGCTTGTGGGGATGGCAGGAGACAATCCTCTCGAGCTCCACTTTCACTCCCGAAAACGGATCTGCGGGAGCCAGGACTCCTGGGTTCATGCCCTCAACCTTGGGGTGCAGACACCGAGCCGTCTGGTGCTTTCTCCCTGCAGGATGCGAGTAACCCCAAAGAGCAGTGACTCAAAGGAGGAGACACTCATGCCCGTGGCAAGGGAGTAATTCTGCGATTGCAGCGTGAGTGTCCCCACAGGAGGCCTTATCGGTGTGGGTCATCCTCTCTGGCAGAATGAGGGCATGCCTGCTCTGCGAATGAATCTTCTCATTAAACGACAGGGAACTTTTTCCCACAAGAGTCAACTTGGACGGCTTCAGAAGAGGGCTGGACAAATTCACGGAGGAGAAGGTTATCAACGGCGGGAGGCAGGAAAGCTTCAGAATACCTCGGGTTACATACGCTTCAGGTTACAGACGCTTCAGGTTATAGACTCCGCTAACCCAGAAATAGTGCTTCAGGTTAAGAACTTTGCTTCAGGATGAGAACAGAAATCGTGCTCCGGCGGTGCAGCGGCAGCGGGAGGCCCCATTAGCTAAAGTGGTGCTTCAGGTTAAGAGCAGACCTCCGAAACGAATTAAGTACTTAACCCGAGGTACCATTGTACCAGTCGCTGGAAACCACATATGCTCAAGATCACTGAACGCAGACTGACATAAGCACATAGAAGCGTAAGATTGTGGAGTCGGAAGGGACCCTGCAGATCGTCTAGTCCAGGCATGGCCAAACTACAAACTACTACAGTTCCCATCATCCCTGACCACTGATCCTCTTAGGTAAGGGATGATGGGAGTTGTAGTCCCAAAACATCTGGAGGGCCAAGTTTGGCCATGCCTGATTCTAATCCAATCCCCCTGGAATGCAGGAATACGCAGGTGACCCATACAGGATTCGAACCCACAACCTTGACGTGATCAGCACCACGCTCTAAGCAGCTGAGCTATCCTTAGTTTTGAAAAGGTGGCAAGTGAACCACTCCTATCAATTTCTGAGTGAAAAGAGAACCAGAAATTCAAACGACTGGGGAAGGCAGGCTCCCACTTTCCCCTCCCATGTGATGCTAGTGGCAATGACTGAACACACACCATACCTTTAAGGATCCTGGGAACTGTAGTTTGCTTTGGGTACTGGGAACTGTAGCACTGTGGGGGGGGACTACAATTCCCAGGATTCTTTGTGGGGCAAAGGGGTGAGAAGAATAGTACCTGTGCATTTTGCCTCATAGATTCTACTAACGTTAGAAATTTTCTTTTTTTAATGAAAGTTTATGGTTCATCTGGGGGGGGGACACAACTGCTCCCTTTGCTTGGGGGCACCTGAGATAGGCTGCATGCACACCACACTTTTAAAGCCCCCCCCCAAAAAGAATCCTGGGAACTGTAGTTTACCCGTAACAGAGCTGGGAATCCCAGCACCCTTAAGAAACTACAGTTCCCAAAATTCTTCAGGAAAAGTCATGGTGTGTATGCTACCAAGAACACATTGGATCAAATCTTCTTACTGCCACTCTTGGCCTCAGTTCCTCCCCCCCCCCCCGGTTACAATATGGAGGTGATGGCACTGGCCTAGCTTACAAGGTTGTCTTAAGGGCAACAGAAATAACATGCTGTGCATAGTCAAAATAAAAAAATTCCTTCCAGTAGCACCTTAAAGACCAACTAAGTTAGTTCTTGGTATGAGCTTTCGTGTGCATGCACACTTCTTCAGATACACTGAAACAGAAGTTGCCAGATCCTTCTATATAGTGAGAAGGTGGGGAGGGGTATTACTCAGAAGGGTGGTGGGAATGGGAGATTGGCAGATAGCTGAGATGAGCCTGTTGACGACTCTTAACGACTGTAATAGGTCTTACAGGAAAAGGCAAGGGGTGAGAAGGTGAGAAATGGCTTAGTCATGTATAATGAGATAAGAATCCAATGTCTTTGTTCAGACCAGGCCTCTCCATGGTTTTAAGTTTGGTAATGAGTTGCAATTCAGCAGCTTCTCTTTCCAGTCTATTTCTGAAATTCCTTTGTAGTAAAACAGCTACTTTGAGATCTTGTATAGAATGTCCTGGGAGATTGAAGTGTTCTCCTACTCTGGTTTCTCTGTTTTGTGATTCTTGATGTCAGTCGTTAAGAGTCGTCAACAGGCTCATCTCAGCTATCTGCCAATCTCCCATTCCCACCACCCTTCTGAGTAATACCCCTCCCCACCTTCTCTCTATATAGAAGGATCTGGCAACTTCTGTTTCAGTGTATCTGAAGAAGTGTGCATGCACACGGAAGCTCATACCAAGAACTAACTTAGTTGGTCTTTAAGGTGCTACTAGAAGGAATTTTTTTATTTTGACTATGGCAGACCAACACGGCTACCTATCTGTATGCTGTGCATAATTACTATTCTTGCCAAATAATTATGGGGTATGGGAGCGGCCTTCTCGTAAGGTTGCCAACTCTTTTTATCAGCCCCTGCTACTATGCTTTTTTGTGGACAGACACGAGCAGGGGGAAAAATGCTTCTCTCCATGTTGTAGAAATTTCACTTTGTTTGGTTACCGAATATCAAGCTCCTGTTGAAGATTTGGGAGCAGGATTAAGCTGGACTGCTTTGCTGCCTCAGCTGGCACCTCTCTTATATCAAGTTCGGAATAAAGTGTGCAGTTTTTGATGCCAAATAAGTTAACATATTGGTACGTCTTTCTGCTGTGTTCAGCTGAGGCTTAATTTGGAACCCGAGGGTCAAGAATCCCTGATTTAAAGCAAGACAAGACAGTCAGCTGTGTACACACCATACATTTGAAGCACACCCTGCAAATATTCCTGGGAACTGTAGTTTATTAAGGGTCCTGGGAATTGTAGCTCAGAGAGGGGTACACTACGTCTCTCAGGATTTTATGGCACATGCGCTTTAAATGTATGGTGTCTTTGGAGAACACTTCGTTTAGCATGATCTATGGGGGATATAGAATAAAACAATTTATTAGCTACATCAAATGACAAAACTTGATCGATCTCCTCAAGAGGGGAAAATAATGCTTCTTTCCCCCTTTTATATCAGGAAAGGTACACGGGAGTTTCATCAGAGAGAAGTACCCATTTAAAGAAGAGAATCTGTAAGTGAAACGAAACCCACTGCCAGCAGAGAAAACGAACCAGGTAGTAAATAGCTCGGATTTCCAAAGCTGCTCCTAAAATGCTTGAGTTGTCTGTTTAGTCTAGAGTGCGGCGGCTCCTGTGTGGGGAGGCAAGAATTTAGAGAAGCAACCTAAGTAAAGTCTTGGGCATTTCCAGGACTTGCTGACTCTCCAAACCTCCTTTCGAAATTTTAAGTCTTGGAAAGGGACACTATGAGCCATTTAACCTGAACCTTTTGCACCTCGCTTCCCAAATACCAGAGCACATGAGTGAATGGAGGGAGCCCAAAGCACTTATCCCAGAGGAGGCTGCCCGTTGCTTCTCTGTATGACTCATGTAACTGGCTTTTGCTGATGGTCGGTGTGTCCGAATCAGTAGCAGCTGCGGCTGTTTCATTCAGTCATCCCTGATGACGATACACGCGATTTAAACGCTCTCAGAAGAGGCTGCCTGTTGTGTCTCTGCGTGAGTCGTGGCTCTGGCTTGCCTCTTTGCCAGTTGCGACGAGTGAAATTGGAAAAGAGGTCTTGGGTGTAGGTCGCTGATCTGCACAACTATTGCCAATATCAGCTGCATACACGCCACATGTATTTAAATCACATTTAAAGCACACACACACCCCAAAGAGTCCTGGGAACTGTAGTTTGTTACTGGTGCTAAGGGAATTGTAGGTCTGCATAGGGTAAACTACAGTTCCCAGAATTCTTCTGGGGTGTATGTATGTGCTTTAAATGGATGGCGTGTGCACAGTCTAGGTCAGGGGTCAGCAGCCTTTTTCAGCCGTGGGCCGGTCCATTGTCCCTCAGATCTTGTGGGGGGCCGGACTATATTTTGAAGGGAAAAAATGAACGAATTCCTATGCCCCACAAATAACCCAGAAGTGCATTTTAAATAAAAGAACACATTCTACTAATGTAAAAACACCAGGCAGCCCCCACAAATAACCCAGAGATGCATTTTAAATAAAAGCACACATTCTAATCATGTAAAAACACGCTGGATTGGATCCGAAGGCCGGATTGAGAAGGCGATTGGGCCGCATCCAGCCCCTGGGCCTTAGGTTGCCTACCCCTGGCCTAGACATACCTATGAGGTCTCACTCAGGGAGGGGGAAATCACCTCCCCACGAAATTGTATCCTCTAAATACACCTCCTTTCTCCCTCCCTCTTTTTAATGCTTTCTGGCCCTCTCTAACATTTGCTCCATGTGTGTGTTTTCATACAGCCTAGTGTGGGTGGACAGGCCTCGCTGCTGGGATATTTTAAAACCCCGGCTGAGTAAAACCAGCCTGCCTCTTCAGATGTCTGGCCCTTTTCATGCCAATCCCACAGCCTGGCAACCGAGGTGGGCACCTGCTTCCACCACCACCCCTCGCACCCCGTGCCCTGTCTGCCTTGGGTGGGGTTCCCCAATGCCTGGGTGTTTCCCCCCTCCACACACCCAGAAGACCAGACACCCAGCGCCCCACAGGCCTGAATGGATTCTGCTGTGGGTCAGACAGTGACGGATTATATGACAGGGTGGAGCAGAGAGAGAGAGAGAGAGAGAGAGAGAGAGAGAGAGAGAGAGAGAGAGAAAGAAGAGCTAAACTTTGCTCCATCCTTCCATCACGGCACCTTGAAGGGTTCCAGGGCTTGTATGGACACAGAGTTGTGTTGTTTGGCATGCCGTTCGGGAGCTGGAGGTATGGTCCTCTTACCTGGACCAAAAGGGCAGGGATTTTTACCAGGATTCTCCCCAGATAAAGTGCATTGCAGTAACCAGTAACCCAGTCGAGGTTCCCATTGCCAATATTGCAGTTGCTTCCCTAGCTATCTCAGCGGCTGTTTTCCAACCATAACTGGTAAGGAGCTATTCCCGAGCCCCAAAATAATCCCATCTCATGACATGCGTCTGAGTGACAGTTCCTTCTGATATAAGTCTCTCTGATAGAAAACTATTGAGCTAATCAGTGCATCGTTGTGAAATAAAAAATTAAGGTCATATATTAAATGTCCATGGATGTGCCAGGCAAACACGTACATAAATGTATGGGCCACATGTCTGAGGCAGCACAGGAGGGCAGCCCTGGAGCCATTTTGGCTCCCAAACTGACCAAATGTTTTCTCTGCAAGGTCAAAGGAAAATGGAAAAGCCTCCCCATTGTCTTTTCATTCACAAAACCTGTCTTAAGGGTATGTCTGTGTATGAATAGGGTGAGCCTGTGACCTGGCTCAGGAAGTAAGCATTTGTCACTACAAAAGACTGGCAAGGCTCCCCAGGGTATCCAGTCAAGGAATCATTAACAGGTAACAGATAAATAGATAAACAGATAAACAATGACAGGAGATAAACAACGCACTCAGATTTCTGTTGTAGACCGCCCTTTCTGTGTTGTAGGTATGATGTGTCTGGGGGTAGTCTTGAACTCCAGGGCGGGCAATTGAAAATGTCTATATAAGGGCGGGCACACCTTTGTTCTGGGTCCTCCTCCGTCCTCCTGCGTGTGTGGGGAGCACCCTGTTGCAACAGTTCAATAAAGATCAGGCTTACAAGCTGCTTTGCTTCTCAATATTCTCTGGTTGGCCTCTGTTCTTTTCTCCGACCAATGGAGAACCTGCAAAGGACTCTATAAGGGCTCTTGTGTCCCCCCCATAAGGGAATCAGGGCAGATTTTCGTTTATTACAGTTGACACACCTTACCCCGGCGAAAAATTACAAGTATGGAACTGGAGGCGTGCCCCCCACAATAAGCTTTGGGCCACCCCCAATGACACCCCCAGAAAACCGCTTTCTACAAGACAGCCTGGAAGTGCCTCTGACCCACTGCTTTGGTGTCGCCAGCACCCCTTCGAAGTTTGCATTTACTTTTTGGTTTTGATTTCCTGACGCCGCTTCGCTCCGTTTCTCGTTTTCAGCAGCTCCAGGCAGACTTCAGAGTGAAGGGCAGGATATCAAGTGCCGCAACCAATCGAGTTATCAATTCGTTAATTTGTCTGTGCCAGTTGTTAGGGGTGTGATAAGAGAGGGCTGTTGCCCTCGTGGTACTCCCGAAAACATCTGGCTGGCAGCTGGTCGTAAATTAAAAGGCTGGGGAGCTGCTTTTGCCAAACTGGGGCTCTTCGGATCTTTTGCACTACAGCTTCCACCTGGGGCTGGTCAGGGGAAAACTACAGTTCCCAAGATTCTTTGGGGGAAAGCCAGTGGCTTTAACTGTGCTTAACATGTACTGTGTGTCATGCAATGCCGGCTATACCCGAGGGCTTCAAATACCGGAAGCAGCCCCAGGCAATGGCTTTCCTCTTTGTGTTCTGCTTGCAAGCTTTGCAGAGGCCTCTGGGGTTAAGCCAATGAAATATACTCAGAGTCGAGAATTTGATTTCATGCTCTTTATTCAGCTCATAGTGGTGAGGAGGAATGGAAGTTACCCCCGGAATGTCTGCTTTATATATATTATTTACACAATGGGCCCTACATGATTGGCTAATTCCGGGATTCTCCTGTGGGCCAATCAGGTCGCGGATTCACTTCCACCTGGACCTGGATTGGGTGGCTCCTGCGGACCAATCAGACTGCTGCATTCTGGAGCCTATTGTTCTAGGACCAATCAGACTGCTGCATTCTGGAGCCTATTGTTCTAGGACCAATCAGACTGCTGCATTCTGAATCCTATTGTTGTAGGACCAATCAGACTGCTGCATTCTGAATCCTATTGTTCTAGGACCAATCAGACTGCTGCATTCTGAATCCTATTCAACTCAGTACATAACAGCCATTGTGGGAGAAAGGAGGCTGGATGAGACAGGCCTTTGGGCCTGATCCGGCAGGGCTCTTGTTATATATCCTTACAACTTTCCCCAAGGTGTAGCAACGAGGGTGAAGCTGTGCAATGGCCCTGCTAAGAGTTAAAAAGAGGAGAGGAAGGGTTCTGGCTCCCAGTCCTAGCAAGCAAGAATTTCCCCTTCTCCTGAGCTGGGAAGTTAACCTTCCAACCTTCCTCACTGCGCTGGCTGAGAGACGGAGAGAAAACAGTTCGGCTGCAAGAGCTGATGAGCCCAGCAGCTGAGAATGTGAGATGTAAGAGAGCAGGGAACAACTCTCACCTTGGCCTCGATTATTAATGCCAGCCCTACCTTACAGGACCGTTGTGAGAATTATTGAGAAAATGCATCCGAGGTGATTCGAAGCCTGGGAACGAGCTATACAGTGGTACCTCGGGTTAAGTACTTAATTCGTTCCAGAGGTCCGTTCTTAACCTGAAACTGTTCTTAACCTGAAGCACCACTTTAGCTAATGGGGCCTCCTGCTGCTGCCACGCTGTCGGAACACAATTTCTGTTCTCATCCTGAAGCAAAGTTCTTAAGCTGAAGCACTATTTCTGGGTTAGCAGAGTGTGTAACCTGAAGCGTACGTAACTCGAGGTACCACTGTATTTTAGATCATGGGTAGGCAAACTAAGGCCCGGGGGCCGGATCCGGCCCAATTGCCTTCAAAATCCGGCCCGCGGATAGTCCGGGAACCAGCGTGTTTTTACATGAGTAGAATGTGTCCTTTTATTTAAAATGCACCTCTGAGTTATTTGTGGGGCATAGGAATTCGTTCCTTTTTTTTTTCTTTCCAAAATATAGCCTGGCCCCCCACAAGGTCTGAGGGACTGTGGACCGGCCCCCTGCTGAAAAAGTTTGCTGACCCCTGTTTTAGATGTAGGGCAGCCCTCTCTGCTGTGTTCTGCTCCAGTTGAATCCAGATATGGGAACGGGGGTCCCCCCCAAAAATAATTCTCTCGTTTTAAACCTCTTTCCAGGCCTGCCCTGTCCTAGAGAGCAGTTTGGTCAGCAAAAAAAAAACCACCTCACTCCATCGCCCAGCCTAATGCAGAGACACGCTCCCTCCCCTGAATTCCTGCCCCCTATTGACCCCTTGTTTCTCCAGAGAAGTTTATACTTGTACAAGGAACGGCTGCTCTTAACTGGGAGGGAGGCCAGCAATCGAATTCCTGGAACAGGCTGCAGGAGCAAGACCGGGGGTATCCCAGACCAGCTGCTTGGACCGACCACATCAGAGACCCCCCTTGGAGTGTGTGTGAGGGGGTGGGAGTGGGGGCGACATGGGCCAGTGGGGAGTCAGCAAAGCCGGGATCCTTCGCAGGCCAAGCCACAACAAAGCGAGGCCCTTCGGGATCCGGAAGGGGGTGCAGGTGACTTGTAAATGCTGACTGGGAAGAAGTTGGCCGCCTGAGGGGTGGAGGTGATGCGTTCGCCCAAAGAGTCATGGCAGCTTCCTGCCCAGCTCATCACTGCTCACCGAACCCACTCTGGCAAGCCCCCCCCCCCAGCTAAAACTCCCCCCCCCCCGCATTTGGCTTCTGGGCCCCATTTCTTTTCCTTCCTTCCTTCCTTCCAGAAAATTTATACACCACTCGGTCGTAAAAAATAACCCTGGGTTTACAGAAAGATAATAAAACCAAGCAAAGTTCACAGTGCAGTAAAGTGGTACCTTAATTCGTTCCGGAGGTCCGTTCGTAACCTGAAACTGTTCTTAACCTGAAGCACCACTTTAGCTAATGGGGCCTCCCGCTGCCCCCGGAGCACAATTTCTGTTCTCATCCTGAAGCAAAGTTCTTAACCCGAGGTACTATTTCTGGGTTAGCGGAGTCTGTAACCTGAAGCGTATGTAACCTGAAGCGTATGTAATCTGAGGTACCACTGTACTTTAAAAACGTACAAAAAGCTCAAACGCCCAAACAGACTGGAATTGCCTTGACTTTCCAAGCATATGGGGTGGACAAGACTGTTTTTAGCAGGCGCCGAGAAAAGGCGCCTGGTTGGTATCATGAGGCAGGGAGTTTCAAAGTTTAACCCTGCAGCACTAAACGATCGAGTTGTTGCAAACAACGGGTGGAATGGGTATTATGGGGTATTATGGGGCAGGTGTCGTGGTGCCAATCCCGCCAATCAAAGCGGAGGAGTGGGCACGTGCGCGGGGGTAAGGCAATTTTATAGGTAAACTGGTCCCATGTTTATATAGTAACGGTAACAGCTTGAACTTGGCAGGTCTTTTCCTTGATTTAGTTGGTGTATACAGAGGTGGACCGCTGGTCAGTTACGTCCACGCTGAGTTCTCAGAGGCTCTCTGAAGCAATCTTCGCCAAGCTGGTGCCCTCCATGCTGGCAGGGGGCTGGCGCGAGTTGTAGTTCAACACGCCTGGAGGGTACAGGGTTGGTTAAGGCATCGCCAAGACTTCCGGCAAAGGTCTTGCCAGCAGTACCTGGAGTCTAACTCTGTGTGTAAATCTTCTCCTCTGCTAAGAAGCAACAGGCCACCTTCCAAACATATGGATGCTTCCCCTTGTTAAGTAATTTCGTCCACAAATTCTCCAGAAAACCAAAGGCCAGTTCCAAAGGTTTGTAACTAACTTGAGGATCACGTAATAAGGATGTGTTTTGCAGATGTTATGAGCTGTGGCATGTATGCGCAGGAATACAGCTTTTGCATCATGTGTTTTGGGGGTCTCTGGGACAATTTAAAGACTTAAGAAAACTTTTTTTAAGAAAACGATTATGGTTAGGCACTGCACAGCAATCCACGTCCTCAAGCAACAACTCTTTAGCAATGGCACCTCCCCTCACTGGCCTCCTAGGGGGACCACCATCCCAGTGGGCCTCAGAAACTAGGAGCTCAAGGTGCAGCGAGCATCACCCTGCCATGCGCTTGCCCTCACAGATGGGCACACATGCGCACACATCCCTTCCGAGGTTCCTTGCTTGCTTTGTTTAGAATAGCTGAGATTCCTGGCATGCAGAACACACCGTTCCTCAGAGGGTGTGAGTCTGAGCAGCCATCTCTTAGGCATGAAAAGTTAGGTTTGCCTGACTCGGGGGCTGAGGAGTGTGTTTTCTGTGCCCCACCCTTGTGAGATAGTCAACCATGGTTGCCCATTGGTAGGAAAACACTCTGTACATGCTCCAAGGGACTCCGTTATTTCTGTACATGTTCCAGCACTGAGACCTGCGGGCACCAAACTGATGTTCTGGTGCTGTAGAATCTAATAATAATAATAATAATAATAATAATAATAATAATAATAATGATGTGATTATTTATACAGTGGTGCCTCGTAAGACGAAAATAATCCGTTCCGCGAGTCTCTTCGTCTAGCGGTTTTTTCGTCTTGTGAAGCAACCCTATTAGCGGCTTAGCGGATTAGCGCTATTAGCGGTTTAGCGGCTATTAAAGGCTTAGCGGCTTAGAAAAAGGGGGGGGGGAGCGGAAAAAAATCGGAACACTCGCAAGACGTTTTCGTCTTGCAAAGCAAGCCCATAGGGAAAATCGTCTTGCGAAGCAGCTCAAAAACGGAAAACCCTTTCGTCTAGCGGGTTTTCCGTCTTGCGAGGCATTTGTCTTGCGGGGCACCACTGTATGCCGCCCATATGACTGGGTTGCCCCAGCCACTCTGGGCAGCTAAACAGCAAACACAGTAAAACATCAAACATTAAAAATTGAAGAATTGTAATGTTGGAAAGGACCATCCAGGAATGCAGGAATCTTTAGCCCAACGTGGGACTCGAACTCACAACCCTAAGATTAAGAGTCTCATGTTCAACTGAGCTACCCCAAGGCTCAAATCAGGCCTTGGAAAGGGTCTGATATAAGCCCCAAGAAGTAAGTTTGCCCAGGTTGCTTCCTCGCTAGCATGATTATGAGCACAGTTTTTTGTCCGATTAAAAAACAGGCCAACATTAATCCGTGTCCTGTACAAAGAACAGGGATGGGGAACTTTGGTCCTCCAGATGTTGATGGACTCCAACTCCCTGTCGCGTATTCCACGCGGCGTTTTCAGCAAAGCACTAAGAGTTCCAGGTTTTTCAGTGCAGTCCTTTTTAATGTGAGTTATATACAGGCATTTACAAAAGAAACAGTCCATACAGAGTACTTACAAACGAATACTCTCCACCACAGCACCACCACACTACAGCACAACTACCACACCCCCTGTTAAACAGGCTTTCCTTTTAAAACAGGTGATAGCCAATTATACTAAACACACTCCTGCTGAGTCACTCTGACCCAGCAGAGTATTGCATCATCCTGTTGAAGCCTGCAGACTTATCCAGTATCCTGCAAATCCCAACACTCCTCCTTAAGTCAAAGGCTTGAGACCCAACAATTCTCTTAAGTCTCGAAATTTAGGAGCATCCAAACATTTTGTATACAAATCCGCCACATTACATTTTGTGTTACAGTGCTGTACCTTTAACACATTTCTTTCCAAAGCATTTTTCACATTTCCGTATCTTATCGCAATATGTTTACTCTTGCTCTTAAAGTTCTGTTGGTTGGCAAGCTGTTGTGCAGCCATGTTGTCACTTAGCACAGTGATTGGCATTTCAGAAGGTATTCCAAGCTCTTTTGTTAGGCAAGCAAACCACTCTATTTGTGATACACATTCACTTATGGCTGAGTACTCTGCTTCACAAGTACTTGTGGCAACAAATGTTTGTTTCTGGGATTTCCACTGAACCAGGGCATTTCCAATATATATGGCATAGCCAGTGGTAGACTTACCATTTTCTCTGTCTCCCCAGCTGGCATCAGCGTATGCATACACTTGCTGATCATGTCCTGTATCCAGCACCAGTTTGTAATCTTTTGTGCCTTTCAGATACCTTAGGATTCTTTTAAGTGCTACCCAATCTCTCTGAGCCGGGTCTGCACTTCTTTGGCTTAACATGTGCACTGCCAATGTTATGTCGGGTCTTGTCCAACAACTTAAATATAACAGAGAACCCAACAGAGAATGAAACGCTGTTGCATTCTCACATTTTTGCCCTTCTGGTTCATTTTTGTACTGGGTAGTTATGGGAGTGTCAACCTCATTTGCCCTCTCCATTCCATATGTCTTCAGTAACTTTTCGATTTTTTCCTTCTGACTCAGAGAGTAAATGCCCTCTTCATTTCTCTGAACCTCTACTCCTAAGTAATTTTGAATCTCTCCCAAATACTTCAGTTTGTATTTGTTACCTAGGCTGTTTATAAACCAAGACACTTGCTTTTGTGCAGTTGTTATTAGACAGATATCATCAACATACAAAAGTAAATAACAAACACTTCCTTGCACCATTGCTGAATATAAACAGGAATCAGCCAGGCTTTGTTTGAATCCCATCTTTTTCAAAGTTGTGTCTATGCATTCATGCCATAGGCGTGCACTTTGGTGTAAACCGTATAGTGCCCTTTGCAGTTTTAACACCATGCTGTCTTTTTCTAGCTCATAACCTGGTATTTGCTGTAAATATACCTCGGCGTCAATAGGAGCATTTAAATATGCTGAGGCAACATCAAAATGATTAACTTTTAACCCTCTCAGACTTGCCATTGCTAAAACTGATTTTACTGTTTTAGCCTTTGCTGTTGGGGCAAACACTTCATCATAATGTATCATTTTCCTCTGTGTAAAGCCCCGTGCAACCAACCTGGCTTTCCTCTGACAACTACCATCAGCCAGCTTTTTCACTTTAAAAACCCACTTACAGCTTATGGGCTTTTTACCTTCAGGCAATTCTGTAGGTACAAACACATTGTTGTTTAGCAGAGAGTTATACTCTGCCTGCATTGCCTTTAACCACGCCTCTTTCTCTAGAGTAGGTAACTCTTGCACTTCTTCAAAGTTTTCTGGCTCAGTTACACAAACCTGGTTTATGGTGGCTGGGAACCCATAACGGTCTGGAGGTTGACCTTTATTACTTCTTGCAGACCTCCTTGGTTCATTAATCTCACCCCCTGGGCTACCTTCAGGACTGCTTTTGGGGTGGATTGACTCTGGAGATCTACCTCCTCCTGTCCCTGTTGCACTTTCTTCTCTCCCCTGCTCCATGCTAGCAGCTGGAGAAAAATGCTCAACCTTTACTTCCTCCCTTTCAGTTTCTCTGGGAGAGCTGCCAATTCTTAGCTTTGTTTCAGCTGCCTTATCAGGTATGCTCGGCAGTAAAACTTTTTCTGGCAGCAGGTTTGCATGTATCTTGGGCCAATTTCTTTGCTCATTAAAGCTGGCTGATCAACTATAACTCAAAAGGTTTCTATCATCTTCAAACCTGTAGGCTTTCGTACCACTTTCATACCCAAGAAATAGCAACTGCTGTGCCCTTTTCCCACCTTTTCTTCGGTTTTTCACAGGTATGTCAACCCATGCCTTTGTCCCAAAGATTCTTAAATGTTGCAAACTGGGACTTTTGTTATAGAGAATTTTATAGGGTATGTCATCTAGTACCCTTGACCACAAGCGATTCCCAATATAATTTGCGGTCTTAATACTTTCAGCCCAGTACTTAATTGGAAGATTTGCATCTGCTAACAATGCTTTCATTTGTGTCTGCAAGACACCTCCCCTACGCTCTGCTACTCCGTTCTCCTGAGGCGTGGCCACATTGGTAAGCCTATGTTTAATCCCTTGGGAACGCAACCAGTTTCTTAGGGAGCTTGCCATAAACTCCCCTCCCCTGTCTGACTGAATAGAGGACACCTTTTCACCAAGTTGCCTTTCTACCCTTCTTACCCAGAACTTCAAAGTTTGGGCAACGTCAGACTTTTGCTTTAATGGATAGACCCAGCCAAATCTAGAAAAATCATCCACTAGGATTAAACAATACTTGTTGTGGGAGACACTAGGTGGAAAAGGACCAGTTACATCAGCATGGATCAACTCCAGTGGTTTTTTGGTTTCTCTCTGGCTTGCTCTTGCTACTGGGCAAGCCCTGCTTTTAACCTCCTTGCAGATATTGCAGTCTAAGTAATTATCACAACTTTTTATGTTTTTCATCCCCCCACACAACTCCAATGTTTTGTTTAGCACCTTATAGCTAGCATGAGCCAGACGCCTGTGCAGGAGATGAATACACATATCATGGGTCGGGACATTTTGCACATTTGCAACCTTAGATTCACACTGCAGTACATACATATTAGTTCTAAGGCTAGCATTTGCCAACACTGCCCCATTTTGCTTTATCTGGCACTGATCTCCCACAAAATTTACCTCAAAGCCTGCTTTTGCCAAATCAGGAATGCTCAGGAGATTGTTTTGCAAACTAGGCACACACAACACATTCCTGAATGTGTGTCCCAGCTGTGGGAACACAACCTCCCCCTCACAAACCACATTAGCTTTCTGGCCTGTAGCAAGACTTACATGTTTTTTGTTTGAAGCCCTAGCATCAGTTAGCAGTCTTTTTCTTTTACAAAAGGTTTGAGAAGCTCCACTGTCCAGAACCCACAGCTCCTCATTTTCTTGACCATCTGCAGACACCCAAGCGGTAGACTCCCTCTGCTGCCACTTGTGTTTCCGTGGTTTTTGTTGTTTTCTCGGGCACTCCCGCAGCAGATGTCCACTGGACTTGCAGCAAAAACACCTTTTTACTTTGTTGACTACCGGCTGGTCTGCAGCAGCTCCTCCTGGCTGTTTCTCCGGCTCCCGACACCTCTGCTCTTCCCGGCTGTAGTTCCCTCTGGGATGCTCCAACAGCTGGGCTGAGGTCATCTTTCGCTCTGCACGCCTGCCCTCCTCTGCATACAACCGTCCGGTCACGTATTCCAGAGTCAGCTTATCAGTCTCTACAGACTCGAGGGAGTTGACCAGCATATCATAGCTGTCATCAAGGGAACTCAGGACTATAAAGACTTTGTCCTCTTCCCCCACAGGCCTCCCTCTTAAGGCTAGCTCCTGGAAACAGCCTGTTAGGAATTTTAGGTGGTTTACCAGGGAGTCCCCCGGTTTCTTCCGACACCGGTACAGTCTCCTGGTCAGTGTTATCAGTGAGCCAGCTGTCTCTCGCACATGGACAGCCTTGAGCGCATTCCACGCCTCACTTGCCGTCACCTTATCAGCTACGTAGACTAGCTGGCTGTCGTCCACTCCAAGGATGATCGTAGCCAAAGCTTTCTCATCCTTTTCAAGCTGGGCCTCTACTAGTGCCAGCTTTTCATCGTCATCCTCATCCTCCTCAGGGGGCTGCGGTGGAGTTTCCACCACCTTCCACAGGCCCTCACGCTTGAGGAAGTGTTGCATGCGGACCGACCAGATGCTGTAGTTCGTGGCCGTCAGCTTCTCCAGCAACACGCCAGTTCTGGACTGCTCCATCCCTGCAGCTCACCTCCAGCACCCACGGCTAGATAACTGCCACCTGTACTCTTGCGCAGCGGAAGCGTGCTGGGCCCATAACCCTGTCGCGTATTCCACGCGGCGTTTTCAGCAAAGCACTAAGAGTTCCAGGTTTTTCAGTGCAGTCCTTTTTAATGTGAGTTATATACAGGCATTTACAAAAGAAACAGTCCATACAGAGTACTTACAAACGAATACTCTCCACCACAGCACCACCACACTACAGCACAACTACCACACCCCCTGTTAAACAGGCTTTCCTTTTAAAACAGGTGATAGCCAATTATACTAAACACACTCCTGCTGAGTCACTCTGACCCAGCAGAGTATTGCATCATCCTGTTGAAGCCTGCAGACTTATCCAGTATCCTGCAAATCCCAACACTCCCATCAGCCCCAGGCAACATAGCCAATGGAAGGGGAAGATGGGGGCCGGGGCTCAACATCTGGATGGCCACAGGATACCCATCCCTGACCTAAAAGATGTAAACTCTGCAGCTTGTAAAAACACGCAAACTGAGTGCATCTAACTATGGTATTTCCTTATTTTCCATAATTAATTCTGTTTCAGCTAATGACACAGAAGCTTCAAAGGGCTCCTTCAGGCCAACTCATCTCTATAGCCCTCAGGTCTATAAACTCGTGTGTGTGCAAAACATCTGTCATTCCACATATGGTTTTCATATTAAGATTTTGCACATGCACAGTGACCCCAGAAGTGTGGCATGTGGGCCGCCATAATGATGGGAGGAGGGGTTTTTTTGTTTTGTTGTTAAATAACGTGAAAATACAAAATGAGAACACAAAATACATAATAAAATTAAGCAAAGCAATAACCCACCCACCCACAAACCCATTGAAACGGCCATAGAAATGTTAATCAGCCAAAGGCCTGGTTATTGAGGATATTTTTTGCCTGGTACATTTTGTTGTTGTTGTTGGTTAGTTGTTTAGTCGTGTCTGACTCTTCGTGACCCCCTGGACCAGAGCACGTCAGGCCCTCCTGTCTTCCACTGCCTCCCGCAGTTTGGTCAGACTCATGCTGGTAGCTTCGAGAACAGTATCCCACCATCTCGTCCTCTGTCGTCCCCTTCTCCTTGTGCCCTCCATCTTTCCCAACATCAGGGTCTTTCCCAGGGAGTCTTCTCTTCTCACGAGGTGGGCAAAGTATTGGAGCCTCAGCTTCAGGATCTGTCCTTCCAGTGAGCACTCAGGGCTGATTTCCTTCAGAATGGATAGGTCTGATCTTCTTGCAGTCCATGGGACTCTCAAGAGTCTCCTCTAGCACCATAATTCAAAAGCATCCATTCTTCGGCGATCAGCCTTCTTTATGGTCCAGCTCTCACTTCCATACATCACTACTGGGAAATCCATGGCTTTAACTATACAGACCTTTGTTGGCAAGGTGATGTCTCTGCTTTTTAAGATACTGTCTAGGTTTGCCATCGCCTTTCTCCCAAGAAGCAGGCGTCTTTTAATTTTGTGACTACTGTCACCATCTGCAGTGATCATGGAGCCCAAGAAGGTAAAATCTCAGGTAATGAAGGCACCTGGTGAGCTTCCTTGGGGAGAGTATCCCACAAGCCACAGAAAAGGCCCGCTCTCGAGTTGCCACCCTCCAGACCTCTTGCAAAGGAAGAACACAAGGAAGGGGCTCTGATGATGATCTCAGGGTCCAGGTCAGTTCATATGGAGAGGTGGTCCTTGACGTATTGTGGCCCTGAGCCAATAATAATAATAATAATAATAATAATAATAATAATAATAATAATTTATTATTTGTATCCCACCCAACTGGCTGGATTTCCCCAGCCACTCTGGACAGCTTCCAACAAAGATTAAAAATGCATTAAAATGTCACACATTAAAAACTTCCCTGAAGTGGGCTGCCTTCAGATGTCTTCTAAATGTCAGGTAGTTGTTTTATCTCTTTGACATCTGATGGGAGGGCGTTCCACAGGGCGGGCGCCACTACAGAGAAGGCCCTCTGCCTGGTTCCCTGTAGCTTTGCTTCTCGCAATGAGGGAACCGCCAGAAGGCCCTCAGCGCTGGACCTCAGCATCCAGGCAGAATGATGGGGGTGGAGATGCTCCTTCAGGTATACTGGGCCGAGGCCGTTTAGGTCACCACCAACAGTTTGAATTGTGCTTGGAAACATACTGGGAGCCAATGTAGGTCTTTCAAGACCGCTGTTATGTGGTCTTGGCGGCCAGTCACCAGTCTAGCTGCCGCATTCTGGATTAGTTGTAGTTTCCGGGTCACCTTCAAAGGTAGCCCCACGTAGAGCGCATTGCAGTAATCCAAGCGGGAGATAACTAGAGCATGCACCACTCTGGCGAGACTGTCTGCGGGACTCTTAAGGCTTTAGAGGTCAAAACCAATTCAGACCCGGAAATGAACTGGCAGCCAGTGCAGTCGGGCCCGGATCAGTGTAATATGCTCAAACCTATTTTGCCCTGGTGAGAAACCTGGCCGCCAAATTCTGCCCCAGCTGAAGTTTCCAAACAGCCTTCAGAGGCAGCCCCATGTATAATGCGTTGCAGGAACCTAACCCTGAGGTTACCAGAGAATAGAGGACAGAAGCCAGGCTATCTCTGCCCAGATAGGGGGGCAGCTGGGCCACCAGCTGAAGCTGATGGAAGTGTCTCTGCGCCACCGAGGCCACCTGGGACTCGTGTGACAGCAAAGGATGTGGTGCTATCCCCAAGGTAGCCGCTCCTTTGGAGGGACTGTAACATAGCTGTCAACTTACAGATTTGAAAATAAGGGACCAGCAGCCTCGAAAATAAGGGATCAGCAGCCAAAATAAGGGTTTTCCAAGCACAGGTATGTTCAACTTCTGAGCCCCTCCCAGCCAAAGGCAGAAAACCCAGCCAGCAGCCAAACGAAGCCTCAAGCGGTGGTTCCCACAGCGCAGCAACCCAGCAAAGGGGATGCAGCAAGGGAAACCACCGTCCCCTCTCCGCTGGGAAGCGCTGAGCAAAGGCGAGTCCCCAGGCAACGCGGCCGACTTGATCAGCACAAGGCTTGCAAGCTCCACCCCCCAGTCGTTCTTAAGACTCCTTATTGGGTGAGCAACGCAGCCAAGCAACCCAGTTGGAGCCTCCCTCCTCCCTGGCCGGCAGGGAGGGAGGGAGAGGAGCTACTTCCTTTGAAACCCAGGACATTTAAGGGACATCATCAATAAGGGACAGCAGCGGGACACAGCGCTGGGGTAAGGGACTTTCCCACCAAATAAGGGACGGTTGACGGCTATGGACCGTAATCCCATCAAGAGCTTTTAACGTTTAATGTCTTCTTCTCTGAAGAACACGGGATTCTGGAGAACGCTGGCAACAGTTTGTGTACTTGACCCCCAGCTTGGATGACTGCATTTGAAACAGGAGCTAGGTTTCTGCACCTCTGAGTCAGCCGCAGAAAGGGCCTTTTTGGAGAAAGGCAGCCTTGCTTGGGAGAGATCCTTTTCCGTCTGTCCCCCAAAGGATCGGCCCTGGCAGCAGTGTTTACACAGCTGCCCAGGGAAGGTTGCTCAAAGTGTGGCACGGCACCCACTCACCGAGGCGTGATTCACAGCCCGGGTGGGGGCTCAGACTGGCCGAGAGAGGGGCTGGGAAGACTTAGCGATGGAACAGGTGACTCAGGGCCTGCCGTGTAATTTCAGGCCGCAGAGAGGTATCATTAAAACGGCCCACGGAAGATCGAAATAGCCCCAGGGCCTTCCTGACCTCGTGCCAGCCACACGGCAGGGCCTAAACAAAAGGGGCAGGATCGTGATAGAGAAGCCGGGAAAACACTGGCCTCAGATAACCCAGCACCTAAAATTCTGACTATATGGGGAATGCCCTAATGCTCTCACTTATTGGTCACACTTCTCCTTTCCCTTTCTTCTTTCTGTTCTATCCTGCTACAGGTAAGAGTTCGTTTGTAAGCTCTTTGGGGCGGGGACTTCACATTTTGGATGATGAAACTCTGAAGGTAGTGTGTGCTCTAGTATATAAAGGTAAAGGGACCCCTGACCATTAGGTCCAGTTGTGACCGACTCTGGGGTTGCGGCGCTCATCTCGCTTTATTGGCCGAGGGAGCCGGCGTACAGCTTCCAGGTCACGTGGCCAGTATAACTAAGCCGCTTCTGACGAACCAGAGCAGCGCACGGAAACGCCGTTTACCTTCCTGCTGGAGCGGTACCTATTTATCTACTTGCACTTTGACGTGCTTTCAAACTGCTAGGTTGGCAGGAGCAGGGGCCGAGCAACGGGAGCTCACCCCGTCGCGGGGATTCGTACCGCCGACCTTATGATCAACAAGTCCTAGGTTCTGTGGTTTAACCCACAGCGCCACCCGTGTCCCAGGCTCTAGTATATACAAGCATTCAAACACAGAAAAGGTGAATTCCGCGACTAGCGGGTTATGGCAAATGAAACAATTCTGCGTAATTTGTTTCGCAGTTGTGGGTGCTTTGTGAATTTTGGTCTTGCTAGCTGTGGGCTGGCTGGTCAAGAGCATCCCAGATGGGATTTCAGGGCCCAAACCTGAGACCTAAGGGTGGTTCCAAATGATATCACAGTGGCAGTTCCTGGTGATGTGATGGGACAAGCCCTGGAGACAGAAGTTAATTGGGAGAAGGGAGAGAAGGAGCACAGATCTCCTGCCAACTGACTGCTA
The DNA here is from genome assembly GCF_964188305.1 of Podarcis bocagei. NCBI lineage: Eukaryota > Metazoa > Chordata > Lepidosauria > Squamata > Lacertidae > Podarcis > Podarcis bocagei. The sequence goes on from NC_138132.1 coordinate 9,774,050, forward strand.
GAATCTGCAGTCAGCTCCTGCCGGACTGAAGCTTGCAAGTTGCATGTACAGCTTTATTAGCAATATTTGTTTTATTTTATTAAATACTGCCCAGCTGGGGAATCAAAACCTCCACCTGGAAGGGGCCAGGCCAACCTGGAGACTTCAGGTCAGCCCTGGAGGTCTGGCAAGGTGCTACCCAGGGCATCTAAGCTGCTAGAAACCTTATTCCAGCAACCATTCTGGCTTTTGAGAATTTAGCAGACATTGCCCAATCACTGTTAAATTGCAGTCATAAGGAATAGAGACATTCTTTACTGTTGTTAATGACAGCTGACTCTTGTTGTTGTTTAGCCGTTTAGTCATGTCCGACTCTTCGTGACCCCCTGGACCAGAGCATGCCAGGCACTTCTGTCTTCCACTGCCTCCCGCAGTTTGGTCAAACTCATGTTCATAGCTTCGAGAACACTGTCCAACCATCTCGTCCTCTGTCGTCCCCTTCTCCTTGTGCCCTCCATCTTTCCCAACATCAGGGTCTTTCCAGGGAGTCTTCTCTTCTCATGAGATGGCCAAAGTCTTGGAGCCTCAGCTTCAGGATCTGTCCTTCCAGTGAGCACTCAGGGCTGATTTCCTTCAGAATGGATAGGTTTGATCTTCTTGCAGTCCATGGGACTCTCAAAGAGTCTCCTCCAGCACCATAATTCAAAAGCATCAATTATTCGGTGATCAGCCTTCTTTATGGTCCAGCTCTCACTTCCATACATCACTACTGGGAAAACCATAGCTTTTACTATACGGACCATTGTTGGCAAGGTGATGTCTCTACTTTTTAAGATGCTGTCTAGGTCTGTCATTGCTTTTCTCCCAAGAAGCAGGCGTCTTTTAATTTCGTAACTGCTGTCACCATCTGCAGTGATCATGGAGCCCAAGAAAGTAAAAACTCTCACTGCCTCCATTTCTTACCCTTCTATTTTAGCAAGACTCTTAGCAAGCCTTAAAGACCCACTTGCGGGGGGGGGGGGAGAGGAAGAGGAGAGGGTATTTTAAGATTATTTGTTGTGATAACTTTAGAGCAGCTATCACCCTCTCTACTTTTAATCTCTACTGCCCACTTAAGAACTACTTACTGACCCAGAACTTTTCAGTAGAGAGGGTCCTTCAAAACTCAGGAGCCAGCATTGCAGTTAAGAGCAGGATTTGTGAGTTGAAAAGTCACGAGTTCCAAGTCACCTTGGCCATCCAAGCAGCTTTACCCAAGCTACTCTCTGTTCTCCCATCTGCAAAATGGGTATAATAGTGCCGACCTCCCTTTAGCATTGTCATAAAGCAGGAATAGGGGTCCTGTGGCCCTCCAAATGTCATTAATCTCCAACACACATCAGCTGCAACCAACATGGAAGATGGTCAGTACCACAAGTTCTCCACTCGCCATAAAGATTGCAAGATAAACGACCCGTTAAGAGGCTTAGGACGCAGCTATTATTAATAATAAAAGCCCTGTCTCCTGGCTCCTGAAAAGATGACAGAAGAATCTCTCAAATTACGTAGGTGGATTGCTCAGTCTCATTTTTCGATCCTCACGCACAGAGAGACCATCCGTTGGGAAAGTTTATTGGGCCTTGGAAATTGTACGGGAGCCAAACCAACCTCCCACAAGCTCCCGGGAAACAGGGCCCAGGGCGACAAGCGGAGAAACACAAACAGTTGTGTCAAACCGCAAGCGTCTTCCAGGCCAATTGCACCCTGCAATCTTCCTAGCTGTGACCTCAGCGGGCGAAAACGTCTTCCCGCTCCCAGGATCCCTGGCATGCAAAGCCCTGTAAGATAGACACAGCAACCTCCATGCTTTGCTATGATTCTGCACGCCTCCTTTGGCCTCCCGAAGGACTTCTGCCGTATTCTCTGTTCCTCAGGTTGCAGCATGCATTCAGGGGGGCAGCACTTAGAATCATAGAATCATAGAATCATAGAGTTGGAAGAGACGACAAGGGCCATCGAGTCCAACCCCCTGCCAAGCAGGAAACACCATCAGAGCACTCCTGACATATGGTTGTCAAGCCTCTGCTTAAAGACCTCCAAAGTAGGAGACTCCACCACACTCCTTGGCAGCAAATTCCACTGTCGAACAGCTCTTACTGTCAGGAAGTTCTTCCTAATGTTTAGGTGGAATCTTCTTTCTTGTAGTTTGGATCCATTGCTCCGTGTCCGCTTCTCTGGAGCAGCACCCTGAAAATCGTGCCCTATATTTCACGTTGGAAACAGCAGGTTTCTAGCCCTCATGGCCGCAGATACGAACTTGAAAGTGCGCCTGGTTCTGCCAAAACTCTGTGAGTCAGGAAAGAGCTCAAAGCCTTAGGGGGACGCCCTCTATTTGGGCCCGGGCTGCATCCTGTTCATCAAATGAATGAATAAACGACGTCTTCTCTGAAGGAAAATGCCTACGATGGCAGGTTCAGTCCGGGCCTAGCAGCAGGCCGGGGCCTGACAGTTGCCTAGCAGCAGATTAATCACCAGGGGGTTTCCCCAGGTCTCTCTGTCGAGAGAGGGAAAGTGGCGAGGGATCGAGAAGCGAGCTGGCAGCGCCCGCTCTGCCCCCGAGGCGGCAGGATGGGGCTGGGCTTTCGCACCCACGGTGCGCGGCTCCAGCTTGCCAGCAGAGTCGGCCCGGTGCCCTGCGTCTGTGGGATTTGCAGAAGAACAACAACTGGAAGCTGGCATGGCGCTAGCTGGCATGCAGGAAGCAGGAATGCATGGCTGAATGCCAGAACTCCTGGGTTCCGGTGCCCTGGCATCTGGGCGGGCATTCCTGGGCAGATAAACGTGCCCGCTTGGACCCCAGGGCTTCTGGGGAAGCTCTGATATAAAAAGCAGCATTGCAAAAGACACATCTGGCTGATACTTATCCATCACGGATAAGCGAGGAGTGATGTTTCTTTATATATATATATATAATTTTTTTAATTAGTTTTACATAAAAGTGATACACCATAAACGTAACATTTTCACACATTAAAAAAGGGGGTTCTTTTGAACCTTGAGACCTCCTTCCTTCCCTCCAGGGGTTCCAATTCTAAATTTTATTCCTGCATCTTTCACTGTAATCTATCTGTTATATAATCATAGTACAGTGGTACCTCAGGTTAAGTACTTAATTCGTTCCAGAGGCCCGTATTTAACCTGAAACTGTTCTTAACCCTGAAGCACCACTTTAGCTAATGGGGCCTCCTGCTGCCGATTTCTGTTCTTATCCTGAAGCAAAGTTCTTAACCTGAAGCACTATTTCTGGGTTAGCGGAGTGTGTAACCTGAAACGTATGTAACCCGAGGTACCACTGTATCCTAAATCCATGTTACAAGTGTTGTCGTACTCCTGCCAATGATTTCAGCTGTTTTCAGTGGTCTCTCAAATATGTTAGAAAGTTATTCCAGTCTTTTAAGAATACTTGGTCTTCCTGATTTCTGACCTTTCCCGTCAGTCTTGCCATTTCTGCATATCAGCTGGTCTGCCACTCTTCTCTGGCCAGGACTTCGTTTTCTTTCCATCTCTGGGCAAGAAGCATCCTTGCTGCCGTCGTTGCATACATAAGCAGTCTTTTGTTTTCTTTTGGTAGTTCCGCACCTATAATGCCTAACAAAAAAAGCCTCTCTTCTTTTAAACAAAAGTTATCTTAAACATTTTTTTCAACTCATTATATATCATTTCCCAGAAAAGCTTTTACCACCCCACATGACCACCACATATGATAAAATGTACGCTCTTTCCTTTTACATTTCCAGCACACATTTGAACTGGTTCTGTAATAATACTAGTAGTAGTAGTAGTAGTAGTAGTAGTAATGATAATAATGATAATAATAATAATAATAATAATAATAATAATAATAATCATCATCATCATAATAATAATAATTTATGTATACCCCGCCCATCTGGCTGAGTTTCCCCAGCCACTCTGGGCGGCTTTCAACAGAATATTAAAATACAATAATCTAGTAAACATTAAAAGCTTCCCTAAACAGGGCTGCCTTCAGATATCTGTACATTTTTGCAATTTTACTAGGTGCAATTTTACCATCGGTGCATCATTTTCATATAATTTTCTTTCAGTGAACAGCAGGCTGTAAACTTCAAATCCTCTTTCCATAACTTTGCCCATGAAGAAAACTGTATATTACAGTATAACCAAAATCCCTTGCCCAGTGTAAGCAAGGAGTGATGTTTCTAGGCAACTGTCTGGTCGGAGTTTACTGCTAGGCCTGGGCTGACTCTGCCCCCTTTTTTCAAGAGCTGGGGTGGTGTCCTGTAGCTGTTATTGGGGCTAAAACTCCCGAGCCCCCTGAAAACTGGGGTCATCCAGGCTGGGGGCGACAGGAACTGGGGTCGCACATCACAGATTTGTCCACACTCCGTCCCCTTTTTAGGGGGAACAGGAGACAGGGCAGCCTAAAATAAGTAAATAAAATCGGAGGAGCTCTGTGCATTCTTAAACACAACCTTGAGCCCATTTCTAGGAAGAAGGTCTTGGCAAGCGAAGTGATGTGAGCCCTCTCGTCCGCTCTAGAGGATGGAAAACACATCTGCACTGCACATTTAAAGCTGTTTCATACCACTTTAAGCAGCCATTTCTCCCCCGCCTCCCCGCAAAGATTTCTGGGAAGTGTAGTTTGTTAAGGATGCCGAGAGTCACTGGGAGACGCGACACAGAGCTGTAAGTCTGGGTGGCTCATTCGGCGAGAGCGTGGTGCTGATAATGGCAAGGTTCTGGGTTCAAATCCCGAATGGGACAGCTGCCTAATCCTGCGTGGCAGTGGTTGGACTAGATGGTCACTAGGGTCCCTTCCAACTCTACGATTCTATGAATTCCCAGACCCCCTAGGGAAAGTAGGGTTGGTTGTTAAACCGCTCTGGGAATTGTAGCTTTAGGAGGGGAATAGAGGGGTCTCCTATCCACTCAACACCCTTGACAAACTACCCTTCCCATGATTCTTTGAGACTGTTTAAAGTGTGGTGGTTCTTCCGAGTAGACCTGCTAAGATGTATGAGACTGAATCAGGTAAGTGCTGGAGATGCAATGAGGTTGAGGTTCTTTCACATGTGGTAGACCTGTAAAAGGCTATTGGGAAATAATTTGTAATGAATTGAGAAAAATGTTTAAAAGTACTTTTCCAAACCCAGAGTCCTTTTTGTTGGGGATAATTTAGATGGAAATTCCCAGGTGTCAAAAAAACCCCGCTATTTATGCATGCGGCCCGTGTTTTGTTAGTCCCAAAATGGAAAATGAGCATGATCCCAACTAAAAGAGGAATGGCAACTTAAACTGATGGAATATGTGCAGCTTGCGGACCTAACGTGTAGAATAAGAGAACAAGAAGAACATACGTCTAAAGAAGACTGGAAAATGTTTCTTGAATAGATGGGGGGGAACTGTGTCCACTTGAAAATGTTGGCAGCATTCAGATAAATTCAACAAGTTTCAATGGATGTATTAATAGAATACTGAATGGTTTAGGTTATGTAAAATATGCAGGAATTTACAATATGCAAATTCAACCATGGAAGGAGAAGAAGGGAAGTCACTGACATTTTAAGGTTGCTTAGTTGAACATCTTAAATTGTAATACAGAAAATATTCATAGAAATTATACACAAAATAAAAATAAAATGTCGTGGTTCTGTTGCGCAATGCAGATGAGGTCATACGAGTCACGCTGAGAAAGGGGGAAGCAGTTCAGGAATAGGAGAGACGGTTCTTTGAAGACTCCCATTTCACTCGAACCTCAGGCTGATTCACACGTACACCAGAGGACGCTGATTCACACGGTACGGGGCCATCAGTCAACACCCCGTCACTTTGACTTCCTGCTCGGGGCGTGAGCTGCCCCCAATGACTGCGTCCCTGTGATAGGAACCTTCTGTCAGTGGTGTAGCAGCTGCCAGGGCTCATCCGCCCATGGGAATCATCACTCCCGGCAGTGTTATGCAAGCCAAGCATGTGGAAGCTCATTTCTGGGGGGCTGGGAGCATATTCACACCCAGGTTGCTGCCACAGACACAAACCACTTGGAAAACTCCACATGCCGTTAAAAAGAGAGACACTGCGCTTTTAAAAAAATTGCCGCCTGCCTGAATTTAACTCTCTAGTTCAGGGGTCAGCAAACTTTTTCAGCAGGGGGCCGGTCCACTGTCCCTCAGATCTTGAGGGGGGCCGGACTATATTTTGGAAAGAAAAAATATTAACGAATTCCTATGCCCCACAAAAGCAGAGACATCACCTTGCCAAAAAAGGTCCGTATAGTTAAAGCTATGGTTTCCCCAGTATTGATGTATGGAAGTGAGAGCTACCAACATGAGTTTGACCAAACTGTGGGAGGCAGTGGAAGACAGGAGTGCCTTGTGCGCTCTGGTCCGTGGGGTCACAAAGAGTCGGACACGACTAAACGACTAAACAACATGCCCCACAAATAACCCAGAGATGCATTTTAAATAAAAGCACATATTCTACTCATGTAAAAACACACTGATTCCCAGACCGTCTGCGGGCCGGATTTAAAAGGCGATTGGGCCAGATCCGGCCCCCAGGCCTTAGTTTGCCTACCCATGCTCTAGTTCGTAGGAAAGTGTGTTAAAATCTTCCAAGTGTCCCTATTTTCCAGGGATAATCCCGGATTTACAGAAGCCATCCCAGTTTCTGATTTGATCCTGAAATGTCCCACTTTTACTATTTTCATCAGAGAAATGTTGAAAGGTATGGTAGGACGTCGCTATTTTCACCAGGGAAATGTTGGAGGGTATGGAGTTATTCGACCCGAGCCAAGGAGATAAGTCACTATGCAACCTTTAGAAGACATCTGAAGGCAGCCCTAAATAGGGAAGCTTTTTTTAAAAATTTTTTTTTAAAGTTTTATGATGTTTTTATATGTGTTGGAAGCCACCCAGAGTGGCTGGGGCAACCCAATCACATGGGCAGAGTATAAATAATAAAATTATTATTATGGAATAGGATGTCCCTATTTTCATGGGAGAAACATTTGTTGTTGTTGTTTAGTCGTGTCCGACTCTTTGTGACCCAATGGACCAGAGCGCACAAGGCACTCCGGTCTTCCACTGCCTCCCGCAGTTTAGTCAAACTCATGCTGCTAGCTTCAAGAACACTGTCCAACCATCTCGTCCTCTGTCATCCCCTTCTCCTTGTGCCCTCCATCTTTCCCAGCATCAGGGTCTTTTCCAGGGAGTCTTCTCTTCTCATGAGGTGGCCAAAGTATTGGAGCCTCAGCTTCAGGATCTGTCCTTCCAGTGAGCACTCAGGGCTGATTTCCTTCAGAATGGAGAGGTTTGATCTTCTTGCAGTCCATGGGACTCTCAAGAGTCTCCTCCAGCACCAGAATTCAAAAGCATCCATTCTTCGGCGATCAGCCTTCTTTATGGTCCAGCTCTCACTTGCATACATCACTACTGGGAAAACCATGGCTTTAACTATATGGACCTTTGTTGGCAAGGTGATGTCTCTGCTTTTCAAGATGCTGTCTAGGTTTGTCAGTGTTGGAAGGTATGAAATCACATGTGCTCACATACAAGGACCTGTGGGCTGGGATACTAAAAGGTGTGGGATGTACACAATGCTGGTCTTACTCAGAGAAGACCGACTGAAATTAATAACAGCAAAGGATTACCTTCAGCTAACTTTTTGTCAGAGTAGACTGGGCTGAAATTAAGGGGCCTAGGTTAGGCCCAACCATTGATTTCAAGAGATCTCTGAATTCTCTCCCCACTGCAGGCGTTTGAGTTCAAGATACATGAATCAAGCACCTTGCTTGCTAAATTTGCTGGATTTTTATACATTGCAGAATTCCGGCTTTCGGCGACACACAGCTTACACGAACCGAAAAATGCCCCACCTCTGGGCTGCTGACTTTAACAATATAATTAAACGCCCAAGCATTTCCTTTCGCACAAAGTTTCGTGGCCCAGGGGCGCGTTGGCAAAGCTCTCCCAAATTGCAACTTTTCAACAGTACCACGCCAAATAAGCTACGGGCGTTCTTGTTTTGAAGATGTAATAGGCAACCCAAAATAATAATAATGGGGCGGTGCATCTATATTACACGCAAGAGAGACATATTCTGAGAAGAAGTTAAAGCTGGTACAAACTGACATCTATTTCAAAGAAGCCTCATTTACACCAAGAAAGAACTAATCTCCCTTACTAATCGCACTGTGGGCGGGCGAATCATTGTGGAAGAGAGTCTTTCACAAAATGTGAGAGAGTGCTTTGGGGGGGAAAACCACACGCACACCGAGGGCTGTCTATATTCCTGAGTAGTTGCATTTAAGTCCAGCCACATGGTACCTGTGGAAAAGCTCGAAGTTTTGTGCCTAGGAAAGGGGGCCTAACAAGTCTTTTTCATAGAACTGTAGACCTGGAAGGGACCTCAAGTATCATCTAGTCCAACAACCTGCAATATAGGAATCTTTGGCCCAGCGTAGGACTCGAACCCACAACCCGGAGGTTAAGAGTCTCATGCTCTGCCAACTGAGCTATGGTAATCTATTAGGCAGCAAGGTAGGGAAGGGGCTGGATCCCTCCGAGAGCAGGAGTTAGTTTGATCTTCAGATATCCAGAGTGCTGCCACGTGGAAGATGGAGCAAGCTTGTCTTCTCCTGATCCGGAGGGTAGGACTCGAACCCATGGCTTCAAGGCACAAGAAAGGAGATTCCGACTAAACATCAGGAAGAACTTTCTGGCAGTAAGAGGTGTTTGACAGTGGAACAGTCCCCCACTGGAGGTTGTGGAGTGTCCTTCCTTGGAGGTTTTTAAGCAGAGGTTGGACAGCCATCAGTCTTCAATGCTTTAGTTGAGATTCCTACATTGCAGGGGGTTGGACTAGATGACTCAGGAGGTCCCTTCCAACTCTACAATTCTGTGATTCCTGGAATGGCCTGTTAAGAAGATCTGAAGTGTGCAACTCCTCATTAAATCAAACTGCTGAAACTCCACTAATGCTGACTTTCACACCATCTTAACTCTCATAAACAGAAACCAGCTCGTAAAACATAGTAGTTTTTTTGGGGGGTTGTACATGTATTATGTTAGGAAACCACCCACCCTATAAAGCAAAACAACTCTTTTGGCCCAAAGGAAGACGAGGGCAGAGAGTATATTCAAACATCCCTTATTTATTTTAAAAAGAAAATTCAGCTACTTAATATGGTTGTGAAATGGTCCCAGGGAGAAGAGAGGTTGTGACGTCACAGCCACCAGGCAATCAGAGCTGTGCAAAGCTGCCTACTGTGCAAAACATGTTTGTTGTTTAGTCGTTTAGTCGTGTCCGACTCTTCGTGACCCCACGGACCAGAGCACGCCAGGCACTCCTGTCTTCCACTGCCTCCCTCAGTTTGGTCAAACTCATGCTGGTAGCTTCGAGAACACTGTCCAACCATCTCCTCCTCTGTCGTCCCCTTCTCCTTGTGCCCTCCATCTTTCCCAACTTCAGGGTCTTTTCCAGGGAGTCTTCTCTTCTCATGAGGTGGCCAAAGTATTGGAGCCTCAGCTTTACAATCTGACCTTCCAGTGAGCACTCAGGGCTGATTTCCCTAAAAATGGAGAGGTTTGATCTTCCTGCAGTCCATGGGACTCTCAAGAGTCTCCTCCAGCACCAGAATTCAAAAGCATCCATTCTTCGGCGATCAGCCTTCTTTATGGTCCAGCTCTCACTTCCATACATCACTCCTGGGAAAACCATAGCTTTAACTATACGGACCTTTGTCGGCAAGGTGATGTCTCTGCTTTTTAAGATGTTGTAAAATGGTCCCAGGGAGAAGAGAGCTTGTGACGTCACAGCCGCCAGGCAATCAGAGCTGTGCAAAGCTGCCTACTGTTCAAACCTACAGACGTGATTTCCCCTAGATGGTTCCTGAATAGCGATAAATATGTCTGTCAACAACGTAGCAAGTGTGCAGCCGCTGCTGTTACATCTGTTACGCACCCTGAGTTGAAATTTGAATGTGGGACTTGAATGTACCACTTTAGGATGCAAAAGGGGCACTGCCCGTGTGAAAAAACACAAGTTTAAAGAAAGCCTCCTGCATGTGGAAAGTTAGTACGCCAAGCAGATGAGTTTCAGCCTGCAACACTAGCTTTCCACATGCAGGGAGGCTGAAGCTGCGCAGGATTCCCGTGATTTGATAGTAGAAGGGAGCCACCTAGTGGCAACTCTGTAAACGGCAGCCCATTTGCGTTACACTATAACGCCCCAGTTTGGGGGATCCTTCCTCCTGCTGGGTCCAGCTGCTTCCCAGCCAACCTATTAATTTGGAGTGGGCAGGATCAACAGAGGCAGGAGTCTGGGGAAGGAAAGAAGAGCCCCATGGTTCCTGCCAGCGAGGAAAACGCAGCCAGGATTTCGATGGAAATCCCCATGCTGTAGGTGGAGCTGAGTCAGACGTTTGTGAGTCGTTTGGAAAATGGAAAAAGCAGAGCTGAGCCAAGCGAGAAAGGGCGGAAAGACAAAACAGAGTGGGAGCTCCTGACTGCTGTGACGGATGTCATTCAGTCAGCCACTGACATCTGGACACGCTTGGCTCCCGCCCTCCGAAATCCCTTGCAGATGCCCTTTTTCTGCCATTGGAAAACTCTGTAGGGACTGGCATCAATATCAGTAGCAGGAGGAGGATTTTACAGATATTATGGGTAGGGGGGACAGTTTATGCAGAGCCTAGAGACCTAGAGTCGTGTCCAAGTGTGAAGTGCAGCAACACTCTGCCTCCTTGCCACTATTTCTCAATATTTGGCACAAGACCTCTTTAGTTGCAGCGGTAAACCCATTCATAAACATGACATGGCAGCCGCCTAGCCTATGTCAAGTGGGCTCCACACTAAATCAAAAAAAATGTAGTATAAACGCCGACAACTGGGAGACATTGGCCTGCGAGCGCTCCAGTTGGAGAACAGCCTTGACTAAAGGTGTCATGGGCTTTGAAGACGCTCAAACTCAGGACACAAGGGAGAAATGTGCTAAGAGGAAGGCATGTTTGGCAAACCCCTCACTGTGATCAACTCCCACCCAGAAACCAATGTCCCCACTGTGGGAGGACGTGTGGATCCAGAATTGGCCTCCACGGTCACTTACAGACTCATTGTTAAAACCGTGTTTATGGAAGACAATCTTACTCGGCTACAAGGGATCGCCAAAGAAGACACTAGGGCTGGGCGATATCTGGTGTTCAACATCGCAATATATCACCAGCTAAGCACTGCGATATCACAATGTCTGAAATAAGGGAGTAGAGGCAGGCATTGGCTGGCTTTGCCGTTTTTCCCACACAGTGATTTTTTGCATCGCACACACACGCACACACATATCCTGATTTGTGATCCATTGCCCAGTCAAAAATTACAAAACTGATAGCATGATATGGACTTCAAACCGGTTTGGGATAGTATTAAAGCATAGTGAATTCTAGGCCTTTGAGAAATGCGCCCTATCAATAATTAACATCAGCCAGGGCACCGATCTTTTCAAATGCAAGAGTCCTTGCACTGAGCGATGGTGGAGTCTTGCACTCTTGCTGAAAACCCTGCAGGTTAGAAGAAAGAATAAACAAAGACCCAACTGTCAGGACATGCTGTCCAGGCTTCCTCAGCTAGGGCATGTGACTTTGGTGATTTAGGAGCCTGAAGCAATTGCAAATGACGTAGAGGAGTTCCTGCTGGAGGAAAAACCTGTAATCTGATTCCAGAAAGTGAGCTTCCTTTAGGCAAGCAGCTCACGGTTCAAGTGGATGTTCCTGGGTGCAAAGAGCACCTGAGACCCTGTGCAAAGAGCCTGGGCCCAGACATCCTCTGAATACACGGTGCTGTTGGAAGATACAGGAAAGCACTTCTTTACACAGCACACAACTTATGGAACTCACTGCCACAGGAGGCAGTGACGGCCTTGGGCCTAGACGGGTTACACAAATTTGTGGAGAGGTATGGATAGCTACTTGTCACAAGTGGAGGCAGAAATGCTGCTGAATGCCAGCTACAGGTATGCTTTTGAATTCTGGTGCTGGAGGAGACTCTTGAGAGTCCCATGGATTGCAAGAAGATCAAACCTCTCCATTCTTAAGGAAATCAGCCCTGAGTGCTCAATGGAAGGACAGATCCTGAAACTGAGGCTCCAATACTTTGGCCACCTCATGAGAAGAGAAGACTCCCTGGAAAAGACCCTGATGCTGGGAAAGATGGAGGGCACAAGGAGAAGGGGATGACAGAGGATGAGATGGTTGGACAGTGTTCTCGAAGCTACAAACATGAGTTTGACCAAGCTGTGGGAGGCAGTGGAAGACAGGAGGGCCTGCCGTGCTCTGGTCCAGGGGGTCACGAAGACTTCTTGCAGTCCATGAGTTATGCTATCAGGTCATAAAAGCTGGATTTCCTGGAAGTGAGGAAGACGATGGGAGGCTCTCATCATCAACCTTCCTGCGCTCTAAGATTGCCACTAAAAGTTCTGCTGCAGATGCAGCCCAGCTGGAGCTGAGGCAAGGAGCAACTGGGGAAATGGAATTCTCTCCACGCCAACCCTGGAAGGAAGGCCTGGAGCTACCACGTTTTATTTCCAGTGGTGATTTGACCCAGGCTTTTCAAGTTATATCCTTTAAACTGCTGTAATTTAATCTCCAGTTCTTTGCTGTTCCCTACTGTCATGCATACATCATTTTAGTTCCCCGTTGTGATTTTGCTATTCTGTTTTTGCAAACTGCCCCGGAAACACAGCACTGAATTATTTTTACGATAGCTAAAGGAGGAACGCTGACTATTACGGAACTGAGATGCGATGAGTGACTTGGCCTGGGTTGTTGTGATACTGATCTCCCAAACCATCTCTCAGCAATTATGCCACTCCTCTCCAGTAGCAGGGGAGACAACCCAGGAATCCTGGCCCTGGATTACTTAGTAGTTGCTGCCCCCTGCTGGCCGCAGCTGGTCAAGGTTGAGTTCCTGGCATCTGCTTTCAAAAGGGGAGCGTTGAGCACATTCTCAGCTCCCAGCTCAACAGACATCACTAGCACCCCTCGTCCTCAGAGTAAGAAACTCCACCCAGGGATTCTATAATCCAGCCTTTGGTCTGCTCTCTTCCAACCAGGTCTTATTCCATTGCTGCACCTGAAGGCTGTTGGTGCTGACCTTTAAAGCCCTAAATGGCCTTTGTCCTGTATACCTGAAGGAGCGTCTCCACCCCCATTGTTCAGCCCGGACACTGAGATCCAACGACGAGGGCCTTCTGGCGGCTCCCTCATTGCGAGAAGTGAGGTTACAGGGAACCAGGCAGAGGGCCTTCTCGGTAGTGGCGCCCGCCCTGTGGAACGCCCTCCCTTCAGATGTGAAGGAAATAAGCAGCTATCTTCTCTTTAAAAGACATCTGAAGGCAGCCCTGTTTAGGGAAGTTTTTAATATTTAATGCTGTATTGTTTTTAACATTTGATTGGGAGCCGCCCAGAGTGGCTGGGGAGACTCAGCCAGATGGGCGGAGTATAAATAAGAAGTTATTATTATATTATTATTACTAAGAGGCTTAAACGGCCTTGGTCCAGTATACCTGAAGGAGCGTCTCCACCCTCATCGTTCTATCCAGACACTGAGGTCCAGCACCGAGGGCCTTCTGGCGGTTCCCTCGCTGCAAGAAGCCAAGTTACAGGGAACCAGACAAAGGGCCTTCTCGGTAGTGGCACCTGCCCTGTGGAACGCCCTCCCATTTTACCTAGTACCTCTGGTGGGGGACAGACGTGCTTCTTCAGGGGTAGTTTGTCCATCTTTGGTCCTCATCCTGCACTCAGCACTCACCTGTGGCTCCTAAAAGCTGTCAGCATGTGACAGTAGCACCATGAAAAGGCTTCGAGTTGTGGCTAAACCAGGTGAGGGTAGCCAATGGGTCTCAAACCCTCAGTGAGCTAGGAATCACACACTCCGGCTGAAGGAGCGGACAAGACCAATAGTGGGGCCCATGGTCAAGAAGGCGGCTTCTGCGCGCGCTGTAGAGAGAAGTGATGGGCAGAGGGGACTCATCCACCTGGGAAGGGAGCCCATCTAGGAGAAGGAAAGCTCTGATTCCAAAGATCACTCGCTCCCTATTCCCACCTCCCCTTTCCTAACCCTTCAGGGCATTGATGGGAAATTGGTGCTGGACTCCAATTCCCATCAGCTCCAACTGATGAGGACAAAGGGATAATGACGATGGGAGTTGCAGTCCAGCAACACCTGGGCCCCAGGTTCCTCATCCCTGGCTTAGGGGCATCTTGTTTTACATATGCTGTAAGCTGCCCAGCAGCAGAGGCTGTGGGTTAAACCACGGAGCCTAGAACTTGCCGATCAGAAGGTCAGCGGTTCGAATCCCCGCGACGGAGTGAGCTCCCGTTGCTCAGTCCCTGCTCCTGCCAACCTAGCAGTTCAAAAGCACGTCAAAGTGCAAGTAGATAAATAGGTACTGCTCCAGCGGGAAGGTAAACGCTGTTTCTGCGCGCTGCTTTGGTTCGCCAAAACTGGCTTAGTTATGCTGGCCACATGACCCGGAAGCTGTACGCCGGCTCCCTTGGCCAGTAAAGCGAGATGAGCGCCGCAACCCCAGACTGGACCTAATGGTCAGGGGTCCCTTTCCCTTTTAAGCTGCCCAGAATGGCTGGGGAAACCAAATAATAATAATAACAAACTTTTGATATGGTGCAGAGATGTAAATAAATGTGGCCCTGATCCACTGGGAACGGTGAGCAAATCAGTTAAGAAAACGCAAAACAAATTCAAGATGGGGCGAAGGTCCTTCTCACTTTTAAGAGACCACCCAACAAATTACTTGAAAGGTTGTTTATTTTCAGCTGTCCAACGCTGCAAAAAATAATGATCAATCGGACATAGATACTGCAAAAAGCCAACTTGCCAGCCAGCAATGTCCTTTGCACAGGAGGGTCTGGGCTTCGAGCTAGCCCCATCTCCAACACAGAAGACCCATTTCTTACAGGAAAGAGACAGAGACACATCTCTACAACAGGGATGTCCAGAATCGAAGGCAGCGCCACGGAAGGGAAGCCATGATCTGCCCTGGTGCTTCTGATCCAGACAGCCGATGACCAGTCCCAGAGAACGACATTCCCTTCCTTACCCCTCTTTAGCAACTGGGAAGTGGGGAGCTCCGGAATGGTGGGGTGCAGAAGATGCTGCAGGCATCACAGACCGTCCACTGCCATAGACCTCCAAGACAACTCACCCTACACGCCAATGCCATTCTGATCCCTATCGGCGGAGCCGCCCAGTCCGGCAGGAGAGAGGTTGGGCAAGATGGGAAGGAAACAGCCAAGACATGGCTCCTTGCTGCTGCATCCTGGCACCTTGGGGGGTCAGGATCTCAGCCCCATCTACTCTGCTTCCATAGAGTCTGCGTCTTCCGGCTCCTCCCCATCGAAGTAGCGCTCCTCCTCATCCCGCGACACGATGTCCAGGTTGTCAAAGTCGGGGTTCTCGTCAACCTCGCTGGAGGGAGGAAAGGCACAGGTTTACACTCACAAACCCGGAAGCGGCTTCAGGTCTGCAGAGTTGGCACCGAGGAACCAGCTTGCTCTGTGGGAGGGAGAGGGGTCCGCAAGTTTTGGCTGACCCACAGAGCCAGCCACGATTTGTGGCTGCTGCCGAGCATGCCCCCACAAGCCCCCTGGCATGTCCAGAGAGTGTAAGGCAGGGGGGAAGCGATGCAAGATCTTCACTGCTCCTCAGAGTCTCCAAAGCCCAGTGCGGTGAGAGCCTCCAAAGCAGGGGTGGCCAATCTGGGCTCTCCACCCATTGCTGGACTACAGATCCCATCATCCCTGACCACTGGGGCCTGATGGGATTTGGAGTCTCGCAACATTGGCTGCTCCTGCTCCAAAGCCTAGCAAGAAGAGAATGCCCCTCTCCCTTGCCCCACACTCTCTGCATGTTCTAGATCGCCCTTCCGTGTTCTGGAGCCCGTCAGATGTTTTGGACGACGACTCCCATCGCACCTGACCTCTGGCCATCTTGGTCGTGCCGAATGGAGAGCTTGAGTCCAGCAACAATTGGAGGGCACAGGACTGGGGTGGGGCAGGGATGTTGTTCAGGGTAACGGAAGAGGGACCTGGGTCTCTCTGTCTCATCCAGCGTGGAAGTGAGGGGCCCTCTCCATCTCTGAGTTCTGTGCAATGCGAGACATGAGATGTTGGCTGGGCCAGGAATGGCCTCGTTTCTTTATTTCTCCATTTATAATCCGCTTCGCAGGCAGAAATCACTGAACCAGTGTAACAATACTAATAATTTTTTTTTTTATACCCCGCCCTTCCCGGTTCAGAAAACCGGGCTCAGGGCGGCCAACAACAAATTTAAAACACTTAATTGATGCTACAAAAAAACCAGCATTCAATACGGTATAAAACGTGAATAACAATAAAATCAAAAATCAATTTAGGGGGGAAATCCATCCAATAAACATTAGATGATCACCAGGGCTAGCTGGCTAAATTAGTCCTATTTGGGCCAGCGAGGAGATCAGGGGAGAATTAGCTGTGGGATCCCAGAGCGGGTAATCTTCATAAAAAGGGGAGGGGGAGGGAAGGAATGGGAATAAAAGATCAGGCTAAGTTCGAATTGAAAGCCAGGCGGAATAGCTCTGTCTTACAGGCCCTGCGGAAGGAAGTTAAATTCTGCAGGGCCCTGGTCTCATGGGACAGAGCATTCCACCAGGTTGGAGCCATCACTGAGAAGGCCCTGGTGGAGGATAATCTGACTTCCTTAGGGCCCAGGACTTCTAAACTATGAATATTCATGGACCTTAAGGTCCTCTGCGGGGCATACCAGGAAAGGCGGTTCCGTAAATACGAGGGCCCTAAGCCACAAAGGGCTTTAAAGGTCAAAACCAGCACCTTAAACCTGACCCGATACTCCACCAGGAGCCAGTGTACAGCAACATACAAAAGATCACCCATTCAAATAAACTAAGGGCATGAGAACCATTTCTACAGCTGTAGTCACTGTTCCATCGAGTGATGGAAACTGTCCCCCAAACACCTGGAAGGCACCAGATTAGTTGGTGCCGGAGATACAACCTTGGATTCATGTGTTTTTCAGCGGCGACAGCTCGTCACCAAAGTGACACTGAGAAACGCCCACAGCAAAGAGTGAAAGGACCTATCCGCTGATGTGCCGCCCTGATTCCTCACCTGTAGTTGAAGTCCCTATCCTTGCCGTCGAGGAAGCGCTGGTACATGCGGCTGGTGAACTCTTCCCGCAGGTAGGCCTTCTCCTCCTGTTCAGGCACCCACTCGTCCATGTCCAGGTCAGAGGCCTTGTCTAGAGAGGGGAGAGCGGGCTCAGTCAGTGTGGTGTAGTGGTTAAGAGCGGTAGTCTTGCAACCGGGTTCGCGTCTCCGCTCCTCCACCTGCAGCTGCTGGGTGACCTTGGGCCAGTCACACTTCTCTGAAGTCTCTCAGCCCCACTCACCTCACAGAGTATTTGTTGTGGGGCAGGAAGGGAAAGGAGAATGTTAGCCGCTTTGAGACTCCTTAGGGCAGTGATAAAGCGGGATATCAAATCCAAACTCTTCTTCTTCTTCTGGAGCTGGAGAGAAGCTACCCTTCCTCCCCGCATCCTTGAAAAACAGCAACTTTCCCAGCCCAGACGATGCCGCAGTCCCAGTTGTCCTACCTCTATCTCTCAGGAACCTCCTGCTCATATCAAAGGCACTTTTGCTCTTCCTCCCAAAGCCTTGGATTTCTTGCTGTGCTGCTCAAATCACTGGATGAGACCTCCAGGCCTCTCCTGCTCTAGGGCCCCTGAGACGCCTCCCAAGGCCACAATCCCTATCTATGCTCCTCAGCGGCCTTCCTTAGATGCATTTTCAGGCTGGCAAGGGTCCCTGGACAGCGCTGATGCCTCTTCCTTGCCCAAAGGGAGGAAGGAGAGATGTTTGCAAGGGGCAGGGCGAGCGCATACAGAAACCTGTGACTTTCCTTGGAGAAAGGAAACCAGGGAACCAGGCAGGGGGCCTCCTCAGTAGTGGCACCCGCCCTGTGGAATGTCCTCCCAACAGATGTCAAATAGAAAAACAACTACCAGACCTTTAGAAGACATCTGAAGGCAGCCCTGTTTAGGGAAGCTTTTAATGTTTAATAGGTTATTGTATTTTAATATTCTGTTGGAAGCAAGCCCAGAGTGGCTGGGGAAACCCAGCCAGATGGGCAGGGTATAAAAAATAAATTATTATTATTATTATTATTATTATTATTAAAGGTGAGTGGCTCCCACCCCTGGCACCCGTTAGCCTCGGGCACCCACCCCTGGCATGCTGCCCCCATACAAACATAAGAATAGCTTTGCTGGATCAGGCCAGTGTCCAATCTAGTCCAGCATCCCGGTCTCACGAGAGACGGCTATGGGAAACCCGCAAGCAGGACCCGAGATCCCCCCCCCCCGCCCTGTGATTTCCAGCAATGTTCAGAAGCATTGCTGCCTCTTGACTGTGAAGCCAGGGCATAGCCATCAGGGCCAGTTGCCATCGATAGCCTCCCTCCTCCATGAATTTGTCCAGCCGAAATCCCAAGGGAGCTGAAAAGACAATTTATGTATGCAACTACGGCTGCGAGGATGCTACAGTGATCCATGCGATGGTCACCTCCAGGCTTGATTATTGTAACTCGCTCTACGTGGGGCTCCCTTGAAGCTGACCCACGGGAGCCGGCGTACAGCTTCTGGGTCATGTGGCCAGCATGACTAAGCTGCTTCTGGCGAACCAGAGCAGCGCAGGGAAAAGCCATTTACCTTCCTGCCGGAGCGGTATCTATCTACTTGCACTTTTTGGCGTGCTTTTGAACTGCTAGGTGGGCAGGAGCAGGGACCGAGCAACGGGAGCTCACCCCGTCGCAGGGATTCGAACCACCGACCTTCTGATCGGCAAGTCCTAGGCTCTGTGGTTTAACCCACAGCGCCGCCCATGTCCCATAGTATGTTGTTATGTGAATGTAAATTTTAATTTGGAAAATCTAATAAATAAATTTGTTTTAAAAAAGGAAAAAATAAGAATGTGTCCAATCGTCTTTTAAAGCCATCCAGTTTGGAGGCCATCGCTACCTCCTGGAGCCATGAGTTTCATAGTCTTAACTATTCCCCCAGGCTGGGAAGGTCTCCCCACCCTCCGCTGGATCCCACCCCTCTTCTTGACGAACCTTCATCATCGCTGTCTTCCTCTTCCTCCTCTTCGCAGGCCTCCTCCTGCTCCTGCTGGACCTGCAGCCGCCGCTGGATGACCTGCTCCTGGTAGGAGTCCAGGAGGACGCCCGAGAGAGAGCAGGAGGCCTCCAGCTTGCCGCTGCCCAGGGACTGCATCTCCTCGTCGCTCAGGTACTGCCCGATGTACTGCTCGTAAAGAAGGGGCTCCCGGCAGCGCATCTGCTCGTCGCTGAAGTACTCCCCACCTGCGGGCAGCAAGAGAGGAGCAGACATGGGGCTTGTTTCGAGAAGCTTTCCATACTTGGTGTTATTGGATTTCCTTTTTTTATATAATATAGCTTTATTAATTTAAAATACAGTGGTGCCTCGGGTTACATACGCTTCAGGTTACATACGCTTCAGGTTACAGACTCTGCAAACCCAGAAATACTACCTCGGGT
Source organism: Podarcis bocagei (assembly GCF_964188305.1). Lineage (NCBI taxonomy): Eukaryota > Metazoa > Chordata > Lepidosauria > Squamata > Lacertidae > Podarcis > Podarcis bocagei. The sequence continues at coordinate 9,793,668 of NC_138132.1, forward strand.
TAAGAACTTTGGTTCAGGATGAGAACAGAAATTGTGCTCCACTGGCACGGCGGCAGAGGAGGCCCCATTAGTTAAAGTGGTGCTTCAGGTTAAGTACAGTTTCAGGTTAAGAACAGACCTCCGGAATGAATTAAGTATGTAACCAAAGGTACCACTGTAAATACATTTATGAAAGAACAGACGTACATACAAGTAAACAAACATACATACAATCAATCAATCAAACAAACAAACAAATAACAGAAGAATCAAACAAACCACCATACCATAAGATACAAGAAGATTAATACAGTGGTACCTCGGGTTACATACGCTTCGGGTTAGAAGGCTCTGCTAACCCAGAAATAGTACCTTGGGTTAAGAACTTTGCTTCAGGATGAGAACAGAAATCACGTGGTGGGAGGCCCCATTAGCTAAAGTGGCACCTCAGGTTAAGAACAGTTTCAGGTTAAGAACAGACCTCCGGAACGAATTAAGTACATAACCAGAGGTACCACTGTATAATTATCATCATATATACTCCTGATACTGAACACAATTATAAAACTTATATAGAAGAAATTTAATACTGACTTCCAATTAATCTCACTGTACTTAATCTATCCATTACAGTGGTACCTCGGGTTAAGAACTTAATTCATGCTGCTCAAGAGACACTCTAAGCATGAGCACAACTGGGAGAGCTTGTTCAGCACAGCATGAGCCTCTTCATCTCAGGGTTGTGGGTTTGAGCAAAAAGATTCCTGCATTTGAGGTGGGCTAGACTAGAGGAGCTCTGTGTTTCCGTCCACAATGCTATGATTCTATGATGGGTAGGCAAACTAAGACCCGTGGGCTGGATCCAGCCTAATCGCCTTCTAAATCCGGCCTGTGGATGCAGTGGCGTAGCGTGGGGGGTGCCAGGGGTGCCGGCCGCACCGGGCGCAACATCTGGGGGGGGCGCTCGCCACCTCCGGAGTCGCCGAAGAGCCTCGGGTGCAGGCTGTAGCAGAACCCCATGTCTCAAGGAAGCCAGGAGGGCGGGAAGGAGGGAGGCACTGGGCGGGGGCGGAGGCACCGCTCACTCCCCGTGGTACGTGTGCACGTTCCCGAGCGGCATGTCCTCGCTCCTCGTATCCGGCGGCGTGTGGTGCGAGCATGGCATTTCCCGCGTGGAGCTCAGGCCCGGCCAGAAGCGGCATGCCGCCGCCGTGGTGAGCCGATGCCGCCCCGCCGGCCGGGAGCGGGACCTGGTCTTGCGCGCAAACCATGGCCTCCTCCGGCGGGGAAGCTGCCGAGCAGCAGCCCCCGGCGGCCGCTCAGCTCCGCGGAGACTCAGTAGAAAGCATGAGGAGGATTTTCATCCGCCACCCGCCCGGGAGCCGCCAGGAGGGGGGCGGAGAGGAGCAGCCCGCCGGGCTGGCCCCAAGCCCCTTCGGAGGCTTCCTGAGCCCCGCCGCGAGCTCGGCGGAGGCCCCGGGCGTCGAGGGCGCTTCGCCCTCCGCCGGCTCCCCGCCTGGCAGCAAAGCTCCTCTCCTGGAGCCTCGCAGAGATGCGCAGAGGCTAGTCTTGCGCTACGTGGTGCCTTGCATGAACGCCTATGGCTTGTGCATAGTCGACCACTTCCTGGGGCACAGGATGGCCGAGAAAATCTTCCAAGAGGTCCTGGCTTTGCACCTGAGTGACAAATTCCAGGACGGCGCCCTGGCGAGCCAGAAGGCGGGCGGCAGCCAAGCCATTCACGGGGACAAGATTTTGTGGGTTGAGGGCAGTGAGCCGGGCTGTGAAAATATAGGCTACCTCCTGAAAAGAATGGATAAGCTCATCATGTACGCAGATGGCAAGCTGGGGCGCTACAAAATTAGAGGAAGACACAAGGTTAGTAGCTTGCAAGCCTCGACCGAAGTTCACTGCGGGCTCCTCCGGAGTTTCTGATCTCCCCCTCTTCCCATTTCATGTACTCTTCTGAGTCTTAACCACACAATTCCTGGCCGCTACTGCCAGCTGCAACTCGGGCTTGGCATTTGGTCCATCCGCTCAGATCCTAACCCTAGTTCGATCGCTTTGTGAAACAACTTTAAACCGTGTAGCGTTCACAGTCTGGCAGCCCACATGGGATTTCCTATATCCACGAATTGGAGAGGTAGTAGCGGGTGATTGTTTATGGCGGGGTGTAACCTCACTACGCTTAAAGACACGGTTTCCTTTTTTTGTTTTTCCCGCCTTCATCAAAATTTCCCTAGAGTTATTAACCAGGATTTGTGAGCTACAGTTTCAAAGAGAACAAATTTTCTGAAACACTCGTGCGTGCATATACATATATATATAACCCCGAACATCTTACTTTACCCCAGTCCAGGCAGCAGCAAGAAGAAGCTGGCAGCGGCGGCAGGTTAGGGGTTAGGGGGCGCAAATTACTTGCCTTGCCCCGGGTTAGGGGGCGCAAATTACTTGCCTCGCCCCGGGTGCTGACAACCCACGCTACGCCACTGTGTGGATGGTCCGGGAACCAGAGTGTTTTTACATGAGTAGAATGTGTGCTTTTATTTAAAATGCATGTCTGGATTATTTGTGGGGCATGGGAATACATTTATATATTTTTTTCAAAATACAGTGGTACCTCAGGTTATGTATGCTTCAGGTTACAGATTCCGCTAACCCAGAAATAGTACCTCGGGTTAAGAACTTCAGGATGCTTCAGGATGAGAACAGAAATCGTGCAGTGGTGGCAGCGGGAGGCCCCATTAGCTAAAGTGGTACCTCAGTTAAGAACAGTTTCATGTTAAGAACGGACCTCCAGAACAAATTAAGTTCTTAACCTGAGGTACCACTGTATAGTCCGGCCCCCCACAAGGTCTGAGGGACAGCAGACCGGCCCCCTGTAATCTAATCCCTTCCAGAATGCAACCAGGATCTGAAGGCCCAGTACCTTGGATGAGTTGCTGCAGGGCTGCGTAGCGCTTGTTCCGCACCCGGGTGTGGCGCGTCTTACCCAGGCTGGCCCTGCGCACTTCGGCACAGTAGAAGTCTGCCTCGTAGCTGCCGGAGAGGTGGCGGAAGCAAGGCAGGTGTTCCTCTCGTAGGACCGTCCGGAACCGCTCCAGGAACACCAGCGGCTTGCTGTGATACAAATCCCGCAAGATAGCCAGCTTCTGCGCGGGCGTGAAATCTGGCTCGTCCTTCTGCTGGCTCCGCACAGGCAAGCGGCTGTTGGCCACGGCATGGAACATGGCTAGGACAGCAGGGTCATCGTCCTCTACGGGTCCAGCAGGCGACGAATTGGAGCCAACAGACTCCGGCTTTCCGCCGCCCCAGTGGGGCTGTTTGGTGTCAGAGGCCTCCCTACCATTAGGGGGCATGTCTTCAGTAGCCATAACCTCTGATTCTCCGCTGCCCTGCTGAGATGGCTTGATCGGGTTATTTGCAGATGGGGGCTCAGTCTTCAACTCACTCCAGCAGGAGGAAAGAAAGGCACTGATGGCCTCGTGCGTCCCACTAGGAAGGCTGGAACCAGGGTTCCATGAGTGCTCTTTCCGACGACTTCCTGGTGCTTTAGATGCCCCATTCCAGTTCAACGGGGAGCTTTGTGGGTTTGGGACCCCTGACATCTCTTCTCCCCAGAGAGGCCGGCGCAGCGGAGAGCTCTTAGTCACCCTACAGCCACTTGCACCTGAAGCATCTGGCTTCTGTTCCCCCCTGTGGACCATTTGTAAAGCCTCACTGGGAGCACCGCTGTCCTTCGGGAGGCAGTCTGCGGGTGCTAGGATTCCCACCATCTCTTCCGCAGAGTCCAGTGGCTTTGCAGCCTCAATGTTGTCCGGAAGACTGCTTTCAAGCATCCCTCTGTCTGGGCTGCCTTCCTCTACATCAGCTCGGGAGCCGACGACTGGAAAGACAGAGAAATTCCAATTAGTACCAGTGAAACTGCTACCACACATCATTCAGACCCTCCAAGTGTCCCTATTTTCCAGGGACAGTCCCGGATTTACAGAAGCCGTCCTGGTTTCTGATTTGACCCCAGAATGCCCCGCTTTTCCTTACGATGTCCCTATTTTCAGCGGAGAAATGTTAAGAGGATGTGGAGTTATGCGACCCCCGAGCCAAGGAGATAGGTCACTATACAACCTTTAGAAGACATCTGAAGGCAGCCCTCGAGAAGTTTTTTAACGTTTTAACGTTTAACGTTTTGTTTTTTGTTTTTAATCTATATGTTGGAAGCCGCCCAGAGTGGCTGGGGCAACCAAGTCAGATGGGCAGAGGTACAAATAATAAAATTACTACCATCATCATTGTCGTTATGATGGAATAGGTCCACAGGGGTAGGCAAAATAAGGCCCGGGGGCCGGATCTGGCCCAATTGCATTCTCAATCCGGCCCGCGGACAGTCAATCAGCGTGTTTTTACATGAGTAGAATGCATCTCTGGGTTTTTGTGGGGCATAGGAATTCGTTCAATTCCCCCCCCCCCCCCCCGCAAATATAGTCAGGCCTCCCAAAAGGTCTGAGGGACAGTGGACCGGCCCCCTGCTGAAAAAGTTTGCTGACCCCTGGAATAGGATGTCCCTGTTTTCATCAGAGAAATGTTGGAGGGCATGCAAGATCACTGAAGGGGGTGAACGGTGTCTTTTGGGCTCACAGCTGTCCATGGAGGCACAGGTCAAATCTGTGTCCAGGGCAGCTGTTTATCAGCTCCATCTGGTACGCAGACTGAGACCCTATCTGCCTGCAGACTGTCTCGCCAGAGTGGTGCATGCTTTGGTTATCTCCCGCTTGGACTACTGCAATGCGCTCTATGTGGGGCTACCTTTGAAGGTGACCCGGAAACTACAACTAATCCAGAACGCGGCAGCTAGACTGGTGACTGGGAGTGGCCGCAGAGACCACATAACACCGGTCTTGAAAGACCTACATTGGTTCCCAGTATGTTTCTGAGCACAATTCAAAGTGTTGGTGCTGACCTTTAAAGCCCGAAACGGCCTTGGTCCAGTATACCTGAAGGAGCGTCTCCACCCCCATCGTTCTACCCGGACACTGAGATCCAGCACCAAGGGCCTTCTGGTGGTTCCCTCACTGCGAGAAGCCAAGTTACAGGGAACCAGGCAGAGGGCCTTCTCGGTAGTGGCGCCCGCCCTGTGGAATGCCCTCCCAACAGATGTCAAAGAGAAAAACAACTACCAGGCTTTTAGAAGACATCTGAAGGCAGCCCTGTTTCGGGAAGCTTTTAATGTGTGATGTATTATAGTATTTTAATATTCTTTTGGAAGCCCCCCAGAGTGGCCGGGGAAGCCCAGCCAGATGGGCGGGGTATAAATAATAAATCATTATTATTATTGTTGTTGTTATTACAGCCCAAGCATTTCATTTCATTGCTATGGCTAGTGGATGATGCAAATAAAGACCCTTCTCTCTCTCTCATAAGGATTGCACAATAAAAAGGATGGCAGACCAAGGGCTCGTGCGTACTGTCGTTTCATGTCCAAATCACCGCCTTCCTACACTTTCTCCTCCCTTCTCTCCAGAGACTAGGACTCTCCCCAGCCACTCAGGGAAGAAGAGAAGATAGAAAAGTGGGGAGAAAGAAGAACTGAGGCGGGTGGGGGAATCAGGGAGCAAGAAGAGGAAGACAAGGGGCGTGGGGGCCCATTTGAGTGCAACACCGCCTCCGCCCCGTCCTCAGCGCGCCGGAACGGGGGCGCTCACCTGGGGAAGGCGGCTCTGGGGGCTCGGCCCCTCCTGCCTCCATGCCGCGACACCCGTCTCCGCTCGCGGGGGAAGGCGAACCGATGCCTAAACACCAGCTAACGGAAACTTCCGGTTCCGGCGGTGCGCCGGAGAATGGGATCCTCCTCCGCGGCGCCGAGAGGCTTTGGTTCCGGGGAGAATTCCATCCCACAGGGCGAGGGTTGGAAGCGCATTTCTTTGAAGGGGAGAAAAAGAACCCTCGCAAATGTGGGCTGTGTGTGTTGTGTTGTGTTGTGTTGTGTTGTGTTGTGTTGTGTTGTGTTGTGTTGTGTTGTGTTGTGTTGTGTTGCCCTGCCCATATGACTGGGTTGTCCCAGCCACTCTGGTCAGCTTTGACTGTAAATAATAATAATAATAATAATAATAATAATAATAATAATAATAATAATAATAATAATAATACCTCGTCCATCTGGCTGGGTTTCCCCAGCCACCCACTCTGGGCAGCTCCCAACAGAATTAATAATTTTTAAAAAGCGATAAAACATCCGACATTAAAAACTTCCCTAAACAGGGCTGCCTTCAGATGTTTTCTGGAAGTCAGATAGTATTTATTTCCTCGACATCTTATGGAAGGGCGTTCCACAGGGCGGGTGCCACCACCGAGAAGGCCCTCTGCCTGGTTCCCTGTAACCTTACTTCTCGCAGTGAGGGAACCGCCAGATGCTTTTGGGTTCCAAGATAAAGCAGCTAACAAATTTAATAAATTAAATAAGGGAAGGAAATAAGGGAAGGGGAGCTGCAACTTTTCAAAAAAATAATATTAGGAAATTGAGGAAATATTGGGCTTCAATACCCAATGCCCCCCGTCAGCAAGACCATTTCTATGGCAGGAAGCTGTGAGCTTGGAGGTAGGGCATGTGATTGCATGAAGCAGGTCCCAGGTTTGGCCGCTGGCTGGGAAATTATTTCCCTGCCCTGCCGCTGCACTACTCAGATGGGGCAAGCGCTGGGAGAACCATACGCCCCAGGGGTGCACTGAGTCTATACTAGAAACCAAGTTTTTAGTGCTGCAGCTCCAGCTCCCTAGAATCAGTTACCAACAAAATCAGGCAGCTGTCGACCTTCGTGATGTTTAGGCACCTATGAAACACATTTTTGTTTCAGAAGGCTTCCTTTGAGGAGGGCCCAGCCGTTTACGGAATATCAATTTTACATCTGAAGAAACTGTTTTGGAGTTTGTAGGGATTTAGTTCATTGAATTGCTTTTGTTGTTTTTAGAGCTTGCATTTTACAGTACAGTTGTACCTTGGAAGTCAAACGAAATCCTTTCCGGAAGTCCGTTCGACTTCCAAAACGTTCAGAAACCAAAGCACGGCTTCTGATTGGCTGCAGGAAGCTCCCGCAGCCAATCGGAAGCCCCGGAAGCCTTGTTCAGGTTCCAAAGACCGTTCACAAACCAGAACACTCACTTCTGGGTTTGCAGCATTCAGGAGCCAAAACGTTCGCGTAACAAGGCATTCAGGATCCAAGGTACAACTGTAGTCTCTTTTGGTCTGGTACAGTGGTACCTCGGGTTAAATACTTAATTCGTTCCGGAGGTCCGTACTTAACCTGAAACTGTCCTTAACCTGAAGCACCACTTTAGCTAATGGGGCCTCTCGCTGCCGCCGCACAATTTCTGTTCTCATCATGAAGCAAAGTTCTTAACCTGAAGCACTATTTCTGGGTTAGCGGAGTCTGTAACCTGAAGTGTATGTAATCTGAAGCGTATGTAACCCGAGGTACCACTGTATTCCACTTCAGCTTCCTGCTGTGTAGCAATTCATACCTTTGTTTAATAACAACAGCTCAGGCTATCTAGAATTTTTACCTCTACGTTGTGACTGGAACACAATTGTCCCTAGTGATGTGAGGGGAACTGAAATCACCCGTTACTGCAACACTTCCTCCTTCGGATGCATCCTTGATTTCATTCTCCATCTCAAGATCACCCTGGGTATTTTGGATAGAGGGGCTGTCATGGACGGATGCAGAGGGATGGTGGCAGTAACCAACTGGGAAACCCCCAAAGGAGGAAGGCTCAGAGCCCAGGGAGTGGTGGTGGGATGATGATGAGTGGTCACAGGGAGAAGAAAGGGAGGTGTCAGAAACTGGAGAGGTGACAGGGCTTGGTGAGTGGGGAGAGTCTGTGGCAGAGTTAAGTCCAGAATCAGAAGCAGGAGGAGAGAGGCCAAGAGGGGGTGATGTGTTGGGATGAAGAATTTCTCCCCCTCTTGCTGCAATAAGCTCTCCTTCCCTCCTGGTCTCCCAGAACTAGGAGAGGTATGACGTGGGAGGAGCAAAGACAGACACGACAGTATAGCCTCAGATTGCTTGGGAAGGACCCAGGAGAGGCGGCGGCTTAGGCAGCTGTGGGAAGGTGGGCACCTTCAGTCTCCACAACTGCCTCATAGGGGCATTACCTGCCAAGAAGAGTTGGTGTGTTCATTAGGCCTGGCACTCCCGCGTGGACCTTGTTTCTTCTAATAAAGAGTCTTTCAACTCTTTCGACACACGCCAACTCTCCTTCTTTTGATTAAGATTTGTGGTGCAGCGGTCTTTCAGTCTTTTAACAAGTTACTGTTCCATAATGTTCCAAATTCATGTTCCAAGTCAGCATTCCAGTTGTGGATTTCCATAGAAAAGCAATGTCGTGGGGTATATTTCACTAATTGTTTGGTGACTGTATAGTTTGGATCCTCCGAGATCTGAGCTCGCTCCCCTGGGCCCTAGGGAAGCCAGCCAAATCCAAGATTCACCCTGCTTTCACATTACACCATATCTTCTAATAAAGAGTTAACGCCACTTGATCTGTGTGATTTATTGCTGACCTGCTCCTGACAGGGACAATATTAAAGCCGGAGAACTATACTATTTGGGGGGGGGGTCACTAAGAGCAATTTAGGACTGGGGCCCTAATATTGTCCTCTGACCAAAATATCCAAGGTGATATTGAGATGGAGAATGACATCAATGAGGGACCCCAAACAAGAAAGCGCTGCATCAATGGGTGACTTCAGTTTAAAAGTTTTTAAATTTAAAGAGTGGAATTCCGTGTGCAGGTTATAGCTTTTGAATGTTGCAGTGAGAAGGGATGTGTGTGTAGGTAACACAAGACACCAAACAAAGATTTAAAGTTCAATATTCACTCTTTTTTTCTTCCAAATACAAAAAGCTGTTACAATTCAACTCAACACAAAGCATGTGCAAAGTTACAGAAACTGAGACATTGTATAAAAAGTTACACATTGAAGATGATTTCCCCCTCTTTTTGTTTTCTTCTCTCCTGTATTGAGCAAAAAGGAATTGTTACCTTGATGAAAATATTAACAGCTGCTGACCCACGGTAAAAAGTTACATAAAAGTCTAAAAAAAAATTTCATAATTACCATAAGACAGCCATCTCTTCTCCCTCCAGTTTTAATAGTTATTTGCAGAAAAAGACAAGATAAAAACACCTCAAAGACGGGTGACACTGAACTGCAGGAAGAGTTTCCAAAATGCTTGGAATTGATGATCACTAGCAGACTTGTGCGAGGTGGGGGTGAAGAGAGAGAGAGGGTGGTGGTAAAATCCTAAGAGGGGCCCCTTGCACAACTCCACCCACCCACCCACCCAACTACTGTAGAAAGGCTAGTGCCAAGGTGGATCTGGGCCTACAAAAATACAAGGATGTAAGGCTGAACATTCTAGCTTTTTCTTTGTCCAGAATCGTTTTTTTAAAAAGGAGAAAAAAGAATTGTCTTCAACAAGGAAAGGGATAAATGCAACTTCCTCGTGAGGGATGGTACAAAGGAAAGGAAGCATGCCTCTAGCTGTACAGGTAAAAACGCGGCCACCTTCCGAAACGACAGCAGTCTTCCCCAACTGGGGGGAACCCTCCAGGGGTTTTGGACTACAAGTCCCATCAGCCCCAGCAGATGGGCTGGGGCTGATGGGAGTTGTAGTCTCAAACCCCTGGAGCCCCCCTTCCTCCCACAACAAGTTGAGGAAGGCTAAACTACAGAGAGGAAACACGGGAAGAGGCTCCTTCCCTCCTGGGTTTCCCGAGACAGAAATGCCCACTGCCAAGTTTAAAAACTTGCCAAAAGCGGCGCAGCCAAGCTGCTCGCCCCCCCCCCCCCCGAGGATGGCGCGCTGCCATCACTGAGTGCTGGAGCCTCCCTGCGAGGTGCCTGTGTAGCTCCCGTAGTCGTAGCTGCCGTAGTACGGGGGCCACTGGTTCTGGTTCTGGTTCTGATAGTACTGGTTCCACTGCTGGGCGTACTGCAGGGAGAAGGAAGAAGGCTTGTCAATACGGATATCCAGACACCGGAGAAATGAAAGATTAAAATCCAATGCGCCAACCGGTATTTCTTATGCATGACTTAAAACAGAGGCAGAGAACTCCGGAGTGAATGCAGCCTTCCAAGCCTCTATAGCCAGCCCTCTGTCCCCAGACTGCCCCTCACCCCCTCGTGTGAATTCTGCCGGAGTGCTGTGCCAGGCTGGAATAGGTCCTGGAACCATAAAAATGCACTGGTGGGTGTGCAGAAACCTCTGGCTTCTGAATGGCTGGAATACAGCCTTCTGTACAAGGCTAGCAGCCCTCTGTGCCCAGTTGTGTTTCTGTCTATGCCCACCACTGGGATATGTGGAAAAAAAGGCCTCCAGGCCCCGATGTAAAATAAATGGGTGGTTGGAGAATCCCTGTTGATGCATCTCAAATTACACAAGGTTGATCTTTCTTCCACCTTTTCCTTGGGCAAGCTCTCTTTTTAAGGAGGGCTGCTAAACGAATCCTTCTCTGCTTAAAGCAGAACCAAAAGGGTATGCTTGCTCCTATGTGTACTCCATTGATATGGGGTGAGGAACGAGAGGGAAGACTTCCGCATTTTGGGGAGCCAAGGTTCTGAGCTGTGCAACCTGTCCAAAGTAAGGCAGATGAAGCACAATTTAATCTGGTTCTGAAAGTTCTGGGGAGGGGGAAGGGGTATACCAGATACTGCAGCCCACTGGGGGGGGGGGGAAGGTAAAGGACCACTGGATTGTTAAGTCCAGACAAAGGCGACTATGGGGTTGTGGTGCTCATCTCGCTTTCAGGCCGAGGGAGCCGGCATTTGTCGACAGCTTTCCAGGTCATGTGGCCAGCAGGACAACTGCTTCTGGCGCAACAGAACACAACCTATTTATCTACTTGCACTGGTGTGCTTTCAAACTGCTAGGTTGGCAGGAGCTGGGACAGAGCAACAGGCGCTCACTCTGTTGGGGGGATTCAAACTCAGTGGTTTAGACACAGCACCACTTGTATCCCGCTAATCCACCAGGGAACTTATACAAAACTTATACAGAACTATACAAAAGCAGAACTGAGCAGCTTCATCTAAAATATACAGGCCACAGAATTTCTCTTGGTTTAAGTGTGGAGGACTTCTACCACTGCTATTATTGTTATTATGATCTAACAGCGTTTTCGCCCTGCTCTTTAAGCCAAAAAGGCTCCCAGAGGAGCTTATGGAAGTGAGGCTGCGAGGCCAAGACAGGTAACAGTGCAATCCTATAGATAGCATCACAGAGGTATGCCCCGCTGAGCTGAACGGAACTTGCTCCCAGATTTTCCTTCTCACTCACCTGTTGGTACTGGTTGTAGTTGGGTTGATTGTAGGCTGGTGGGGTGGGGGCTGGGGCTGGGGCTGGGGCCGGAGCTGGTGCAGGCGGGGGCTGGCTGTAGCTTTGGCTGTAACCACTGTAGCTCCCATAGTTGTAGCTAGGGGCATATCCCCCTTGGCTGTAGCTGGATGGGGGGTTGTAGGGCTGGCTGTAGCTCTGCTGCAGAGGGGACAAAGGAATCATTTTATGCATTGTGCTCTACCCATGGAAACACACCAAAAAAACCACGGAGAGAAGCAAGCGAAGACCCAGTGAATGCAGAATACCCTGGGATAAATGACACCCTCCCGTCCCGGAGCTTTCATTATGGGGAAAAGGTTGTTTTCGTTTCAAGGGCTCCAACACTCTTTTTTGCACCTGCAAAATCCACCACCGTGGCAGGCACCTCACTTTAAAAAGTCCCACACAATACTCTTGACACTGGCACGCCCTGTCTGCCCCTTTCCTCCACAGGTCACCACGACACACCTACATACTTCTTCCTTGACAATGTCCAAACCCACCTGAGGAGGGACTCCCTCCTCAACACGGAAAGTGATTCTAAAACTCTCTGTTGCTTTCCCAGTTTCGCTACTGTGCCTTCCACCAAAATGCAGTTCTTGGGAAATGCAGCCAGTAAACTCCCTACCAAAGGACTCAGAGTTCGCACGCCCAGAACTATGGTTCTCAGGGAGGGAACACAAGCCTATTTAAGCCAACTAAGGCCCGGGGGCTGGATCCGGCCCAATCGCTTTCTAAATCCGGCCCACGGACAGTCCAGGAATCAGTATGTTTTTACATGAGTAGAATGTGTGCTTTTATTTAAAATGCATCTCTGGGTTATTTGTGGGGCATAGGAATTCATTAATTTCCCCCCCCCCCCCTTCAAAATATAGTCTGGCCCCTCCACAAGGTCTGAAGGACAGTGGACCGGCCCCCTGCTGAAAAAGGTTGCTGACCCCTGGTCTTAGGTGTACTTACATGGGAGCAAGCCCCATTGAAAACCAATGGCACTTACTTCAAAGTAAACATGCACAGGACTGTGCAGTTAAACTGGACTGGTAGATGGGTCCCATCTGCCCTGGTCTCAGCCACTGTTCCTATGCCTTTTCGTGTGCACCCCACTCTGCCGCAGACCAAAGGACATGCCTGGTGCCTGCTGCGCTGCTTATTCCTTGAATCCCCATCAGAGGAGGAGCTGCTAACACAGTGACAGCAGAAGCTTTCGTGGACTAAAGAGCCTAGAAGCTTGGCCATCCCTTGCACTAGAATTGGGGGGGGGGGAGCCCCAGCCAGCACGACCAACAGTTGCAGGCAATGGGAGCTGTAGCCCACGCCCTGTGGAGGGGAGCACATTGGCTGCCCCTGCCCCAGAGACATGGGCAAGAGAAAATGACTTGTTTGCGACGGCACAAGCAGAAGAAAAAAAAGGAGCAGACAGTTAACAGCATCAATTAGAGGCTGTTCTAATCAAAAAAATTTACAAAGCGTGGGAATGCGTCAAGGATTACATGAAAAGAGTTGGCTTCGGAGCCTAAAATTAATATGCAATAGTTTAAAGGGTGCAAGGTTATAGGATGATATTGAAACAAATATGGAACAACAATTATAAACAGCTGTTAACGCAACAAAAAACAACAACAGCATGTAAAGAAGATCGCACATGGGTGAAGGGAAGCAACGGGTTTAGCGGGAGGGAGGTGAGGGCATTAATTGAAAATTGTTAAAGATATATATGGGACCTAAGAGATTAAGGATAAGGAACCAAAAGGAGGAGACAAATATTAAGGAACAGTAAAAAAAGGGAATCTGAGAAGAATCAGTACAAACGAAAATATGAAACTCAAGGTTTTGTTATATACTGTTTTGTCTTGGATGTGAAGTCTTCTGTTGTAAAGATTGTACATAAAATGAATAAAGAAGTATCTTATAGGACAGTTTGGACTGAAGAACTTTCCCCTCCTCCTTTGGCCTCCCCAAGGAAGGTTTCTGTGTTTACCAAAACAGAAGGCACCCCTCCCCGCCTCACCTGTGGTCCTGGGTTGTAAGTACTGGGAGGTGCAGCTGGGGCCGGGGCGGGCGCAGGGGCAGGGGGCATGTTGCTGCTGCTCTTGTACGTATTCTGGTTTCGCGCCGGGCTGAAGCTGCTCTGCTGCTGGTTGCTCCGGTTGTAGTTGCCCCGGCTGTTGTTGTTGCTGTCTCGGTTTCCGCCTCCCCAGCGGTTCTGGTTGTAGCCACTGCCGCCGCCGCCACCACCACCGCCCCTGTTGAAGCCTGGATGAAGAAGCCACAGGTGGAAGGTCAAGCGAAAGCCAGTATTTTACAGTCCTTCCTTGTGGTGACCGACTGGATCGGGAATATTCTCAAGCAGGCGCCAGAGCTAGCGTCCTGCAACAACGTTTATGTCTTTTGTCTTTTTTATATTGTGATTTTATGTTGTGTACTTCCCTGAGATCTATGGGTATAGGGTGGTGTACAAATTTATTTAATCAATCAATCAATCAATCAATCATACATTCATTCATGGCTCAGAGGTGCGGGGGGGGGGGGAGTATTTGATCCCCTGCTAACTTTTTCTGACTTTTGTCTTCTGGGTTTCTGGGTGTTTTTCCTGTTGTTTTTCTGTCTCTCACAGCTACAATGAACCTACCATTAAAATTATGGACTGGTCATTTCTTCGTCACAGGGCAAACAGGCAAAGGGGATCAAATACTTCCCCCCCCCACTGTATGTCTGCACAGTGACCAAGTTTATGATGAAGGCGAGACCCAAAACAGCGTTCCCGACTCACAGAATCCCTTGCAGGGTATCTAGCACACATTACAAACATTCCCACATGCAATGGGTCCACTGGTGTCAGCTTACCTCCTCCTCCTCCTCCGCCGCCGCCACTACCTCTGAACCCTCCTCCTCCGCCACCACCGCCTCCTCCTCCTCGATTCTGGAAGCCACCCCGGTTGCCCATAGGCGGACCTCGGTTCTCGAAGCGCTGAAAGCCACCTCCGCCGCCGCCACCTCCTCCTCCGCCGCCGCCTCCTCCACGGCCACGGAAGCCTCCCCCGCGGTTGTCAAAGCGTTTTTCGGGTGGCGGGCCAGCCTTCTTGCCTTCCTCGTTGTACTGCCTCACCAGCTTCTCCGCTTCGTCCCGCTGCAGCTCGATGTAGACCACCGCGTCCAGGAAGTCGCCAGCTTCCGGCAGCGTGAAGTTGGCTGGCGCAGAGGGAGAAGACAGACAGACGCACGCGTCAGTCCCCGGTGGAGAAAAGCCGAGTGGAAGAGGAGAGGGGGGCAAAAGGGAGGGAGCGGGAGCTGCGTCCCGGGGCTCCAGGAGAGAAGAACGGGAGGGAAAAAAGGAACAAGTGGGAAACGCTGAGGAAGCAGAAGCAGTAAGCCAAAAGCATTGATGCATAGAATCGTAGAGCTGGGAGGGAACTCGAGGGATATCTAGTCCAAACCCCGGCAATGCAAGAATCCCAACTGAATGGCATGAGAGAGATTAGCTCCTCCCTTCCTGCCAGGCTACAGTCAGGGGGTTCCCTACTGGTCTCGTGCAGAGGATCGCATTGGTGCAGGACCTCATATCTGATTGCATGAGAGTATGAGAAGTTATGCCCCCCTCCATCCCACACACTACTTTACAAACACCCCCTCACATTGATCCAACCTGCTGGGAGTTGGGGAGACCAGCTGACAGTGCTACGTGTCTCAGACGAAGTCCGAGCCCTAGAGACTGGAGAGCCAGGATCAAACCTCCCACTTGGCTCAACAGCCCATTTCTGCCTATCATGCAACACAGGATTGCTGCGAGGACCGGTTTTCCCGTTCCAGGGCAACCATTGAGCAAGGGCTTTACCCATCTGTCCCATGATATTCTCACTGAATATTGCTCCGCTGAGATTTTGGCTGCCTCTATGTCAAGGCCTGCTGCACTCTGGCAAAGGCTACCCAGCTACGGTGTAGCAGGAAAAGGATTTCCACCGGAAAAGTGCCAAAGCTTACATTTCTAAACACACTTCCTTGGGGAGCCGAGTCCCACTGAACATACGGGGACCTGCCTCCAAGAAAATGTGCAAAACCCCTGACCCTCGAGTTCCAGTGTTTCAAAGGCAGCAGTTGTGGCGCAGGCTGTCTCGTTTGGGGTTTTTGTGTGTGATGGTTTTGTGTGTGCTGGTTTTGGTTTTGAAGGGGGTGAGCCTACCAAGATAAACACTGCCTCGAGGCGTGATATGCCTTCTGCATCTATCCTCTCCCACAGCAGCCGTGTGCGTGGGCACCTGCGGCATCGCTGGGTGGGCAGAGATGATGAAGCGATAACTAGGGGGTAGATAGAGCAGGTGGAAGGGAGCCAAAAGGGAAAGCTGGAAAGATCTAAGGGATCACTTTAAAGAAACCCTCAAACGATGCACACGGTCATGCTGGGTATCTCCCCTTATCGCCTGGGTCCTGCGGAGGAAAGCGATGGGTGTTCCCCCCTCTAGGATCCTACCTTTCATCTCTAACACTGCGTGGTCCGGCACATCCTTCCCCTCCTCATCCGTGCGTTTTACTGTTCGATCTTTTAAATCCTCGTCCGTGGGACAAATTACAATAGCCTTGCGCTGGAAACCTTCAAAAGGGCGCATTTTTCGTCTCTGGGCAGATCCATAAACGTTTGTCTAGCAACGGCAAAAAAGAAGAGGCAAAAATAAAATCGGGTCGTTACTTGTCAAAGTCTGTTGCGATGTCCGTCAGTGTTTTCAAACGACCCCCCCCCCGCCCACCTATGGATACAGAAGGATGTGTGTGGATCACTGGCTGTGTGCGACACCCGATTGGGAGTCATCCCCTGACTACTAACCTACCTTTAAGGCTTTCCTCCCCAGTTTTAAAGGATAAAAACAGCAACGCACACCAGTAATTTGCAGCCGTTTGCAATTCAAATGAGATCTCCTGGGGTGCCAGGCTAACAGAACAGAGTCTGCTTTGTTCAGGGGGGAAAGGGGGCAATTTACAAGCTAAAAACACAGATTTGGACAGCTTAAACACAAGTGGCAAAAAAGGAGCGTTCAGACCCATCCATTTAGATGTGTTATTTAAGCCTCTGAGGTACGGTCACCCAAGCACTAGAGTTAATAAAGCCTAGCAGGCTGGTTAAAAAACCCCCACACATTTCAATTCTGACCTCTAGGTCCTTTTGGGTGGGGGGCACACATTAACTGTCCTGCTGAATCAAATCAAAAGGCCCATCTATTCCTAGAGGGGTGAGAGAGCTGAACAAAATTTCACATCTGGCAACCAATGTGCCCCTTTGGTTTCAGGTATAACCTGGGTAGATGAATCTAAAAAGCCCAGGACACAAATTCAAGCAATGTATTTAGTGTTAACTCTGGAAGTGTGTGCTCAATTCCGACCAAACTAAGACCCCCTAAAGCACAACATACACCAGGAAGTTTGGTCTAGTCGAGAATCCAGCGTACACTTCCAGAGATAATGCAAAATACATTATTTCTGGTAAATGAGCCACCATAGCCACCATAGCTGCCAGAGTCCCAGGCTTTTTAGACTCGCTTACCTATGTATTATCAGGACGCAGGTGGCGCTGTGGGTTAAACCACAGAGCCTAGGGCTTGCTTATCAGAAGGTCAGCGGTTTGAATCCCTGCGACGGGGTGAGCTCCCGTTGTTCGGTCCCTGCTCCTGCCAACCTAGCAGTTCGAAAGCACATCAAAGTGCAAGTAGACAAATAGGTACTGCTCTGGCAGGAAGGTAAACGGCATTTCCGTGCGCTGCTCTGGTTCGCCAGAAGCGGCTTAGTCATGCTGGCCACATGACCTGGAAGCTGTACGCCGGCTCCCTCGGCCAATAAAGCGAGATGAGCGCCGCAACCCCAGAGTTGGCCACGACTGGACCTAGTGGTCAGGGGTCCCTTTACCTTTACTACCTATGTATTATCTGAAACCAAAGGGATGCATTGGTTGCCAGACGTGATATACGTTGACATTATTTTCAGCTCCCCTACCGCACTATCCAGCACTGTTTCCAATGATGGCAAACCCCTCCCCCCGCCAGATGTTTCCAAAACGTTCACTAGCAGTGGGTGAAGGCGGCAGCCCTCTCCTGTTTGTACCGGAATCTGACACTTAGGGATGGGCTGAATGCCAACACAGAGGTTTAGTTTAGCTATCGCAGCTAATAGCTGTCAACAGACCTAGCCTCCATGAATATCTCCCATCTCTTTTTGAAGCCACTTGTGAAATGAAATCAAAGCCCTTTATCAAATCCCTTTATCACAAAAGGAGAAAAGGCCACTTGACTGCAGCAGGGTCCTACACAATAAGATTTTTTAAAACTGAGGCTGAGCTCCCCACTGCCTTCTTCTGCCTTAGTGATTTTAATATGAAAGGATTAAACCAGCCTTCCCCAACCTGGTGCCCTATAGATGCTTTGGATTATAGCTACCATCAGCCTCAGCACAGGCCAATTTTAATTCCCTTTCTATATATATTTCAGCTACATGGTAGCTATATGGAGTATTACGTATAGGTGGCTTTGGGCATCTTTGAACTGCTATCTGTTCAGGAAAGCTTTTAATGTTTGATGTCGTATTGTGTTTCAATTTGCTGGAAGCTGTCCAGAGTGGCTGGGGGAACCAAGTGAGATGGGCGTCATATAAATAATATCTTATCAAAATCATCCTCATCCCTATTTTAAACCCAAGCACCATGACAAAGTGCGAGAAGCTGCCGCAGCTGCTACTTAGAACACGTTGCTGCTCAGAATTCGAAACAAAGACTAGGGTGGGGAGGCAGAAGCACTTTAACCCAAAGTTTGTCTTCTTCCTTTTAAGCCTGATTTGACCCAACTGTTTGCATGTTGTGCAAAAGCAAGGTAGCCATTTGTTTCTCAGAACCAGGCTCTTTGGGGTCTTCCCAAAAGTCACCTACCTGGTTCTCTTGCACTTACCTTAGCTTATATTCAGAAGCCCCAAACCCCACAGCTGAACTCCTGTTTTACCTGCATCCATTTTAAAGCACAGTCTGCCGTCTTGCTTAATGTGGTTAACAGCTGCTGCTTACTATATAGGTTCATTTTCATGCGACAGGTTTGGAGGGGAAGAGAGGCAGGGGTACATGCCTGTAAAATTCCTGGTGCAATACACACACATGTGCACAATGCTTGTTAAACAGCTGTGAATGGAAGACGACCTGTTTGCTGCCCTGCTTGGAGTAGTGGGGCGTCTTCAAAAAACGTAGACAGAGAAACTGCTCAAGGGAGGAATCACTCCGTACCTGATCCAGGATGTAATTTCGCTTCTTCCGTGCCGCGATTTGGATCAGGCGATTCAGGCACTGTGTCGCTTGTTGGATGAGCACGTCCCAGCGGCCAGCGTAGTTGCGTTGGCGTCGGAGTCCCATTACCTGAGGGAAATCAGGCTGGTTATTATCTCCGGGGCGGCCTCAAATGAATGGGCTCAGCTCTCTGGCTGTTTTGGACTACAACTCCCATAAGCCCTAGCCACTGCAGGACCGGCATGACGTATGCATCACACTCAAATGTTTTGCCCACGAAAGCTTACAGAGTCCCGAAAGGAGAAAAGAGCCATTCAATGGGTCTGGGAGGCTTCTGTTCAAAATCTTGGAAATGGACGGAGTAGCTGTAGATATAGCAATACTTGGCACGCATATAACATATCTGAAATAATGAAAGTGCCCTGCCAGTAACTGCAAATGGAATGTAGGTGGGGCATTTTTGTGATCGCATACTGCTAGCGTTCCACTGCTTTTTTCTTTTTCTAAAGATATATACTGTACATATATATTAGCTACTATAAATCAGAAAGATCTGATCCGCCTAGCGCGCCCAAAGTCTGACAGCAATACTGTCACTGCAGGAAAAGGAATGAATGATACAATGGGTGTCATGAAATTCTATTCAATAATGATCTAGAGCAGAACTCCAACATATAGTTAGCGGAGTAAAAACTTAAACACGTTGCAGGATTCCCCGCCCCCATAGACCAGGGGCAATTAATATTTCATCCAGCAGAGCTTTACTGCTATTGAAGGCAAATGAGCACAATGGTTACATATTCGGTACATTCAGGATTGGCTCTGTCCATAAGAAATCCAGTTGCCGCAGATTTAAATTAAACTTAAAATAACTTATAAGAAGTCTAAAGCTTAACACTAAGCATACAGAACACCACACCAGAAGTAAAAGAGAAGTGAAGAAGGCTCCTTCTGGCCCTACTTTTATAGTCAGCATGACCTTCACAGAAAGAGATGGGAACCAGTTTAAACCTGTACTAGCTTCTCTGAAGGTACAACTCAAACATCACAAACCTTCTTGCTTGTTTCTTTCACACAGAAAAGCTCCCAGAACCCTCTTGAATTAATAATAATAGGAAAGATCTCTACACATCAGATCAATACTTTCTATACCAAGCAATGCAAACTTACAATGGGAACACGGATATTGATTCTTGCACCAGGAGCCAGGAAACTAAGAAAGGAGTGTAAGGCAAATCACACCAAATGCTGCCACCTTACCCTCATTTTGTCCATGATGGCGTTTGTTCCCAGAATATTGTATTTCTTGCACGGATTGGCTGCAGCATGCTTAATGGCCCACGTGGTCTTCCCAGCTGCAGGTAACCCGACCATCATTAAAATCTGAAACAAATGCACCAGTCAGCTTAGCACATCACATATAAAAGTGCCCAAGTCAGATCCTAAGAGTGAGCCAACACTCCCACTTTACAAATAAAGGATTGTGTTGTGGAGCTGATGTCAAAACTCAGTAGTTTTGTGGTCATGGCTTCATGCAGCGCGATGTTCACAGGGCTCCCAACCTTCCCTAACCCAGCTGGAGTTCAATCCAAAAGAAGAAAACTGGGGTTACAGCAGGATCTAGTATCCCAGGAAGATAGGCACCAAACAGCTGTAAAAAAGCACCCAAATAAGAAAAACACTATCAGGATGACAGCTGCATAGAAAGAAAATAAAACTGTATTCCCAGTGCCTTTTTAGAGGTCCCTCCTGTCTCTCTTTACAATTAGTAACACCCACTCAAGGGTGATGGCTGTTTTTATAAGGTTTTTAAGATGTCAAGCAGATAAACAACTACACAACTTTCCAAAGACATCCGAAGGCAGCCCTGTATTGGGAAGTTTTCGATGTTTGGCAGTGTTTTTATTATGCTGGAAGCTGCCCAGAGTGGCTTGGGCAACCCAGTCAGATTATAAGTTATAAGTAATAAATAATAAAACCTAAAGTAGCTAGGATTCTGCTCATCTCTGAATGCCCCCAAAAATAACAATAATAAAAGCTGAGGAAGCTGAGACGGAAGAGACCAATCTCCCCCAAACTTCCTTTACGCTAGGCCAGGGGTTGCCAACCTGGTCCCTACCACCCACTAGTGGGCATTTCAGGATTCTGGGGGGGCGTTAGGGGGTTCTATGGCACAAGCTGAATCCTCCTTCCATCAAGCACTGGTGGGCGGTAAGGAAATTTTACCATCAAGAAAGATGCATTAGTGGGCGGTAGGTATAAAAAGGTTGACTACCCCTGTGCTAGGCTGAACATCTGGCTCATTCAACACTGTTTGCAAGGAAAGGCTCCGTTCATGTGATCCGTCAACTTGTGTGAGCAGGGAAATAAGTTCAAAAGAACAGGCCCCAATTTCTGTGCGTGGAAGCCTGGCTTTCAGGCGCCACCTACCTCACATTCCGTTTTGCTCTTTGGTCCAATTGTCCCCCGAACCCGCTCTGACAAGGGAAGATGCTGGATGAAGGTGAACCCAGGCGGGACTTGGAAGAAGGCATCCTCCCTCTGGCCAAAGTTGAACTCGATGGCGCAGTTCTTCACCAGGACGTGAGGAAAGAGTGCCTGGCCGCCCAATGCCTCCTTCCGCAGCCGGTAGGCCACCCCTAGCCATTTCCCGTTCTTCATGTAAGACATTTCGACATCGTCGCCACACTCAAAGTCCTAAGACCAAGGAAGGAATTAGAAGCCAGTGCACGACCTCCAAAGCAATAAACTGTAGCTGTTGCCCATTGCAGCACAGGTGGCTAGCTTGTGGCCCTCTGGGTGCTGCTGAACTACAACTCCCAACATCCCTTGCCAGTCATCTGGGGTTCCTTTTTCAGTCAGCAGAATCACCCAAAGACTCTTTCAGAATCTTCTTTCTCAGTTCAGCTCAGCTGTTGGTGAATTCCCATTTGGGAAGAAACACCTCACTGATTCTAGTTTGACTTAAATAAGTAACATTACAACTTATACAACTACTGGTCTAAGGATAACAACAACAACAACAATTTATTATTTATACCCCGCCCATCTGGCTGGGTTCCCCCAGCCACTCTGGGCGGCTTCCAACGAAATATTAAAATACAATACTCCGTCAAACATTAAAAGCTTCCCTAAACAGGGATGCCTTCAGATGTCTTCTAAAAGTCTGGTAATTGTTTTTCTCTTTGACATCTGGTGGGAGGGGGTTCCACAGGGCGGGCGCCACTACCAAGAAGGCCCTCTGCCTAGTTGGCTTCTCGTAGCGAGGGAACCGCCAGAAGGCCCTCGGCGCTGGACCTCAGTGTCCAGGCAGAATGATGGGGGTGGAGACGCTCCTTCAAGCATACTGGACCGAGGTTGTTTAGGGCTTTAAAGGTCAGCACCAACACTTTGAATTGTGCTCGGAAAAGTAAAACTGTGTTTAGTGAAATATTCCTCCTCTCTGCTCTTCAGCAGAGTAACAACCCAACCCCAATCTCTCCCTCAGAACATGTCTTAAAAAAAAGTCTGTTGCTAAAGAAACCTTGTTATTGGGGGGAAACTTGTTGCTGGGGCAAAACTATGCAAGGATCACTTCAAGCGTATTTTTAGACCACACTAAAAACCTGTACCTCAGCAGCACTTGGGAGGACCATAAGTTAGCCACCCTTGACCTAAATATTTGGTGTTCTCCCTTTCCCCAGTGTTAGAATTGTCAACCCATGCAAACAAGGACGGCTTCAGCAATGCCCCCCATGACATGCACTCTGATCACATGCGCATTTAAACAATTTGATTGCGTGTGGGACACTATGCATCCGCGCAAGAGGCGGAAACATAACTTCCACGGAACCACGAGCCACACTCACCACGAGGCAGGTGATGATGTCGTTCTCCGCAAAAGTTTCCCCGTAATTTTCAAACTTGCTGTTGGTGGATTTCTTCCCTGTGCCGCCATAGCCATAGGAGTGAAGCTCTTCACCTAGCAAGACAAAAGAAGTCAGCAGAAGCATAAATGCAGTGTTGTCTGCAAAGAGACATCTTTATCATGGCAGCCTGCCGACCAGACATGATCCTGTTCACCCCAGGACTCCTGTTTCAGAAACGGCATGCTGTTTTTTGAGCTTCGCATATCATTTCTTTGACTACCTCAAGAGGAGCTGGAGAAGTACTCCTCTAAGATGGCACTTGCCTGTGGCTACTGTAGCAACTTTTCATTTAAGGATTTAAATAAAACAGGTTTTTTGGGTGAGTTTTTTGCTGCCTGATTTAAAAAGGTACCTGTGGCGTTCGTACAAAGCCCCCAATTGTTTCACGGACTATTGACCCGTACACCACTAATCCGCTGCCACCAACAAGGTTCTCCCCGGTAAAACACTAAGTATCAGTCGGCTTCTCAAGTTAACAAACAACGAGGATTGTAGTTTATTGCAAACACAAATAAACTTGAAATGCATTCGAAACGCTGTTACCCTTTACCCTCTTAAGTCTCATTTTATCCTGTCTCTCTCCCCTCACACAAGAACCAACTGCACTAACTGTCTCTCTATTTCCATCTGTCTTCCAACTGCTTTTTCCCAACTGTCTAAACCTCTGGCTAAGCCTTTTAAAAACAGGTAGGCTTCACCTCTGGGCTTTTCTATTGGTCTGCCTATTAACACTTTCTCTCCCCCCCTGTACAGACATTTCAAAAAGAACGGGCAAACGCCACAGTGCCCGTGGATAATAATTAATGTAGCCAACTGACTATAGTTGGGGAATGATGTTTAAGAGTTGGGTGCATGTCCTGAGCTCTGGCTCCATGTTCAGCAGCTGCAAGGTCTCTCTTACCTAACTGGGTGCTGCAAGAATCCAGCGACCACCCGACTCGCACCACGTGAGGATCGGGCTCAGTGGGAGGAAGATGCTTGACAGATATCTCTTCGTTAATCTGAGGACAAAAGGACAGGGATCCACGTCATGAGACATCTTGAAGTCACAGCTTTCCACTTGAGAACAAGGATGGATTTCTAGAGACAGAGAGTTTGCTCTACGCACTTTAATGTGTGTTTACGGAGAGCACCTTGAAGAATGGGCGAAGGCAGCAATCTGGGGACGCAGACTTACTGCAAAGGGTTTGCCGCTGCTTCAAAGCAAGGTTATTTTAATGAGAGGTTTGCGAGTGAGAACAAGGTACGAACCCAGAGCGAATTCTAGCTGGAACTGTTAATGACACCGAGGAAACTTTTAGCTGTCAGAATTGCAAATACAGTGGAACCTCGGTTTTTGAACGTAATTGGTTCCAGAAGACCGTTCGACTTCCGAAACATTCGAAAACCGAGGCACAATGGGCGGTTGGTAAAATCCATTGAGAAAATTGAAAAACACGCAGTGGAAGCTTTTCAACTTCCGAGGCACGTACAAAAATGGAAACAATTACTTCCAGGTTTTCAGCATTCGACTTCCAAAACGTTTGGCTTCCAAGACGCTCAAAAACCAAGGTTCCACTGTACAGTGGTACCTCGGGTTACATATGCTTCAGGTTACAGACTCCGCTAACCCAGAAATAGTACCTTGGGTTAAGAACTTTGCTTCAGGATGAGAACAGAAATCGTGCTCTGGTGGCGCGGTGGCAGCAGAAAGCCCCATTAGCTAAAGTAGTGCTCCAGGTTAAGAACAGTTTCAGGTTAAGAACGGAGCTCTGGAACGAACTAAGTACTTAACCTGAGGTACCACTGTATGTAAAAATAAAATGAACGTTTTTGCAAAATTTTGGGTGGCAAGGGGGTGGGGAGTAGACGTGCAGCAGAATCAAGGAAATTGAGCCCCTGTGAGTTGCCCCAGTATTATTTAAAGCACAACACCAGTGGGTATCAATACTCACAAGCCTGCCTGTCTTCATCCATGCAGCAACCCCCCCCCCCGAGCAACTCTAGAACCAAAAAGCAGGCTCCCTTACCTTCATTTCGTAACAGACCCTCCCTCGCCTTGCCCCATAGGTGGCTCGGGCACCTGACCACAGGAAAGCGAACCCTTCTATGGTCAGAGGGTAGCCGCTGTATCGGTCACGGGCAACTTTGAAATGCAGGTCGCAATTATCTGGAAGGCAAAGCCAAAGGAGAAGTCAGAAGCACACGCCAGTGGCTGCTACCACCCTCCAACACCCCTTTTTTCCAGTGGACGTTGAGAAGTTCAGACAAGAGGGAGGCTTTGAGCGATGGCACGCTGCTACCACCCAGGAAACTCACATGTATCAATGGCCACCAGCGACTCATCAAAGTCCTCTTCGTCATCTTCAGCAGGCGGCTGAGGAGATCGGCCCCTGGAAAAGAGTGACAGCAAATGCAGGCCCCATAAACCCATTTCATGGGCTCAAGACACAACCTGCAAGGGAAGCTCGCAAGGAGCAAGCGTTGACAAATGCATAGCAGCTGGTTCCCACCCTGGGTCACCAAAGGCACTGTTAAAAACAAATTCTGGATCATCAGATTGCTTTAACAAACCTCAATAAATTATACCTCTACAACTACAAGCCCCTGTGGTGCCAAATAAACAAAGACCTAAAGAGATGGAACAACACGAATTCCACTCTCTCAGACAAAATAGCCATGATCTAAATAACCACCCTGCCAAAACTAACCTACCTATTACAAACCCTCCCAATCTGGATTCCCCAAATCCAACTCCGCAGATGGCAGAGAAAACTACACTCCTTTATCAGATTGCTTTAACAATTACCACTGACCCACAATCAATGTGTTTACATATAATCAGGATTTACACCCAACTCCGACACTTCTGTTATGTACTGAAGTTCTCACCCTGGGCCAGCAGGGGGATACTGTAGATAGTTATGCAAATGAAGGATCGAAAAGTGACGTTCAGTGATTGGATAGTTTTAGAAAATGGCAACAGTTACAATGTTCTGGAGCTCTATATAAGCAGGCTGACTGAGCCCCACAGCTTAGTTCTGTTCTGACATCTGAATAAAGAAGAGCTGTTTGAAGAATCGCTGTGTCGTCTGCTATGTTCGCCCACAACTTAACAACTTCATAGATTAATTTTAATTAAGGATTATTCCCACTTCAGCATTTAAGACTGAGGTATCAGTCAAGATGCAGCCACTCTTAAAATCCTTTTTTTTTCAAAACGTTGTAAATTCTGCCAGATATACAACATCCTTTGAGAGTTACTCAAATCCACAAAGTTTAAAGAATGCACTTCCCAGACTGAGAGATGCAATACGTATCTGCTTCAATCTCAATGGCACCCATGGGTTAATTTCCACCCTGTTGCTGCTGCCGCCCGTAAAGACTTGCCTGAACGCACCTCTTATCATCTCGGTGTTCGTAATATCCGCGCCCCCGGGACTCCTCAGCTGGCCTCTTGCGGCCTTGCTGCTGCTGCTGCCAGGGCTGGGATGAGTCGGAAGAGCCATAATTGGAAGGGGGTGCATTGTAGCCAGAAACTGAAGTGTTGTAGTTAGACGCAGGTCCCGAGGAAGGTGCGCTGTACCCAGAACCTGGCATGTTATAGCCAGAGGCTGGCTCCTCTTGCTTCACTTCTGTCTTCATTTCTACACTCAAACAAAACGTAACACATTCAATTGGGAAAGGAAGCCTTTACTCTGAGGTCACAAGTTATGGGCATGGAAGGAAGTACAGTGGTGCCTCGCAAGACGAAATTAATTCGTTCCGCAAGTTTTTTCTTCTTGCGAGTTTTTCGTCTTGCGAAGCACGGTTTCCCATAGGAATGCATTGAAAATCAATCAATGCGTTCCTATGGCGACCGTCCGGGGACAGAGGGGAAGCGCCGCGCGCCTTCCCCTCTGTCCCAGGACCTGTTTAAAGCAAGGGGTGGCGGGGAGAAGATTGCTTCTCCCCGTTGCCGCCCCTTGGTTCAAAAGGGGTCCGGGGAGAGAGGGGAAGGCGTGCGCGCCTTCCCCTCTGTCCCCGGAGATTGCGGGGCTGGCAACGGGGAGAAGTTATATTCTCCCCGCCGCCCCTTGCTTCAAAAGAGGTCCGGGGACAGCGGGGAAGACGCGCTGCACTTCCCCACTATCCCCGGAGCTTGCGGGGCAAGCTTCGTTTTGCGAAGCAAGCCCATAGGGAAATGTGTCTTGCGAAGCGGCTAAGAAAACTAAAAACTCCTTCGTCTAGCGAGTTTTTCGTCTTCCGAGGCGTTCATCTTGCGGGGCACCACTGTATTATTACTGCCATTGGGACTTGCAAGGCAGAACCAAAGCCACCAATCCCCTAGATCAGCGGTGTCCAAACTTTTTTCAAAGAGGGCCAGATTTGATGAAGTGAGGGCTGACCAAAGGGCCAACCAAAGTTGTTAAGCTTCTTTTAGGATTGAAGTTGGGTTTTTTGGGATTTTACCCCAGGGAATAAACTGCCACTGGGGCCAGATTAAACTGACCAGAGGGCCGGATTAGGCCCCCGAAACGGACTTAGGACATGCCTGCCCTAGATAAAACAACCCATGTTACGCACTGAAGTTCCGTTACACTCCGACATCACAGCAGAACACGGGACATGAATAAGTTAAGTGGATACGCAAACAAGAGGGCAGTTCAGCTCTGTGAATTCTCTGGGGACAAAAATCCACAGAATGGAGTCTGGGGCGTCGCTGAAAGGGGAGGGGAGATCTGCCCCTCACGAAAAGAGTGCATTACGTGGCAGAAGAGGCAGGCGCACCACCACCAGAAGCAGTGGATTTCAAATGCAGCCATTTACTGTACCCCAGATAAACAAATTGCTACCTTTCACTTACCTGGGGGGCAGGCGGAGGGAGAAGACGGATTTTTTAAAATCAGGAATTGACAGTTGGGTGTCTCGGGCTACACTGGCAGGGACTCTTATCACAAGAGACCAATGTGTGGCTGTATATATGGAGATGTTCTGTGATCCCTATAGTGTCTGAAGGGCATTCATGCCCACCATAAGGCTGTGCATTTCACTAGCCAATATGAAATACCGCTCTGGGCGCCTTCCTCCACCACCAAAAGTACCGTATTTTTCGCCCCATAAGACGCACTTTTTCCCCTCCAAAAATGAAGGGGAAATCGGGGTGCGTCTTATGGGGCGAATGCCTGCAAGCCTTGCGCGCCCGGCAGGAGGTCCCACCGGGTGCGCGAGGCTTGGGGCGGCAGCGGACTGCTTGCGCGCACCTAGAAGCTTGGCGCGCGCTGAGCTCAGCACGCCCCAAGCTCCTGGTGTAGCGCAGCGCACCTGGGGGGGGGGAATAATTTTTTTCCCTTTATTTCCCCCCCCCCCAAAATCTAGGTGCGTCTTATGGGCCGGTGCGTCTTATGGGGCGAAAAATGCGGTAAATACTTATATATATAAAAAAGGAACATCCCAGCTGCTATTGAAAATTTCTGCACGAGGCCAAGGGAGTGCTACCTATACAGTTACAATGATCAGCACGTGATAAAGGTCTGGGGTTGGTTTTTTTAAAACACCTGACTGTACCTGAATGTAAGCCAGAATGATCTTGGTCTAGAGGTCTCCTCTCGTAGCCAGATTCGTTCTCCTGTTTAACGTTGAAGTGCTCGTATGGCTGGTGGTATCCTTGCATGTTGTCCTGATGAGTGTTGTCGTGGGTGCCATCTTGAAATGGGAAAGGCAAGAACATAGGTCAGGACCGCTGTTCCATTCCACGCCCAGCTTTGAAAAAACAACGGGGAGGTTGGAAACATGTGTGCCAGCGTTTCTTGACTGCTAGATGAAGGCTGGAGTGGCGGTCTAGGCTCAGCAAGGCCAACCAACACATACAAAATGGGTAAGGATAGCAGGGTTTTCCATACGGGTTGATATTGACCCCCTGGGATTGGTGTGACTGGGCAAGGGGCGAATAAAGACCATGGGGTTGAAAGGGCCATGGGGTGGAAAAGTTTACAATCGTGCAAAAGGTTTAATCAGGAGCTGTAAGTCTCAGAAATACAGGGCATGAGTACATACAGTGGTACCTTGGTTTAAGAACAGCTTAGTTTATGAACAACTTGAATTAAGAACACTGCAAACCCAGACGTAGGTGTTTTGGTTTGTGAACTTTGCCTTGAAAGCAGAACACGTTTCGCTTCCTGTTGAGTTTGTTCCATTTGTAAACTGAGTCTCCCGCTGCTATGGGAAAGCGCGCCTTGGTTTAAGAATGCTTTGGTTTAAGAACAGACTTCCAGAACGGATTAAGTCCATAAAACCAAGGTACCACTGTACATATTTCACATCCCTCGTCAACAAGGAACCTCTGCATTTAATAAGACATAATAGTTTCACTTGTACATATATATATACATATATATATAGGAAGTAAAACAAGTGAAACTATTATGTCTTATTAAATATATGTCTTATATATATATATATGTATGTATGTATTACATTTCACAATTGTTAAAGGTGACTGAGGATTGATAAATGTTGATCATATTTACACATCTTCCTTGACTTTCATTATATTCCTACAAATTTGGGTTGGGGTCGATGACATATGCTCATCAAGGGATCAATGAACTCAGAAGTTTGAGAAATGCCAGTTATAGATTATCAGCAGAATGAAGCAGCTGAAGATATCTGGAGTGTACATTTCAGGATGCAGGCAGCAAGTGGGTTTCATGTCTGAAAGTCCCTCCCAGGGAAAGAAAACCACTTTACGTAATTCGTTTGCTGCATGGCTAATTGTAAATGTCAGGGACAAGCAGGTTTTGAGTCTCCCCTTCTCCCACACATACGGCTTTTCTACAGGAGGCAAATTTTACTTCTCTCTGAAAAGGAGCTTTCAAGCCCCTAGCCTGGAAAAGCATCACTGCATGATTTTGCCATGTGCATAGAGGGCTTCTGAGGAAGGAAGAAAAGCAGTGGGTGCCGTACACACCCTCCACTCCACACCATACAAAACAATTGCGCTTCATGCAGGAGAAGCTCCCATATTTCACAAACGCAGGGGCACCAAGTTGCATATCCCCGCTGCATATTCAGTCACTTTTACACCGGATTGATAATTCCTCATCACAGCACTTCCTCTGCCTGTCGCAGCCCCCAGAACTCATATTTCACAATATACAGTGGTACCTCGGATTACATACGCTTCAGGTTACACACCCCACTAACCCAGAAATAGTGCTTCAAGTTAAGAACTTTGCTTCAGGAAATTGGGCTCCAGCGGCACAGCGGCTGCAGGAGGCCCCAGTAGCTAAAGTGGTGCTTCAGGTTAAGAACAGACCTCCGGAACCAATTAAGTACTTAACCCGAGGTACCACTGTACACTGTACTCATTGGTCACATGCATACATACTCGTAAAACTCCAAGTGGAAGTCAGACCAGAGATTTTACAAGATGACAAGCCATGGTACTAATCATGCCTGGGTTGGGATGTTTGCAAACATGACAGCAAGGCAAATTGCTTGCCGTCCTATTATCCTAGGCAAGAGCATTACAGTCATACCTTGGGATAAATGTGCTTCACATTAAGTATTTTCGGGTAGCGTTTCACTTCACGCAAATGCGCAGATGGTCAAAATGACGTCATGTGCATGCGCGGAAGCGGCGAAACGTGACCTGCGCACGTGCAGATTGCATTCGCTTCAGGATGCGAACGGGGCTCCGGAACGGATCCTGTTTGCATCCCGAGGTACCACTGTATTTGAGAGGATGGAGGAGGCCACTGCTGAATCCCCAGGCACTCTCAAAGCAGCATACTACCTGGTAACTCAACTCAACCGGAATTGACCTACTAGCAGAATCATAAACAGCACATAGCTTTTCTGTAGTAAATTTCACAGTGGTACCTTGGTTCTCAAACAACTTGGAACCCAAACACTGCAAACCCGGAAGTAAGTATTCTGGTTTGTGAACTTTTTTCAGAAGCTGAACATGCTCCGTTTTGAGTGGCGCACTTCCGTTTTGAGTGTTACGGTGAGGTTTGCCTGTTTTTGTTATTTATTTTGCATTTTTGTTTTTGCAGCTCTTTTTGTTTTGTTTTTGTGGAACCCAGTTCAGCTACTGATTGATTTGATTGTGTGACTGTAGTACATTACATTGTTTATTGCTTTCATTTTATGGATCAATAGTCTCGTTAGATAGTAAAATTCATGCTATATTGCTGTTTTAGGGGTTGTTTTTAAAAGTCTGGAACAAATTAATCCATTTTGTGTTACTTTCTATGGGAAAGCACGCCTTGGTTTTGAACGCTTTGGTTTTGGAACAAACATCCGGAACGGATTAAGTTTGAGAACCAAGGTACCACTGTAATAACACAGAGCACCCTTGATACATCAGGGCCCAAGGTCTACCTACTCCAGCATCAAAGTGGCCACCCAAACCTGCTTGTGGGCATCCCATAGGCAACAACGCTCTCTCTGCTTGCAATTGGCAGAGGCATGCTGCCACTGACAGCAAAGGGAGTACACCATCCCTGCAAATTTCCTCCAGCCACATGACACCCGTTTGTTCCCAGATTTAGACACAGCAGACATTAGACAACTTAGGTGAAACCTAGACCTGTCACAGGAACCAGGTGTTAACAAACCAGCATCCTGGCTTTTTCACAATTCATTACAGGTAGTACCACCTCTCTCCAGAGACAAGACTCATCTGTGATTCTCATGGGGAAATAACAACACAGGCTCACAGCACAGAGCTGCACCAGGCCACTCTCACAGGAGTACTAAGCACAGCTGCAGCTCAGCTGTTACAGCATCTGCCCTGAATGCAGATGGTCCCAAGTTCAATCCCCAGCAGCATCTTCATGCAGGAAGTTGGAGAGACATTGGTCTGGAACCACGGAGAGTCAGCACAGTGCCGGTCAGCACAGACAATACTAAGCTAGGTGGACCGTGGACCTGGCTCAGAATAAAGCACCTCGCTATGTCCAAGTGAGTAGCTCAGTTGGTTAGATTGTGGTACTGATAACGCCAAGGTTGCAGGTTCGATCCCTGTATGGGAAAACTGCATATTCCTGCATTGCAGGGGGTTGGACTAGAATCAGGCATGTCCAACTCTTGAGAGACTGTGATCTACTCCCAGTATAAAAAAACTGGCAGTGAATCTACCCATTGTGCACAGAGACCCATTGCCATTGGAGGGAGGAGGAGTATGCGTGGGGTGGGTGGATTGCCCAGAGTTGAGGTTTTTTTTTAAGGAGGGAAGTGCCCAGAATTCTTGAGCTTTTTGGGGGGAGGAGTTTTTCAGCTCGCTCCCCACCCCCCGCAACTTTTTGTATGCGATAAGGATCTTGCGATCTACCAGGATCAGCCAGGAATCTACCGGTAGATCACGATCTACTGGTTGGACATTCCTGGGCAAGATGATCCTCAGGGTCACTTCCACCTCTATAATTCTATGATTCTATGTCTCCCAGCCTGGAGCTGCTCCAGGAGACCCCGAAGTCCCTTCAAGCATGAAGCAGCTGCACCAGGGAGGCTCCCGCCTGCCAGACACTCTCTCATGATGAACTATGCCAGAAAGGCAGAGCTGCAGCTGCGCCGGGGAAGGAGAACAGAGGGAACCAGAAAGCAGAGTGGCACCGTGCATGTCTGTGCTGCGAGACAAGAAAAGCCCCGCAGCAGAGCTTCACCAAGTCGCCAGTCCTTAGGCTGAACTCCGAGATCGAAGCGGGACCCCAGATCGACGCTGCACCGGGAGGCCCACGTGCATTTCCTAGGCAGCCGATGCACCGAGCTGCACCAGGAAGACCACATGCCTCTCCCGGGGAAGGAGAAACGGGTGCAGCGGATCCCCAGCGCGGATCTGCAACAGGAGGCCTGCCGTCCCCAGCGCGGAGCTGCACCGGGAGACCCCCGTGCCTCTCCCGGGGAAGGCGAGAAACAGATGGACCGGGTCCCCAGAGCGGAGCTGCACGGGGAGGCCCCATGCTTCTCCCCGGGAGCGGAGGCGCCGATCCCCCAGCCTGGCGCTCCCCGGCGGCGAGGCTCCCGCTCCTTCCCCGCCGCTTACAATGTCCGTCCGGCAGCTGCTCCTGCTGGTCGGCGCCCGCTCCCGGCGCTCCTCCGCGGGCCTCCTCCGCTTCCAGCGCCGCCTGCAGCCGCTCGGCCAGCTCCGCCTTCAGCCCGCGGGTGTCGAGGCCCCTCCGGCCCAGCTCCTCCTTCAACTCGTTGACGCGCAGCTTCCGCACATCCATATCCCCCCCGCTCAAGCCCCGCCGCGGGGTCGCGGTTGCCCGGCCATCGGCGCTCCGTTCCGGGCTCGGCTCAAAATGGCCGCCGCCGCCCTCCTCCCCTCTCAGCGCCCCGCCAGCCATGCGCCGGTCTCTCTGGTTGGCCGGCCGCCCGAGGGAGGGATGAGAGGCGCCCGCTGATTGGCCCGCGCCTTCCCTACCTCTGCCTCCTCCTCCCTTTTCCCTCCGTCTCCCGCTCGTTCCGCCGCTTGTGGAAGAGGCCCGCCCATTGGACACGGGAGCGAGCCCGTCTACAAAGAGCTTCTTTATTGGCTAACGGTGGCTCGTCCCCTCACATCCCCTGCTGTAGGTAAAACTAGTCGGAGGAGGGGAAAGGACTGATTGACGAATGAGGGAGGTTGGACCAACTTTTCAAGAACCAATCAAGAGTCCTCTTCCCTTCTGAGTTCTCATTGGTTGGAGTACGGATTTGTTTGTTTGTGGAGGGATTTTTCTTACTTTTCCTATTGGTTGAGCCCTCAAGGGGCTTTATGCTTGCCGACGAATGGCCGTCATCAAGATATTCCTTGCGGGTTGCATTTGTGTCTAGAGTTTCCATTGGCTGAGTTCTTGGCGGGAGGCATTTCTCTGGGTGTGTCTTTCTTATTGCCTGAGGCTTGGGAAGCGTCTTCTTGCAGATTGTTATTTCACGTCTGAATTTAATTCGTGCTCCCACCGTGACCCGCTTTCCTCTTTAGACGGGGGAAGGCGTGTTACGTAACATTTCAGTGAAAACAAATAAAGTTATATAAGCACCTCACACCACCACAACATCGGATGACGTAATCGTAATGTCATCCTATGACATCACCATAATAACATGATGTGGAATAATGAACATCAGATTGTAGAAGCACAAATGTTTCCCCTCCCAAATAGCACCAGGAAAATCACTATATATTTTCTGGCTCTGCTTCGGTGCCTTCAATTTTATGTCCCATAAAAATTCCATCCAATATTCCCCCCTCTCCCATTTAATTCAGATTTACTGTTTCTGCATTGGTTCTTTTCTTATCCATTTTAAATGGGCAACATAACGGGTATTTTGATTAGAATGGCACATCGTACAGACGTTAAGCAAAACTGGCATGTGTGACCCTTTTTCCAATAAAATAGCCACACAGAAGCTCCTCCATGACAAAAAGTTTTGCCTGTTTTTCCAGCAGGTTTGCTTGGAAGCAATACAGAATATTGTTTCATTGTTCTCAGACTCCAGTAGATGAGAGAGATGGAGACGACTACATTTAAGCTGGACTTCTCTCCTGTGTATTTGGACGATTATGAGATACGAAAGACCCAACTTCTTCTTCAGACATGAGTACACTTAGATCTGCAGTATGTAAGAACTGCAGTTAGCAGATCTTGTTCCTCATTAATCCTTAATAACTCTTCAGATTATGTAATCACCACAGTCTCATGCTTGTTGCGCTTTCAAAGTACAGGGGATCGTTTTGTCAGTTTGTATTTCTTAGTGCAGAAAATATTGATCTGATGTGTATAGATCTTTCCTATTCTAATTAATTCAAGAGGGTTCTGGAAGCTTCTCTGTGTGAAAGAAACAAGCAGAAGGTTCCTGATGTTTGGATTATTCCTTCTGAGAAGCTGAGTACAGCTGGCTTAAACTGGTTCTGTTAATTTGTGGGTGAACGTATCAGACAACACAGCAATTCTTCAGACAGCTCTTGTTTATTCACAGGCCAGAACTGAACTGAAGGGTTCAGCCAGCCTGCTTATATACAGCTCCACTACAACGCAACAGTAACAACTTTCTGTAACTATCCAATCACTGAATGTCACTTTCAATTCCTTATTTGCATATGTGGACCTGAGTCGGTAGGAGAAAATAACAGAGGTCAACCAGAGAATATTGAGAAGCAAAGCAGCTAATAAGCTTGATCTTTATTAAACTTTATTAAAACTGTTGCAACAGGGTCCTCTCTCACCACATGCAGGAGGGAGGAGGAGCCCAGAACAACGGTGTACAAGCCCTTATACGTATAGACTCTTTGGAATTGCCACCCTGTAAGCTTAAGGCCCCCCTTCATGGATCACTGCCTTGTGACGAAGGGGCTTGAATAACTCCAAGAAGCAAGAATCACAGAATCATAGAATCATAGAGTTGGAATAGACCACAAGGGCCATCGAGTCCAACCCCCTGCCAAGCAGGAAACACCATCAGAGCACTCCTGACATATGGTTGTCAAGCCTCTGCTTAAAGACCTCCAAAGTAGGAGACTCCACCACACTCCTTGGCAGCAAATTCCACTGTCGAACAGCTCTTACTGTCAGGAAGTTCTTCCTAATGTTTAGGTGGAATCTTCTTTCTTGTAGTTTGGATCCATTGCTCCGTGTCCGCTTCTCTGGAGCAGCAGAAAACAACCTTTCTCCCTCCTCTATGTGACATCCTTTTATATATTTGAACATGGCTATCATATCACCCCTTAACCTCCTCTTCTCCAGGCTAAACATGCCCAGCTCCCTTAGCCATTCCTCATAAGGCATCGTTTCCAGGCCTTTGACCATTTTGGTTGCCCTCCTCTGGACACGTTCCAGAGCTATGCCGTGCAGGGCCACCCAAAACGGACAGGTCATAGACAAGAGTTTAGACTAAATGTGATCCAGCTGGAGAAGGAACTGGCAAACCACTCCAGTATTTTGCCAAGAAAACTCCATGGACATAAAAAAAGGAAAAGCTTTGAGAAGAAAGTGAGAGTTTCCAAGGGATGCTCTGGTTCATGGGGTCATGGAGAGTCCAACATGACTAAGAGGACTAAACAACAAAGCTTAATACATCATACATACATCACAGAAGGGGCGGTCTACAGCAGAAATCCTGTCTGGCAGGAAACTTGTTGATGGGTTTACCTGGAGATCCTGGCTATTCTTTTGTGATGATAAATACTTAATTCCTGAGTCCAAGTCACAGGCTCACTCTATTCATACCCAAATGTACCCTTAAGGCAGGTTTTGTGAGCACAGAGACAATGAGGTTTTCCCATTTCCTTTTTTAAAAAAATAATATTTATTAAAAGTTTAAGAATTAAAGAGAGAAAGAAAAAAGAAAGAAAAAATAAATAAACAATACAAATCAATACATTACAGTACATATAAAAAAGCAAAAGACACAATACATCAAAACAAAAACAAAAGCAAAAACAATTAAAAACACATCCAATATTTCCATATTTTTATCTTTCATTAGCTTGTTTCATCGACCTCCTCACACCTCCCTTTTTGTGTTCTAGTTATTAATTATTTCAGCAAATCCTTTCCATCTTTCACTGTTTTCTATCATTTAGTTATCTTAATTTATTTTAACCTTATCTTACCATTAAAACCCTAAAACTTATTTATACTTAACTCCTTATAACATTTCTACTAAAGCCATATAATTTCATTCCAACATTTTTCTAACACTCATTAATTTTGCAACATTTCTCTAAATAATTTTTTTTTAACTCCCCCCCCCCCCAATCTTCTTCCACCATCTCTTCTCCCTGGTCTCGGATTCTGTCAGTCCTTTCTATCAATTCCATATGGTCCATCAACCTGGTGATCTTCTGTCTGAGGCTCTTAACTCTTTTCCATGTCCCTTCTGCAGCTCTTCTTCATATTTATAGATGTACTTTACTTTATCTTCTGCTGATCTTGTTCTTAATTTCCTTCCTTTTGCACTGAGGAGTAGATCTCGGGGAAACTCCAACCTAACAATGTC
Organism: Podarcis bocagei; assembly: GCF_964188305.1. Lineage (NCBI taxonomy): Eukaryota > Metazoa > Chordata > Lepidosauria > Squamata > Lacertidae > Podarcis > Podarcis bocagei. Next base: position 9,830,117 of record NC_138132.1, read on the forward strand.
CTTATTCCTTCTCAACAGGTCAGCCCATTCTCCATAATCAGAACTAAAGTCCAAAAGATATTTCAGAGCACCAATCTCCCCCTGACCCAAATCCAAATCCCAAAGGCCAGAACATCCCTGCATAAGAGGATCTATCCAACTTTCCTTCTCCAATCCAAGCGGGGCTCCATCCCACCAAATCTGGCTTTCTTTATATTCGATCGTAAAAGGCAACAGCTTATGTTCATCAAATTGCCTCTGTGAGGCCGGGACTCTCTCCACTTGAATTACTTGAGGTTCAACCACAACTTTCTCCTTCGTCTTCTCCACAGCTTGCCATGTCAAAACAGATTCCTGAATCAAATCCTGAGTAGTTTCTGCATAGGTATTCACTTTTAGCCCCAAATCAGTCATTTTTTTGTCCCAAATTGTCATTTTTAATAATCATCACGTCCGTCTTCTCATGAAGCTGTTCCAGTAAAGCACTTGTCTTGCAAAATGCAATCACCAAGACTTCTTCTGTCAACATTCTTGTCCAAGGTCAATCTCTGATTCTCACGGTCTTTAATCTCTACAGCTGGAAAATTTCCCAGCTCCACTCCTGCAACAGTTTCGAAAGCTCCCTCTAGAGGAAACAATTTCTATTTGTATCCATCCTTTTAAGCGCAGATCCAGCAACAAAGTTAGTTTCGATTTTCAGTTATTTTTTACTCCTTTTTAAGTGCAAAAGGAAACAATGGAAACAATATATTACTCTTATTTAACAATCTGTCAACATACGTTTTATTTACAGTCAATGAACTTTCCCAAAACGTCAATCTTACTGGCAGCCCGTTCCCAGGTTCGAAATGGTGGTAATTTATCTTTCTTCACTCTCTCTCCTGCAGGCTTGAACGATCTAAAACTTCCCCCCTCTTCTCCTGCTTCCAAGGGGGGTTTAGTAATTTTAGCCGATGGAGATTTAATCCTTTACAAAAGACTTTCCAGGCTTTAGCTTGCAACGTCTTTGCTTCAATCTATTTACAAAAGAGGAAGGCGGACTTCCTGTTTGGAACCTTCCCGTTTCGATGCCAAATTAAGATATTTAGAGATCCAATTTTCCGTTCTACTCACAGGTAGTTGTTTAGAGTCCAATTGTCCACAGGAAAAAGTCAGCGTTCTCCGGCAACAGCAATGCGGCTTCACTCCGTGAAAGAAGCAGTCGATTCGAAGCACCGTGCCGCTCATCCCACGTCGCTCCGGATCCCCGAAACCGGGTTTCCCCGTGAGTAGGGGAGGCGCAAAAGGTGCCAGCCAAATCCCACGTCCACAGGCTTCTCCCGCCTGTGGTTTTTAGTGGGTCTCCGCCTCGCCATGGCGGTCCAGACCCTAATTTCCACGGAGCGGATTCCTCCCGATCAGAGGAAATCCGCCATTGCCGGAGGCGCTAACCCGGAAGTCCTTCCCATTTCCTTCCTCCTTGCAGGGAGACAATTCAGGTCAATTTTGGGAGAATCAAAATGGTTTCAGGACTATTTTCCTATACTATTTCAGACACATGGTTTACATACTTATGTATGTTTTTGCCTTGTAAATTTATGAACATTTAATTTATATATTTGAGACTTTAAATTCTTATAACAGTAAGTTTAAATTAAGTCTGCTGCAACTGGATTTCTTATGGACAGTGCCAATCCTGAATGTATTGGATCTGGATGAAATACAGTCGAACCTCTAGTTACGAAAACTTTGGGAAGTACATGCGACAAACCCAGAGGTATTTTACTGTGTTTTGCCACATGCGCAGAAGGTTTCCTCAGGTTGTGGAAACCTCAGGATCCGACCGGACCTCCGGAACGGATCCTATCCACAACCGGAGGTACCACTGTACAATTGCCTCTGGTTTATTTTTTGGGGAATCCTGTAATGTGTTTGAGTTTTTACTCTGCTAACTATACTAGTGGCTAGTGGGGTGCCACAGGGTTCTGTCTTGGGCTCGGTCTTATTCAACATCTTTATCAACGACTTGGATGATGGACTCAAGGGCATCCTGATCAAATTTGCAGATGACACCAAACTGGGAGGGGTGGCTAACACCCCAGAGGACAGGATCACACTTCAAAACGACCTTGACAGATTAGAAAACTGGGCCAAAACAAACAAGATGAATTTTAACAGGGAGAAATGTAAAGTATTGCACTTGGGCAAAAAAAATGAGAGGCACAAATACAAGATGGGTGACACCTGGCTTGAGAGCAGTACATGTGAAAAGGATCTAGGAGTCTTGGTTGACCACAAACTTGACATGAGCCAACAGTGTGACGCGGCAGCTAAAAAAGCCAATGCAATTCTGGGCCTCATCAATAGGAGTATAGCATCTAGATCAAGGGAAGTAATAGTGCCACTGTATTCTGCTCTGGTCAGACCTCACCTGGAGTACTGTGTCCAGTTCTGGGCACCACAATTCAAGAAGGACACTGACAAACTGGAACGTGTCCAGAGGAGGGCAACCAAAATGGTCAAAGGCCTGGAAACGATGCCTTATGAGGAACGGCTAAGGGAGCTGGGCATGTTTAGCCTGGAGAAGAGGAGGTTAAGGGGTGATATGATAGCCATGTTCAAATATATAAAAGGATGTCACATAGAGGAGGGAGAAAGGTTGTTTTCTGCTGCTCCAGAGAAGCAGACACGGAGCAATGGAGCCAAACTACAAGAAAGAAGATTCCACCTAAACATTAGGAAGAACTTCCTGACAGTAAGAGCTGTTCGACAGTGGAATTTGCTGCCAAGGAGTGTGGTGGAGTCTCCTTCTTTGGAGGTCTTTAAGCAGAGGCTTGACAACCATATGTCAGGAGTGCTCTGATGGTGTTTCCTGCTTGGCAGGGGGTTGGACTCGATGGCCCTTGTGGTCTCTTCCAACTCTATGATTCTATGATTCTATGATTCTATGGTTCTACTTTGGAATCTACTCTGGATCAACATTGAGTAGTATTCAATGACACATTTATCCTTGCTGTGTCTTCAGCACTGTTAAATGGGATGATTCAATAATTAGGTTGATGAACTGTATCTGGAGCAATAGAAATTGTTCAATTTGTGAGCTGTAAAGCCAAATGTAGAGAGATGACTCATCCAGGAAGATCTCCTGACGATCTTTCTAAAGGCGGTTTTAAGGGTTATCATACCTGCGCAGGTGTCATAGTGTTAGTGTTCATATTTATTTCAAAATAGTCTCTCAAAGTTTTTTGGGCCTTTTTATATACTTCTTCATCTCTAAATAAGGTGTCATTCATCCTCCATCTGAAGGATCCGGTTGATATTTGTTTCATCTCCATCCTTACAGCGTTATGGTCGGAGCAGGTTTTTGGGCAGATTTCTACTTTCTTTATCTTTGGTGCCATTCCTCTAGTTATCCATATTTGGTCAATTCTAGTCCATGTCATCTTGGCTTCAGAGAAGAAGGTTCCCTCTCTTCCCAAGGGGTTCCTGACGATCTTTCTAAAGGCAGTTTTAAGGGTTATCATACCTGCGCAGGTGTCCACAGTCATTTGGGTGGTACCTAAACTGTCTCTACCATTCTCCAATTGGATGATTACTGGACCAAGTTCAAGTTCAGAGGTATACTAGGGTAATATTTGGTAACATGGCACCCTGAGCGAGCCCAAAATTTGGCACCCCAAAATATATCTTCTCAGTGATGGATCTTCTCAATTTTGCACTCAGTGCCCTGTGCAAGGAAACAACTTGCACTGCCATAAATACAATGCTGTTACAATTAGTAACGAATGCCCTGGACATATCCGGAAGACCGCTGTCCCTGACAGTGTCTGGGTGGAAAGAGTTGTTTTTTCAAAAAGTCTGAGAAAATCTGGACGTATGGCAGCCCGGAAAAGACGTTGGGAAAGATTGAGGGCACAAGGAGAAAGGGATGACAGAGGACGAGGTGGTTGGACAGTGTTCTCAAAGCTACCAGCATGAGTTTGACCAAACTGCAGGAGACAGTGGAAGACAGGAGTGCCTGGCGTGCTCTGGTCCAGGGGGTCACGAAGAGTCGGACACGACTAAACAACAACAACAATGTCAGCAGTGCCATTTTTGCTGACTTCCTCCAAAATAGCTCAAAAATGGCAAATTGTTTTTGCAATTTTGCAAAAAAGAAAAAATAAATATCTCAGCAACTTTTCTGTCTGGATTTTAACGGTTTGAAGTACGCCAACCCTACCTTAACAGCTTGGGATCAGTTTACTTGAGGGATTGCCTTACCAGTGCCACACAACACCCTCTCCACACTTGGAAGAAAGTGAGTTTTTCGCTTGGCAGTATCTACACTTTGGAACCCCCTGCCTATTGAGCTTAGGCAGACACCTTCACCGTACAATTTTTGGTGACTTCTAACAACACAAAAGGTCTATATAGTAAAAGCTATGGTTTTCCCAGTAGTGATATATGGAAGTGAGAGCTGGACCATAAAGAAAGCTGATCGCCGAAGAATTGATGCTTTTGAATTATGGTGCTGGAGGAGACTCTTGAGAGTCCCATGGACTGCAAGAAGATCAAACCTCTCCATTCTGAAGGAAATCAGCCCTGAGTGCTCACTGGAAGGACAGATCCTGAAGCCGAGGCTCCAATACCTTGGCTGCCTCAGAAGAGAAGACTCCCTGGAAAAGACCCTGAAGTTGTGAAAGATGGAGGGCACAAGGAGAAGGGGACGACAGAGGACGAGATGGTTGGATAGTGTTCTCGAAGCTACCAGCATGAGTTTGACCAAACTGCGGGAGGCAGTGGAAGACAGGAGTGCCTGGCGTGCTCTGGTCTGTGGGGTCACGAAGAGTCGGACATGACTAAACGACTAAACAACAACAACAAGCAGCACAAACTGTCAACCAGCAGAGGGCAGCTGTGTCATACACAGATCATCTCAGGTTCCAAATTGATTCCAGGCAGCATCAAGGCTACGTAACACATTCGCAGCTTGAGATCCTTATTTCCCCTGCTGTGTTTCAAGTTGCATATTTACCGTGCTGCTGCTTGCACCAGAGATGGGATGGGCAAGGATATATTTCACCCAACCTGTGTTACTTGTTTGGTTTCCCCACCCCTGAAACCCACCCTTCCCAAACCAATTCAAGGAAGCTGTAATCCGGGTATGCAAAACAGATGAAATGCGCACACCTCAAGCCTCTAAAGTAGCCATGATTTGGGGCAGATCCACACTATATGTTTAAAGCACATTGCTTAATACACACCCCACCCGCATCCTGGCTGCTGTAATTTCTTATAGGTGCTGGGAATTGTAGTTCTGTGGGGGGGGACTACAATTCCCAGGATTCTTTGGGGGGAGTCGTGTGATTTGAATACATGGTGCGGATCTGCCTAACTTTTTTCAAAGAGGGCCAGATTTGATGAAGTGAAGGGCCGTGGGGGCCGGCCAAAGTTGTTGAGCTTGTTTTTAGGATTGAAGTTGTTGAGGTTTTTTACCCCAGGAAGTAAACTGCCACAGGGGCTGGACTGAACTGACTGGCAGGTCGGAATAGGCCCCCGAAATGGACTTTGGACATGCCTGGCCTAAGGCTTTGAACCAAATCAAGCCATTGAGTCTCCTGATCCCTTGGCACTGTAGAATATGAAAGGTTGTGGGTTCGAATCCCGTGCTGGAGCGGGTTGGACTAGAAGACCTCATGATCCCTTCCAACTCTACAATTATATGATGTGATAGGAATTTTATGGTCTTAGAAATATGGTAATGTTCATAACTGCACGTACATAGATCAGCACAGGAAGACCGACCTGGAACCATTTTGATTCCTAAACTGACCAAATATTTTCTCTGCAAGGTCAAAGTGGGAAACCTCCCCATTGTCTCTTTCCTCACAAATCCTGTCTTAAGGACACATTTAAGATATGAATAGGGTGTGAGCCTGTGACCTGGCCCAAGAACTAAGTATTTATCATTACAAAAGAATTGCCAGGCTCCCCAGGCAATCCAATCAAGTGACCTGCCAGACAGGAGATAAACAAGGACAGGAGAAAAACAACATTCAAATTTCTGTTTAGACCGCCTTTTCTGTGATGTAGGTATGATGTATCTGAGGGGTGGTCTTAGGTTACACCCCTTCTGTGATGTATGTGATGTTTCTGGGGGTGGTCTTGATCTACAGGGTGGCAATTTCAAAAGTCTTTATAAGGCCTTGCACACCGTTTTTCGGGGTTCCTCCTCTCTCCTGCGGGCGAGGGGAGCACCCTGTTGCAACAGATCAATAAAGATCAAGCTTACTAGCTGCTTTGCTTCTCAATATTCTCTGGTTGGCCTCTGTTATTTTCTCCTACCAATAGGGAACCTATGTAAGGACTCTATATGGGCTCTTGGATACCCCATAAGGGAGAAGGCCAATTTTTGTTCACAACAATGATAATCCTAAGACCCAGGCTCACACATTGCATGGGAATGTCTGCATTTTCACACAACCTTTCTCACTCGCCGCCACCCCCCCTTTCCTTTAATTTTGGATGCCCTCTTTCCCAGCCCATCTCCCGCTCTCCTTTTCAAGACTTCTGGGAGACAGAGAGGCATTTGTCTGCTTCCTATTGGGGAGGGGGTTTACACGCTGTCCACCAGGCTCTGGGGACAATTGCAAAATAGCTTAATCTTTTTGCCCCAGATGAGAGCAGATGCTTGTGGTGAGGCTTCCCCTCTCAATGGCCGGCCTTGTTCTCCATTACTCACTCGAGTCGAAACGGTTACAACAGGCAAACCCTGAATGTGCCCATTGATGGGGTTCGCTCGCCCTCTGCCTAATGAGGTGGGGGCAAAGAGTGAAGCTTGTACATCCCGCTGGCGCCACTCCAGCATTGGCTTTCGGGAGGGCTTTCTGAGCACCACAATGCTGAACAGTTTACATGGCAACCTGTTCAGACCCAAAATGGAGCCACATCTGCACCATGCATTTAAAGGAGCATTAATGTACCACTTTGACAGCCATGCATTCTCTCAGAGGCTCTGGGGAACTGCAGTTTGTTAAGGGTGCTGAGAGTTGTTAAAAAGCTAAAGGTAAAGGACCCCTGACAGTTAAACCCAGTCGCAGACGACTCTGGGGTTGCGGCGCTTGTTATGTACTGAAGTTCTCACCCTGGGCCAGCAGGGGGAGACTGTAGATAGTTTTCACTCAGGTCCACATATGCAAATAAGGGATTGAAAGTGACATTCAGTGATTGGATAGTTACAGAAAATGGTTACTGTTGCGTTCTAGTGGAGCTCTATATAAGCAGGCTGGCTGAGCCCTTCAGTTCAGTTCTGTTCTGGCCTGTGAATAAACAAGAGCTGTTTGAAAAATTGCTGTGTTGTCTGATATGTTCACTCACAACTTAACAGCGCTCATCTCGCTTTAAAGGCTGAGGGAGCTGGCATTTGTCCGCAGACAGTTTTTGGGGTCATGTGGCCAGCATGACTAAGCTGCTTCTGGCGCAATGGAACACCAAACCAGAGCAGCGCACGGAAATGCCATTTACCTTCCCGCCGCAGCGGTACCTATTTATCTACTTGTACTGGTATGCTTTCAAACTGCTAGGTTGGCAGGAGCTGGGACAGAGCAACAGGAGCTCACCCCGTCACGGGGATTAGAACCACCAACCTTTCTGATCAGCAAGCCCAAGAGGCTCAGTGGTTTAGACCACAGCACCACCTGTGTCGCGAGAGTTGTTAGGAGACTCGTATTCCCCTCACAGAGCTCAGAGTGGTTTAACAATCAATCCCTCTTCACAGGGAACTCTGGGAATTGTAGTTCTGTCAGGGGAATAGGGGGCCTCCTAACAACTCTCAGCCGGGAGTTCGAAATTTGCCAGGCACTAGGCGCATTTTGCACCCGGCTATCAGCCACTTGCGACCAAGCGAAGATGCCCAGGCACCAGGATGGTGCGGGCCTGACATCTCCACCATCTGGAGATGCCTGCCTGGGGATCTTTGGATCTTGACTGTTTTCAGCAACACATCCTGCAGAATTCTGTCTGCACAATCAGATTGAATTTCAGGAACCAAAAAGTCACATTGAAAAATACAACTTTTGAACCGCCTGGCCCCAAAATGGCAACTAGGCATTCCATTTTGGGTGACTGCAGCCCTGGTTTAAGGAGCCATTTGGTACCTAGCTTATATATCTGAGTTCCTAACACTGCTCTCAGCACCCTTAAAAAACTACACTTCCCAGGTTTCTCTGGGGGAAATCGTGACTATTTAAAGCGGTATCATAGTGGTTTAAATGTATTTGGCTCTAAAAGTTTTGTCCAGGCCCAAACAGAGAAATTTCTGCTGCCTCAAGCAAAGGGCATGATCCAGAATGCCTTCATTCCAGGTACAGAAGCTGACCTGACTGGGTTGGCAGCTGAGTCTTACTTCAGTATCTCCACATCTGGCGCGCAAGCACATCTGGAGGTCATTGCATTGAAAGTACCTGGGCCGTACATCCACTCCTTACAGCGTCTTAGCTGGAACCCAGGAAAGGAAGGTTGCATCTCCCCCAAAGATAAACTTTGCTGTGTTTCCTGAGAAAATAAGCACTGCTTAGTTTCTTCTAGGAAGGAAAAGAGCTGTACTGATCCCGTGCAACATCTGCGTAACAGCTGCAAAAAATTATTGTAGCTACTAATTCTTTTAACTGGAGATGTCAGGTATTGAACTCGGCACCAAATATACGGCACCATTTGAGTTTCCCTGTATCTCCCCCAACCCACTCCTTGGAAACAAAATCTACTTCCAAATTTATCCTTTTTTTTACAGGAATGTTTTATTCATAAGCAAAATATATCACAGAGCATTCTCTCAATCTCTCTCTTTCGCTCTCTCTTTTACTAAAACAGACCTTGCCCTGAGAGGAAATGTGTTTGTAGAAAAGACAGTGCGTGGGGGGAAAATAACATTTCATATATAGCATTTTCTTTTTTTAAAAAAATTATATACATTAATATATATATATATATATATAAACATTTCATTAATAAGAATCTCTAGGGCAGGGGGAATAGCTGACTGTTCTGCATACACTTCAGTGCAGGAGGCAGGGAGTGAGAAAAGCCTTTGATCTGAACATAAGTCACACTTGGTGGCCAAGAAAAATTGTGGGAGTCGAGGGAACCAAAACCCTACAGAGCCTTTTGCAGAAAAGCTTTTTTGCCCCCAGAAAGTCCTGCCTTTTCTGTCCCAATCCAAAGAGGAGACAGATGGCTATCAATGTGCTTCAGCAAGCAGAACGGAAAACATGGTTTCACCACGCCTGAAAGGTGGCCACCAAATTGAGTCAGAAGGTGATGAGCAGTTTCTTCAAAAAGAGGAGAAATGTTTCTATAGGGTGGTAGTGTGTCCCTCAAATGGAAAGGCAGGGAACCCCGTTAGAAGGGGAGTCTGCCATGCAGCTTTAAAAGAGCAGGAGACAGGAGGGGACAAAGCCTCCAACATTTCTCCGATGAAAATAGGGACATCCTAAGGAAAAGCGAGATGAGCACCGCAACCCCAGAGTCAGTCACGACTGAACCTAATGGTCAGGGGTCCCTTTACCTTTACTTTAAGGAAAAGCAGGACATTCCGGGATCAGATCAGAAACCGGGACAGCTTCTGTACATCTGGGATGTCCCTGGAAAACAGGGACACTTGGAGGGTCTGAGAGGAGTGTGGGACCCTTCCTCTACCAGTTGCTCCTCCCTACCCGACTCCAAACTTCCCCCCTGGATGGTCGGAAGTGAAATCAGCCACCCCAGACAACATGGCTGGGTGAGGGTGGTCCATCTCAAGGGCAGTGACAGGAGAGGGAAAGGCTCAGCTCCCCTCTCCCACCTGCTCTACCCTGACATAACCCCAGGGGCAGCCAAAATGGTGGCCTCCAGAATTTGCTGTACTCCAACTCGCATCAGCCGCAGTCTACATAGCCAGTGGTGACGGGAGTTGCAGTCCACAACATCTGGAGGGCTGTTTGTGCCCTAAGCTAGCCCCCTTTATGGAAGACTGGTGTAAGAAACGGACCCCACTGCTATGAGGCCTACGGACAAGATGGCGCCATTCCAGTGTATGACTCCACTTCCGGGTTAGTCCTCCTTATGCCTTGAGGCTACAGGTAGAGGCAGGGATTAAGAGCTGCTTGCAAGCTTATTCAGTTTAGCATAGGCTTGGTAGCTTCAAAAAAAAAGAGAAAAAGAAATCCAACGGAAGAACTGAAGAATAAAAAACTGCTCCCCCAAGGAGATGTTTCTGTGATAACACAAGCCTACCAAGCCAGTGCATTTCACCCAAAATTGCACCTAAATCCTGGGGAGAATATTGTTAAGTGTGAATACATGGTGAACATGCGAACTAGGGCAGCTTCACTGTTTGGCGTCTGCATGTTTTGATTTGCTCCAAGCACAATGGGGCTTGTGGGGTAAGCTGGCCTTTCTGCAAAGCGCTGCTGCTGTTGCAAACTGCAGGGAACGACGCATGGACTGTGCAGAACAAAATCAGTAACGAAATGTGCATTTATTGTGCAAATAAAAATCACTGTGCGGAAAGGCCTTCAGTTTAAGGCTGGAGCCAGGCAACAGGTTTCAAGAGAGCCGAAAGTGGTTCAAAGGACAGTTCTTTTGTGACACCGGTTCTTCTGACCGAACAGGTACGGCAGGTTGTGAAACAGGAAAGCCTGCAAAACCTGTTTAAGCAAAAGTGCAAGTCGGATGAGCGTGTATAGCATGAACATTTGTCTTTTTCTTTTTGTCACCCATCTTCAGCTCTCAGGAAAAGCTGGGAAATGTTTCCAGCCCAAGTGACCGTGAACATGCAATAAGAAATTGCCAAAACATGCATTCAGTTTACCACCTCCCTAGTCTGGCTTTCATGGCTGGGAGGTAGCCAGAAAAAAATGAACCATTATGGTGTGATTACTGTTGTGAGCAGTTGCACCCATCCATGTTAGATAGAGAAAGCTACCATTATGTCCAAAACAGAATTTGTGAATTCCCTCTAAATTGCATGTGACTGGTGGGAGCTTCAGAGACTGTGTTCCCAGATGAAAATATCATTAATCAAGGCACTCTGCAGCTGGCAGGTCTGATTTATGGAGTGTCATTGAACTGATGGAGAGCTGGGACTTGCCCTCTGAAATATGGAGTTGTCTTCTCCTTCAGTGGAGCTGTGATGTTTCGGGGGGAAAGTGATTACTGGCAATTGTGGGCATGTGCACTGGTGCAAAGAGGCACTAGCAAAAAGGAGCATACGAGTAGCTAATTCTGTTTGGACAATCTCCACTTATTTCCCTGGGTTTTCCCCCACAGGATTCTCATACAAGCCCCAGTGAAATGAAAGAAGGTTGGAGACAAGGAATCCTACTCTGATCGCACTCACTAATATTGTCTATTTCACATCCAGAGGCCATTGGTGATCATAGCCTGCTGATGATGCTGCTTTAGACGTCTGAATAACTCGGGAAATTCTTGTCCAGATGTTTGCTCCAAGTGGCAGATGGGTTGGTTGTGATCAGACAGGGTTTGTAACATCTGCACGATGGGCAGGCATCCAGCAGGTAGAGTTTTCCCCAGCAGAGAGATGTGGGAATGGGGGAAAGGTATACTTGTTGAGTTTCTGCCTGCATCGGTGAAAGGCAAAGAGTCTTTGAGGGGTGGGGAGAAGATGGCAACCTTCATATTTCTAGTAAAGTAAGCTAAACTCACTGCTACCAGGGAAGCTCTGGTCTAGCTAGGTGTGAAGACTTGAAGGCCAATTTGTTCCCTTTTCCCATCTCAAATGTGCTATAAAAATATACCTTCGGACCCCCGCTCTGAGACGCCCACCTGGGTATGGCTTCAGTGCCCTGTGGGATCTTTGCCCCCAGGGCAAACGGGTTCCCAGAGGATTGGGCTGCGCGACTCAGCTATGGCTGATCAGACGTCCCCCAGTAACCTGTTGAGGAGAATTTGGTGCTGTGTGGACAGGGTGACTTGGTCTGTCGGGCTGAAACCTGCACCAAAATTAACCTCCGGGATCAGATTTAAAAACTAGGGCTGGCTCCCAAGAAGCAATAGCGACTTTGTTTAAAGAAGTGTGCATCTGTGCACAAACTGAGTACATTTCCCTTGTTGCAGCTCCTTCAGACGGGAGCCCTCCAGAACCTCTGTTTAATTCATCTCCACCGGCCTAAATGCGACCTCGGAGACATGGCAGTGAAACAGCTGGTAGTAAAATAAGGAGGGGGGAAGGACTAAGTATGTACCGCTTTCAGATGGCTGCAATTAGGACCGACACCTCCCCCTCCCCCCCGTTTTGGTTAATGCGCCCTGCTCCCCTTTAACAGCACACAAACAGAGCAGCCGGGCTTTTCTTTCCTTCATAGCAAATCTATGCTCCGCCGGCTCAGCAGCTGTGTGCCAGGCCCAACACGAAAAAGGCAGGAGCTGGCCCACACAAACACAGAATAACCTTAGTACCATTGGCAATGGCTCGTCCCCACCTGCCCCGCTGAATCGGAGGGAATGCCGACTAGGTTTTCTCAGGACTGACATTCACTCCGATTTGGCCGAAGAGCAGGTTTCCCGGGGGAAAGCAAGTTAAAATCGCTCAGATTCGTGCCTTCTAGGCCTGGGGCAAGCAGGAGCGTGGACGAGACCTCGGTGTTAGCAAGCTAAATTTCATAGAATCATAGAGTTGGAAGAGACCACAAGGGCCATCGAGTCCAACCCCCTGCCAAGCAGGAAACACCATCAGAGCACTCCTGACATATGGTTGTCAAGCCTCTGCTTAAAGAAAATTTGGACCACGGAGTTGCGAACGGGGGACAGGAGGTCAAATTGCTAAGGTACCTTCAACGTGAGGAGGGGAAAAGGGCGCAGCTGCCGGTCCTGTCGGGTTCCCCACTGTGTTCCCCACCTCCCCCTGGCCCCTGTAACCTGAGATGGACTCCCCCCTTCTGCCAACACCATTGTCTAGAGTACATATCTGGCCTCAGGCTGGTGGTGTGGAGCATGACTGTCAACGCATGTACAGCCGTGAGACATACTCAGAGACGGGTCAGTCCAAACTCCCCCCTGGAGGGGGTTGATGGGGAGGGAAGACCCTTGTGGCAAAAGCAGGGCAGTGGCTCATTTTGGGAGAGGAGGAGGGTGCGCCTCAGCTAGTGGAGTCCTCCATGAACCCCTCTCCTCAGAGACAGGAGTCGTCTTCCAAAGCTTGCAGGGACTGCACCAGTTGGGCCGCTTGCAACCTCCCCCCTCCCCTCCCCGGCCACAACGAATAAGTCGCCTGGTCCCGTTCAGGCCCCTTCCTCAGTGGCGGCGCAGCTGGGGGCGTCCGTCAGTAGCCGGCTGCTCTCGTGAGGGGTGGGGCACATGACGTAGCGGCCCATGCCCTGGGGCTGGTGGACATCGGCCGCCGTCACCGTGGGCTTGAGCGACTGGTTCTCCTTGGCCGGCGCTTCCTCGGGGCCCAGACCCCCGACGGCACCCAGCTCCGCCTCTCCGGGGGCCACGCCGTCGTCCATGTTGACGTAGAGGATCTCTTCCGGGTCCTTGGCCGGAGGGAGGGACTTGAGGATCTTATCCAGCTCTTGGTGCATGATCTCAAAGCTGGGGCGGTCGCGAGGGTTGAGGGCCCAGCAGCTCATCATCAGCTCGTACCTGCGCAGGTCCAAAAGAGATGTTATTTCAAGGGAACGTGGGATACAGCATCCTTGGAAGTTACTTATAAGTGGGTACTTAATCTGCTGGGGATTTTGCCATGCTTCAGAAGGGGAAGGGGAACTCGTTCTCTCTCTTGTTTACATCCCACCTTTTTTACTTCCCCTCCTTAATTTATCCCTGTGAGGTAAAGGTAAAGGTAAAGGGACCCCTGACCATTAGGTCCAGTCACAGACTCTGGGGTTGCGGCGCTCATCTCGCTTTACTGACCGAAGGAGCCGGTGTACAGCTTCCAGGTCATGTGGCCGGCATGACCAAGCCGCTTCTGGCGAAACCAGAGCAGCGCACGGAAATGCTGTTTACCTTCCCGCTGGAGCGGTACCTGCTTATCTACTTGCACTGGTGTGCTTTCGAACTGCTAGGTTGGCAGGAGCAGGGACAGAGCAACGGGAGCTCACCCCGTCGCAGGGATTCGAACTGCTGACCTTCTGATCGGCAAGTCCTAGGCTCTGTGGTTTAACCCACAGCACCACCCGCATCCCTGTGAGGTACATGAGGTTGAAACACAGTGACTGAAGCAAGATCACCCATTCTGAACCATGACATGGGAAGGAGGATTATTGGTTTGTTTTTGTTTTTATTATTATTATGCATTGGGTGGTTTTTTATATTGTATTTTCCTGTTGGGAAACGTCCTGAGATCTACGGGTGAATGGCAGTATACAAATGTAATTTTAATAATAATAATAAGAATAATAAGAATAAGAAGAATAAATGACTCAGCAGGGATTCAAACCATGGTCTCTGAAATCCTAGACCAACACTGTAGCCCAAACTTAGGTTTCTCCAGCTGTTTCCAACTCACTGCGAGTTACAGGGAACCAGGGAGAAGGCCTTCTCGGTGGTGGCCTCTGCCCTGTGGAACGCCCTGCCATCAGATGTCAAGGAAATAAACAACTATCTGACTTTTAGAAGACATCTGAAGGCAGTCCTGTTTAGGGAAGTTTTTAATGTCCAATGTTTTATTGTATTTTTAGTATTTTGTTGGAAGCCACCCAGAGTGACTGGGGAAACCCAGCCAGATGGACGGGGTATAAATAATAAATTTATTATTATTATTATTATTATTATTATTATTATTATTATTATTATTATTATTATTATTATTACTATTACTACTACTACAACTCCCATCATCCCTGACCACTGGTCCTGCTAACTAGGGATGATGGGGGTTGTAGTCCAAAAACAGCTGGAGACCTAAGTTTGGTAAAACTCTTCTCTGCTATGTCGTAGCGGCTCCTGATTGTGGATGAGTTCAAGATTAATATCAGAGCTGCTCAGGGACCTTGAAGTTTTGTAACGGAGGCCTTAATTTGAGCTGGGGGGGTGGCAGTGGGTCAACCCTAGGACCCGTTTTCAGTTGCTAGGGTTGTAGGGCGAAAAAATTGAATTTGCTTGCCCGCTGAGTGAGCATAGTCACATTCCTAAGGCTGAGAGAGCCAGTGGTAGGACGTCATGAAATAATTTTTTGCAACGATACAGCCCCCTCTACAGTCCAGGCTGACTAATCATAAGGCAGAAAACCTAATCGGCCATGCTGCACAGCATCATGGGAAGATGGAGGAAGGAGACGCCAATTTGAAGAAGCAGTGGTGATGCTTACAGGCCATCCAGGCAGTCGATTGGCTGCTTGAGTCGGTTGCCCTGACGCAGGTAGTCGTAGATCTCACTGTTTTCCACACCTGGGTACGGCGTCTGGCCTCGCGTCGCGATCTCCCACATAGTAACGCCGAACGACCACTGCAGGAAAGGAGTCAGAAAGAGGGAATTAGATGCTGCTGGCCAAGAACAGAATTCAACTTCTCCCATTGGCAGGGGCTGCCTGTCCTGTTTCACCGCCTGAGGCAAAATGGCCGCCCTCCCGCCTCGCTTGCTAGGGTCGTGCGGCGGTGGCTGCTGGCGAGATTTTGTGAGATCTCGCCAGAGACCGCTGCTGCTGCTTCACCTCACTTCTCTGGCAGTAGGGGTGAGCGTGACGGGTGACTCAGTCTGCCTCACGGGCAGGCCAGCTCTGTCCATTGGTAGACAGGAACAGAAGCCAATTTAGAAGGACACAGAAGCTGGTCTTCTCATTGGCCTGTTCAGGAGGAGGGTGGGATCAAAGGCTTCCCCAATTGGCTGCTCACCACGTCGCTCTTGATGGTGTAAACGCGGTCGGCCAGACTCTCAATGGCGATCCACTTGACAGGCATTTTGGAGATACGGCCTTGCCGGTAATAATCGCCGTTGTAGATTTTCTTAGAGAGGCCAAAGTCAGCCACACAAGCTGTCATGCTCTCGTTCAGCCTGTTGAACGAGATTGTCAAAAGAGATTGTCAAAAGCCACTAATCTGGGCATCCTTGAAATCCCCTCTTCCATCATCTCTTGCGTCACACAAACTCACATGCAATTGCGGGCGGCGAGATCACGGTGTATGAAGTTCTTGCTACTGAGATACTCCATCCCGCTAGCAATGTCCGTCATGAATTTGACCAGCGTCTGTGTGGGCAGGTACTGGAAGATGAGGAAAGCACAACGATCAGACACACACAGTGGGTGCGCTGCAGGCACCTCAAAGTTTAGCTCTCTTTCCCCTGCAAGAGGAGAAGCGCACTGGACTCCTGTTTGGAGGACCCAGGATCCAGCGGGCTCCCTCTGCACCTTCCCTTTGTCCCCCTCTAGTGGTCATTCTCTGTGTTACAGTTCATTCATTCATTCATTAAACCGCCATATTGCTCCATAGCAAAGCTCTTGGAGAGGCTCGTATTGAAACAGAAAACCAAAACAAGCCTAGCAATAAAATGTATAAAAAGCACTTTATAGGCATACTGAAAAATAAAACACAGGCAAGGATTAAAATTCCCCAGTTAAAAACCCTAGTTCAAATAAAAGGAAACCAGCCCTCCCGATTTCAGGCCAAGAGGCCTGACATTTGATTCCCATACTCTCCAACAACTCAATGGCAAAATCTGGGACACAATCTTCCAGAATGCTATCTTCCCTTTTTTTCTTGCGAGAGAACGGCAGACATCTTGGATGCCATGATCTTGTGCGATTTTGCACCGCAATTCCCTCCAGTGCTTTTTTCGGGAACGGCACGCAATAACACATGTTTTGGGGTGCCATGTGACACTGTGGTCCTGAAAAAGCACTTTTCTGAGGGTGGGGGGGGGGATTGAGGTCCAAAATCATCACAGCGTCCAAAGTGGCGCCGTTCTCTCATGAGAAAAAACCCAAGATGTCTCAATTTTTCCAGGACACCTGTGCGGTATGGATTCCCCGCAACGGAGATCTCACGGGGCGACGCTACATACCACCGGGCTCTCGCCAAGCCGGGAGTACAACAGGAAGCTGTGCAGGTCTCCATGTTTCATAAAGGGCAGGATGACAACCGGGGAGGGGTATCCTTCGCTCTCTGTGTTCTGCAGGCAAACTCCTGAGGGAAGAGAAAGAGTGTGAGTTTCTCAGTGGGCAACAGACAAGACATGAGGATCAATGGCCAACAAGGACCACAGGAGGAGAGGGTGCCCGTGTGGTCGGGTCTTGCTTGTGGGTTTCTCACAGGCGCTGGGTTGGCCCACATCTCCTGATGTTCTTACATTCTTCACTCTTTCTCCCTCAGCTTGTGGCAAGTTGTGCAGGCCAGGCCGTGCCACATGTGTACAACTTGAGAGAACCACAGAACCTGTGATTCTCACGGTCCTGTATACCTGAAGGAGCGTCTCCACCCCCATCACAGATAGGTAGCCATGTTGGTCTGCCATAGTCAAAATAAAAAATTCCTTCCAGTAGCACCTTAAAGACCAACTAAGTTAGTTCTTGGTATGAGATTTCAACAGGCTCATCTCAGCTATCTGCCAATCTCCCATTCCCACCACCCTTCTGAGTAATACCCCTCCCCACCTTCTCACTATATAGAAGGGTCTGGCAACTTCTGTTTCAGTGTATCTGAAGAAGTGTGCATGCACACGAAAGATCATATCAAGAACTAACTTAGTTGGTCTTTAAGGTGCTACTGGAAGGAATTTTTTATTTCCACCCCCATCGTTCAGCCCGGACACTGAGATCCAGCACCGAAGGCCTTCTGGTGGTTCCCTCATTGCAAGAAGTGAGGTTACAGGGAACCAGACAGAGGGCACGCCCTGTGGAACGCCCTCCCTTCAGATGTGAAGGAAATAAGCAGCTATCCTATCTTTAAAAGACATCTGAAGGCAGCCCTGTTTAGGGAAGTTTTTAATATTTAACGCTGCATTGTTTTTAACGCTCGATTGGGAGCCGCCCAGAGTGGCTGGGGAAACTCAGCCAGCTGGGCGGGGTATAAATAATAAATTATTATTATTAACCATAGACTTGGAAGTGACACCAAAGGTCATCGAAGTCCAAGCCCCTGCAATGCAGGAATCTCAGCTAAAGCATCCGCGACAGATGGCCATCCAACCTCTGCTTAAAGACCTCCAAGGAAGGACAGTCCACCACCTCCCAAGGGAGACCATTCCACTGCTGAATGGCTCTTTACTCTTCCTGAATTCTTACTGTTTCCTGCATTTCAGGGTCTTGGACCAGATGGACCTTCCAACTCTACAATTCTATAATTCTAAAGAGTGAGAGAGGTGAAAAAAAGAAGACATGGAGGGGGGGAGCGTCCCCTCTCAAACTTGCACACCATCTGGAAGCCCCCTCCCCATGTCCCACACCTGCCCCCAACCCCCAAAAGTCTTTGCCCGTGAGAACATCCTCTTACCCGACAGGACGCTCTCTTGGTGCGCCTTGTGCCTGAAAGTTATTTTTACTGTGTTCCTCCTTAATGTGAACCAGAGAGGGAGAAGGGGCTGTTGGGCGAGTCGCAAACTAGCATCAGCTGAGCTTCCACCCACCCCCTCTGTGGACTGTCAGAGCTCCCAGCATCCTTGCCAACATCTGTTTTCCCAAGAAGTCTTTTTTCCCTCCGCCCCCGCACTTGGAGTCCTGTTCCCTGGGGATGATGCGTCCATTCTGCCTGCCTGCCTCCCCCCGCAACCACCATCCAAAGGCCGCTTCCTCTCTTCCGGTTTTTCCCAGGCTACAGCTTGTGGAATCTGCCCTAAATGGAATGGCCGAGTGTGCTATTTCTCGGGACGGCTATAATAATAATAATAATAATAATAATAATAATAATAATAATAATAATAATAATAATATATCCTGCCCATCTGACTGGTTTGCCCCAGCCACTCCAGGCAGCATCCAACAAAGTACAGTGGTACCTTGGGTTACACACGCTTCAGGTTACAGACGCTTCAGGTTACAGACTCCGCTAACCCAGAAAATGTACCTTGGGTTAAGAACTTTGCTTCAGGATGAGAACAGAAATTGTGCAGTGGCAGCGCAAGGCCCCATTAGCTAAAGTGGTGCTTCAGGTTAAGAAGAGTTTCAGGTTAAGAACGGACCCCCGGAACGAATTAAGTTCTTAACCCGAGGTACCACTGTATTAAAGAAAAACATAGCGAAACACCAGACATTAAAAACTTCCCAACCCAGGGCTGTCCTCGATATCTACGGAAAGTCATATAATTGTTTACCTCCTTGACATCTGACGGGAGGGCGTTCCACAGGGAAGGCGCCACTACCAAGAAGGCCCTCTGCCCGGTTCCCTGTAACCTCACTTCTTGCAGGGAGGGAACCGGCAGAAGGCCCTCGGAGCTGGGCCTCAGCATATAAGCCCTGGCTAGCAATGGCTACCAGCCGCGACAGCTATGCTTTGCCTCCACAGAGGCCGCAATGCTTCCAAATATATTCTGCTGGAAGTCACAGGAGGGGGAAAGAGCTCTCGTGTTTGAGTCCCACTTGTGGGTTTCCCAGAGGCATCTGGGTGGCCGCTGTGAGTGCAGGATGATGGGTCACTGGCCTGATCCAGAAGGACAATTCTCATGTTCTTATGTGGATCTGATTCTTCAGGCTACACACCAAAAAACCTAGCCCAGGCATCATATGTCGGGCAGAAGAATCAATGGCTTAATGTCCCAGAATGCTCTGGGGCAGTGGTGTTATGTACTGAAGTTCTCACTCTGGGCCAGCAGGGGGGATACTGTAGATAGTTATGAAAATAAGGGATTGAAAGTGACGTTCAGGGATTGGACAGTTTTAGAAAATTGTTACAGTTACGTTGTACTGGAGCTCTATATAAGCAGGCTGCCTGAACCCTTCAGTTCAGTTCTGTCCTGGCCTGTGAATAAACAAGAGCTGTTTGAAGAATCGCTGTGTCGTCTGATATGTTCACCCACAACTTAACAAGTACCACACACAACCTGGAGGAACTTAAGGGTAATGATAGCGGAGAGGGTGAGTGGGGGTAACTCATAAGTTCTCCCCCACCTCACTGCTGAAAGTATTAACTCTTCACGTGCCGTGGCTAAGAAGAGGCGCATGCACACACATAACTCACCAATCAGTTTCATGACGTTAGGGTGGTCAAAGTCCTTCATGCAGACAGCTTCACTGAGGAAATCCTCCATCTCGCTGCGGGTGCAGATGGCAACTGTGAGGAGGAAAAGTAAGGTTGGTGGCATGAGATGGGCTTTGAGAACATGCCAGGGGGTCAGGCAGTGAAAACTGTTTTCCACGCCTGGGTGTTGATGCAGAACGTTGGAAGCGAAGAATGAGAGCGCCTCTGAGCGTATGAAGGGTGTTCAGCCATGTCTGGCGGTGGTATTCAGGTCAAGGGAACATAGGAAATTGCCTTATAGTGAGAATTTTCAAAGGCAAAAGGCAGAGAGGTTTCTATCATGGGTGAGCAGGCCCAATTTACCGCATTTTTCACTCTATAAGACGCACCAGACCACAAGACGCACCTAGTTTTTGGAGGAGGAAAACAAGAAAAAAAATATTCTGAATCTCAGAAGCCAGAACAGCAAGAGGGATCGCTGCGCAGTGAAAGCAGCAATCCTTCCTGCTGTTCTGGCTTCTGGGATAGCTGCACAGCCTGCATTCGCCCCATAAGACGCACACACATTTCCCCTTACTTTTTAGGAGGGAAAAAGTGAGTCTTATAGAGCAAAAAATACGGTACGTTGTTTTTTCAATGCAGAAGAAAAGGAGAGAAGGCCTCTGGGCACATGCAGAGTGATGTTTCTTCTTGCTGGTATAATCCCAACCCGCCCCAGGGTGACCAGGATGAAACCACCCCCTCCACCTCCACTGCTACTTACTTTTCATGGTCTTAACGGCAACCTTAAGGACCGCTCCGTCTTGGCTGAGTTGCCCCTCCATGACCGAGCCAAATTCCCCTGCAGAGACAAAGAAGAAGAAGAAGTGGAAAAGGCCTATGAGCAAGTCTGAGAGCGCGGTCGGCAAATGCCAAATCATGCCAGGTAGAAATTGGGAGTAGATCAGCCCAAATGGCCTTCATGTGAGAAAATGCCTGTGATTTTAACCCAGGCTTGAAACAACCTGGTCACCTGCGGCGAACAGAAAACTGCTTCTAGGTAACCAGGCAGAGAAGGGGGGGGGGGTGCCATTATATTTTACTCAGAGTAGACCTATTGAAATGAATGGACCTAACTGAGTCATGTTGTTTCATTTCAGCAGAACTTTGAGCAAAACTTAAATACCCCCCCATATATATATATATTCTCCCCAGTGAATCTTCCTGTGATTAATCTAGTCAGGCCAGCTAGTATACCATTTTTGTTGGCCTGGATTTTTTTCCCTGGAGGCTCCTTTTTAACCGCCGCGCAACTTTGCACTGTCCTGATTTCGTGTAGGAAATATAAACACCCAGAGACGGTGTGGAGCAAACGTTAGGTACTGAGCAGCTCTCGTGTCCAAGAACAAGGAAATCCAGGGGTGGGTGGGAACGTTCCGATAACGCCAAAACCATTTGCGCGCCGTTGGGAAGTCGGCAGCCAATACCCATAAGAGCAAAACCGCAAATATTTATAGATAAGTGAAAACACAGCGTTGGTAACCATGCCTCCCCTTTCAAACCGGGCAGCGTTTACATGGTTCGGGTTATAATTAGCGCGGCGCATCACTGACATGTGGGATGCGATGCCGCCAGATGTGCTGGTGGTGGCAAATGGCCTCAGCTGCTTTAAATTAGAAAGCCAGATAAGGTTTGTGGAGGAGAGAGGTCCAGCAGCAAAAAAATGAAGCCTGCATGTTCAGGTGCAGTGTACCAGACTTCTAGTAGGAAGAGCAGGGACAGCTCTTGATCCAGCAAGTTCTTTTGTATAGGGTGCAAGCCAGAGGATGGGCAGGCGCAGGGCAAAGTCTACCTTTCACCCCCCCCCAAAAAAAGCTGCAAGATGGCAAAAGAGGTCCTTGATCTAAAATACCGTATTTTTCACCCTATAGGGCACACCTAGTTTTTTTTTGGGGGGGGGGAGGATAAAGAAAAAAAAAATTATTTCCCGTCCAGGCACGGGGCTGGGGCGGGGGAAGTCCGAGCTTCCCCAGACCCCAGACTCCAGACCAGGCTGCTATCCGCAAGCCTGGGGAGCCCGACAGGAACTCCCGCCGGGCTCCCCAGGCTTGCGGATAGCTTCCTGAAGCCTGGAGAGCAAGAGGGGTCGGTGCGCACTGACCCCTCTCGCTCTCCAGGCTTCAGCGAAAGCCTGCATTCACCCCATAGGACGCACACACATTTCCCCTTCATTTTTGGAGGGGAAAAAGTGTGTCCTATAGGGCGAAAAATACGGTTTGCAGCTCTATAGAAGTGTCGTGTGGGCTTTGCCCTGGCAGGAGCAGAGGCCTCTGTCTGAATAGGAAACGCAGGCAGGTGGGAAATTCATTTCCCCTGTTTCTCCCGAGGCAGAAGAACATGAGCTATGTAAGGGCTTCAGCAAGCCACGGGAACTCTTGGAAGAGCCGACGGCTGACATTTCGGGACCAGATCAGACTTTCCGTGTCTGACTCACTCAGGCTGCTGCCTTATGAAATATCTGGGGTGTTCTAGGGATAGGCGTAAGACGGGAGATTTGTGGGTTGTTGTTTTTAAAAGGGTTCGTAGCCTGCAAACATTCGCTCAGTGATCCCCCCTCTGTCTCCCAGTTCTCCAAATTTAGCAACAGAATTAGGAGGGAATGCAATGATTGGTAAGGAAGCGAGGAGAACAGCCTTTGAACTAGGGGGCTAGTAATCCATTTCCAACACCGGGCTTCAACCTAGCCAAAAGGGGAGCAAGAACAAACAGCAGAATGCTTCTGAGCATGCGCAGAGTGCCTTTCCTGCTTCCATTGGGGAAAGACCATACCAGCCCACTCCCCCATCTGCAGGGTTTGAGATTAGGGCTTTGTGGGCAGATCAAGTCAAGCTGTGAGCCTCAGGAAGTCTTCCTGTAAGAATGGATCTCTGCAATTTTTTGTGCTAGAGAAAAGTTATACTCCCAGCTGCCAAGGGAAACACAGAACGCTAGAACTGGATGTACTGTTTTACTTAATTCCCCCCAAAACTGGCTGCCAAGCTCTTTCTCTCCCCTGTCCTCCCCTCCCTGCCTTTTCTCAGTTATTAGTTCCTAATAATATTTGCTTCTTGTCACCTCTGTGCTTAGGATCCTGTCTTGATGTTGCCCATAGCACCCTGGTTGATTTTATTTTATGTACAAATAACATTAACTTTGGTTTAAAGGCAGAGAACCATGAACAGAGAGGGCAGAAACTTAATCTATACGTATAAATCGGCATATGCAAATCGGCATCCTTTTCTTTGCATAAGTGGCAGCTGAAGAAAATACAGGTTCTTGTGATGGTGAAAAATCGTTACAACCTCCCACCCTCAGATAGGATACTGTAACCTGGACATCTAAAGTAAGGGTTAGCAACTGGCAGCCATCAGTCTGTATCCAACACCCAGGGAAGGTTGACCTTCCACATGCCAATCTAGAATAAAAAATAAAAAATGGATTTTCTGGAGGTAGAAAAAGTAAGAATTTGCCAGTAAACTGTTTTTAAGAATTAGCCAAAAGGCTAATTCAGACTTGCCCCTGCTCTGTCGCTTTCCCCTGCAGAAACCCGATCAGAGCAAACAGCCCCTCCGATAGTCGTTTGCTTCAATTTATTGCTAAAGAGTGAGTTTCCCCGGGGAAAGCTGCAGGGCAAGGGCAAAACCGCTCGGACCCGTGCCTAGAACGCGCTGGACAAGTGGGAAACCTGTCTTTTGTAAGTCTGGATGGAGCCCCGAGTGTCTCCAGGAAAATTAGTTGCTGAGCTGGGATCTCAGGGGCTTCCTGGCACATATGATGGCTTCAGAAGTGGATTGGGCAGACTCATAAGAGGACAAGGCTGTCGACGGCAACTAACCGCTATGGCTGTGATCTGCTACTTGTGTTGGGAGGCAAAATGCCCTCTGGATGCCTGCTGCTGAGAACCGCTTGTAGGGAGAATGTGATTGGCTTCCCGTTGGGCCACTGTGAGATGAGGTGGTGGGACCAGATGGGTCTTTGTCCTGTTCCAACAGGGCTGTTATGTTCGGACTCTCTGGGGGGATGCTATGGGGAAGGGCTGCAGCCCAAGTGATAGAGCCTCTACGTGGGGCTACCTTTGAAGGTGACCCAGAAACTTCAACTGATCCAGAATGTGGCAGCTAGACTTGTGACTGGGAGCGGCCGCTGAGACCACATAACACCGGTCTTCAAAGACCTACATTGGCTCCCAGTACGTTTCCGGGCACAGTTCAAAGTGTTGGTGCTGACCTTTAAAGCCCTAAACGGCCTCGGTCCAGTATACCTGAAGGAGCGTCTCCATCCCCATCGTTCAGCCCGGATACTGAGGTCCAGCGCCGAGGGCCTTCTAGCGGTTCCCTCACTGCGAGAAGCAAAGTTACAGGGAACCAGGCAGAGGGCCTTCTCGGCAGTGGCACCCACGCTGTGGAACGCCCTCCCACCAGATGTCAACAACTATCTGACTTTTAGAAGACATCTGAAGGCAGCCCTGTTTAAGGAAGCTTTTAATATTTGATGAATTATTGTATTTTAATATTTTGCTGGAACATAGCTGTCAAACGTCCCTTTTTTGGGCGGGAAATTCCCTTATTCCAGCGCCGTTTCCCGCAGCTTCCCGCTGCTATCCCAGATTGTTAGATATCCCGTAGACTGTCCCTGGGACAGGTGAGGCTGCTGATCCCTTATTTTCAAGGCTGCTGATCCCTCATTTTCAAATCTGAAAGTTGACAGCTACCATGTGCTGGAAGCCGCCCAGAGTGGCTGGGGAAACCAATAATAATAATAATAATAATAATAATAATAATAATAATAATAATAATAATAATAATAATAATAATAATAATTTATTATTTATACCCCGCCCATCTGGCTGAGTTTCCCCAGCCACTCTGGGTGGCTCCCAATCAAGTGTTAAAAACAATACAGCGTTACATATTAAAAAAGTCCCTGAACAGGGCTGCCTTAAGATGTCTTCTGAATGTCAGGTAGTTGTTAATCTCTTTGACATCTGATGGGAGGGCATTCCACAGGGTGGGCGCCACTACCGAGAAGGCCCTCTGCCTGGTTCCCTGTAACTTGGCTTCTCGCAGTGAGGGAACCTCCAGAAGGCCCTCGGCACTGGACCTCAGTGTCTGGGCTGAACGATGGAGGTGGAGACGCTCCTTCAGGAGCCAGATAGGCGGGGTATAAATACAGTGGTGCCCCGCAAGACGAACGCCTCGCAAGACGGAAAACCCGCTAGACGAAAGGGTTTTCCGTTTTGGAGGCGCTTCGCAAAACGTATTTCCCTATGGGCTTCCTTCGCAAGACGAAAGCCCATAGGGAAATCTCCGGGACAGCGGGGAAGTGCAGCGCGTCTTCCCCACTGTCCTCGGACCTCCTCCGAAGGCTGGCGGTGGGAGGAGGGCTCTCCGCCCCACCGCCAGGCTTCGGAAGGCTGCTCCAAAGGCTGGCGTCGGGAGGAGGGCTCTCCGCCCCACCGCCAGGCTTCGGAAGGCTGCTCCAAAGGCTGGCGTCGGGAGGAGGGCTCTCCGCCCCACCGCCAGGCTTCGGAAGGCTCCTCCGAAGGCTGGCGGTGGGGCGGAAAGACCTTCTCCCCACGCCAGCCTTCGGATGGCTGTCCTGAAGACTTGCGGTGGGAGGAGGGTTTTCCTTCCCACCGCCAACATTCAGAATGCTGTTCTGAATGTTGGTGGTGGGGAGGAAAAACCCTCCTCCCACCGCAAGCCCCGGGAACAGAGGAGAAGTGCTGCACCCCTTCCCCTCTGTTCCCGTACCTGTCCTGAAGGCTTGCAGTGGGGAGAAAAGCCCTTCTCCGCACCGCCAGCCTGGCAAGCGGTTTCCATAGGAACGCATTAATTGATTTTCAATGCATTCCTATGGGAAACCGTGCTTCGCAAGACGAAAAACTCGCAAGAAGAAAAAACTTGCGGAACGAATTAATTTCGTCTTGCGAGGCACCACTGTAATATATTATTATTATTATTATTAAGCACCTGCTTTTCAAGCAGAAGGTCCCAGGATCAATCCCGCTTGAAACGCGGATGAGCTACTGCTGGTCTGCACAGACAATGCGAAGTGAGATGGACCAGCGGCCTGGCTCTGGGTTAAGCCTGCTTCCTCTGAAGCTGTGCAAGTCAAGTTCCCGCCCTCCCCGTTTCCAGAAAAAGGGCAGCCACAAAAAAGAGAGAGGCACAGGGTGGAAATGTTCAAGGGGGAACACATGTGCCATAGCCAGGGGCCTTTCCACCTCTGCTTTCCATATGCTTCCAAACTAATCCCAGCTGCGCTTAGAGGAAACTTTTTTTGCGGAGCTGAGGCAGAAACTTTGCCAGTCCTCCGACCCAAATGAGCAAAACAGCCCTCCGTCCTTCGGCATTTCTGCAGCAAGAAAACTGAGCCGAAGCGCTTCTGGGCTGTTCGTCCTGCACTTGATGTTATATGTTACTGATTATCCTGGCTACGTTAGAAAACAAGGCCTTGATGTTTAATCAGGAAAGGAAACAAGGGAGTTTGTCCTTGTCCCTCATGCGGCAGTTGATTTCCTTTGTCCTTCGACCGAGAAGAATCCCCCCCCCCCATTGTCCTAGCTGAGTGAAAATCTTCCAGGGTTATCCGGTGATAAAAAACAACAATTCCTAACGATAGTCCTGGTAACTGTTTTCATATCATGTGATTTGGAATTGGGAAACAGGTTCTGGAGCTCAGATGAATTTCTGCTTCGCTTCCCCTACATCGCCCTGCCTTCCAATTCCTGTTTGAGACCCAAAGCTTTTATTTCCTGCTCTAAAGAAACGAGTTTAGGAAGCAACGATTTCAAAGCGTCCTTGTATTCTGTGAGAAATTCCAGTGGCTGGCATAGAATCATTGAACATTCCCGTAAACGCATAGAATTTCAAATTATTACTAGATAAGTCACTGGGATATGGGCTTTTTTTTTTGCCTGGTAATGGCTTTTTCAAAATTTGTGTTACTTTCATTTTTTAAAAAAAGGTTGTGCCTTATGGGCTAACATATTCCTATATATACAGAACATGTCTCCTGAGCTGGGTTCTCAGACTTCTGAAGAAAGAGACATCAGAAACAGTAAGTCCATTTCTGAGGCGGTTCCAATTCTTTGCCTCTCTTAGGTTTGTGGAGTGTGTCACCTCTCAATTCTTATTTTGTTCAGGCCTTACCTTTTCCATGAAATCTTGGGCCTTTCCCAGCTTTTCTCAAACTTTCCCAACTTTCCCCTCCTCGTCTGAAGTTCCACCACCCAGCCCACACACCAGTGATTTGTTCCTCAGGTGGACATGTGTGCAACTACGCATAGTGCCACGATCTGTGGAGATGCACCCCCAAAAAAGAGCAAGGACATCTCAGTCGTTCCAGGCAGACAAGACAGAATGGCAGGGGTAACGCAAGGCAAAAGCCAGCACTTCAAAAGGTTTCAGGACCACAGAGAGTACTCTTAAGCCACAAAGTCCTGGGGCAACCGGCTGGGTTTTGTTACATAGTTAAGTAGTCCCTGACCCCATGAATGCAGCCATTTGACCAGCTAGTACCTTTGGCTGGCTCCTTCAAGGTAACGGGATTTCCAGTTGAAAGGATCTCCCCTGAAAGCTCTCTTGATCCCCTGAGTAGCCTGTGATTGGCTACCACTTTGCCAGTCCTCTAGCATTACCACTTGCCCTGCTAGCTAGGGGTTATTGGAGTCTGATTGTAGCTGGAGACCCAAGTTTCAGAAACCCTTGTAGAGCAGCAGAAGTGTCTCCTTGGGGTTGAAGGGAGAAGAGGCAGGATCTGATGCCTGCAGATGCACATGGGAAAGACTGGGACATGGATCCATCTCCTCTAAGCTCCAGTTGCCAGAGCCCTGTGCCACCAATAAGGACTTATCCACATTTACTTTATGCCCAAGCAGAGGTCCATGCTTTAACACTTTGCATCTGAGTGTTGTTTAGTTTTTTGGCCCAGGGATTTCACTGCAAAAACCTGCTCTATAAAGCTCAATTGGAGCAAACGTCAATTTGGGTATTCTGCAGATTGATGTTTGCTCCTATTGAACTTTATAGAGCAGGTTTTTGCAGGGACGTATCTGGAGCAAAAAGGAAGGTGCTCGAAAACTGAGTTTTAAAGCACGGACCATACTTGAAAAGAGCAGAAGAAAGTTAAGTGTAAAGGTAAAGTACCCTTGAACAGTTAAGTCCAGTCAAAGGCGGCTATGGAGTGTTCATCTCGCTTTCAGGCCGAGGGAACCGGCGTTTGTCCACAGACAGCTTTCCGGGTCATGTGGCCAACATGACTAAACCGCTTCTGGCGCAATGGGACACTGTGATGAGTGCCAGGGCGCATGGAAGCGCTGTTTACTGTCCTGTCACAGTGGTACCTATTTATCTACTTGCACTGGTGTGTTTTCAAACTGCTAGGTTGGCAGAAGCTGGGACAGAGTAATGGGAGCTCACCCTGTTGCGTGGATTTGAACCGCCGACCTTCCAATTAGCAAGTCCAAGAAGCTCAGTGGTTTAGAAGCCCCTAAGTCCTAGTCTAGGGCCATAACACACATCCTTTCCCTCTAAATTGGAGTGCTAACACCAACAGGATGGGAACAGGATACTTTTGACCCTCTCCTCCCCTGAAAGCGTCCTGCTATTTTGTATTCAGCCGGTTGATATAAAATTGTTTTTCGTTTTAGAAGCTTTCTTGCACAGAATAGTGAAATGTTTAAGGGTCAAAAGTACAAGGAGATGTTTTGCACAGAAGGGTCAAAAGTTCAGCCTAGGAATCTGGAACTCAAAGGGAAATAGAAAATTAATCGGAATTCTCTTTTCCTTCAGATTGGCTTAAAGGTTGGAAAGGGAAATGAAAATACTGTACACAAGCTAGAAAACAGCATAGTTTATTGGAGAAGTAGAAGAGTTAGTTGTGGAGTTTGGAGCTGGAGCACGGAAAGAAAGAAAAAGAGATGAAACACTTTAGGAAGGCAGGAAATGTTAGGAGAGCACAGTGGGCATTGCAGCTGAAAGGAAAAGACTCCAAAGGGACCTAGAAGCCGAGGTGAAGGGTGCAAATGGATAATTATTGGCCTGGTTAGGGAGACAGATTAGAATAAGCATAGCTGTTTGCATTTATCTCTGTTTTCTATTTGCTTTTATTGGTAACTACACAAACTGTAAAATTAGCTTGTTTTCTAAAATTAACTTCCCAAGAATTATTTAATGTGCTGCCTTACTAAAACTTGTAAGTGAAAGCATACTTCGTTTTGGAAAAGGTTTGATCTGCAGCTTTGTTATTCGCACCACGTGTAAGTCCCGTACCTGTCTACCAATTAATGTCCAAAAGGTTCAAGAGCTGTTCAATGGAGGCAGCCAGAGAAAAATAAACCCTGTTGCCTCTCCCTGGCCCTTTCTCTAAATCAGAAAGTCCCTAATGCTGTAGTCTCCAGACACATCTGTATGCATTTGTGAAGGAGAAAGTGGTCATCTCAGGCCTGCCTTGGCCTGGAAACTAAGCTGCTGAGGAAAGAAAGGCCTAAGGCAGGGGTCAGCAACCTGTGGCCCATGAGCCACAAGCAGCCCCGAACTGAGCCACTGTGATGGCTGGGATTCGGACTCGGAGGCTGAACCTGAGGAATCCCAGCCTGCACAGGATTCCCCGCCTCCAGAACCAGCTGGGCTGGGGCTGGGGCCTGAGCCTGAAGGGTCCTCACCTGTGCTGGATCCTCAGGTGCAGGCAGCAGCTGAGTCTGCTCTGGCTCCTGAGGTGATGGAGGACCCATTGCCTGCAGGTGCTCCACTCTCAGCCCCGTCAGAGGAAGCTGGGGTTGCTTCTGGGTCTGGTAACCCTCCAGCCTCTCCTGAGCTGCAGAGGCTCAGGGCAGAGAGGCGGAGGGAACCAAGTTCCCGCAGGAGGAGTGCTCGCCTCCAGGCCAGGAAAAGCGAGTCACCAGAGGATCGGGGCCGCCCTATGCCTCGGGGCAGATAAAAGCCGGCCAGCCCCAGTCCCAAGTTGCGGGAGCAACATTGTTGGAAGCCAGTTCCTGCATGCACCCCGTCCTGCCGGAGTTCCTGACCTCACCTGACTCCTTGCCTTGGACCCAGCTTCAGCTTTGACGGACTGCCTCCATACTGCACCCTCGACCTTGGACTGGACTCGGACCTCGCCTCATGGTTAACCCACGGGACCAGCACAGCCACCCACTTAGTGAGTCCCCGCGCACTGTGCTGAACCGGCACAGCGCAGAGCGGGGACTCGCTTCCGCGGCGCCGGAAATCGCGTCCGCGCATGTGCAAACACCGGAAATCACATCTGCGCAGAAATCACGCCTGCGCAGACACGATCTGGCCCACAGGGCGATCTCCGCTGGAGTGAACAGGCTCAGGCAAGGTAAACCTTGCCTACCCCCGGCCTAAGGGCAAGTAGTGTTCAAAATGGCGGCCCACATAGTCATCACTCAGGTGATTGTTGGCTCTGGTTGGCTGCCTATGGCCCTTGGCTTGTTGTTAACCATTCCAATAGGATCCCACTTGGCCTGAGGTCTCTCCCCAACTATGCCTCACTGAGGAGAAGCCTCCATCTTGGAAACAAGTGCCAGTTGACCAGGTTAATGTACCTTCACCGAGGGTTTTCCCCAAGGCCACCTTGTGGCGATCTATCATGACGTCTCGCAGCTTCTCTTTCAGCTCCTCGCTAATGCCCAGGCTGTTCACTGTCACAAGAAAAGGAAAAAAGAGAGAGAAGGTCATGGCACATTATGCACACGCCCATCACGGGCCCACACCTCCAGGTCTCTGTCACAGACCAGGATGTGGGGTTTAAACAGGGGGAGGATAGGAAAGGCAGCCTGATTTCTAAATGTTGTTGGAGAAGGGCTGGGGTGGTTAGTTGTTTGGCCCTTCAAGCTTTCAAAGAACCCTCAACCAATAGGCCAGCCAAGATGCACCAGCCGTTTTCATCTCCGGCTGTTGCTGAGAGCATTTTGCCAGGTCCTGTGTGGCTTCCAGCCTAATTTTCTGATTGTCTGGGAGCCCTATTTAAGCTCTTTCAGCTCAGGTCATTCCCCTCACTTCTGAGCCAGCAAAACAAAGAGTTTTCCAAACCAGAAAGGCCATCCCTTCTTGCTCTCCCCTCCCCTTGCCAGGTGTCTAAGTTTTCTTTTCCAGGGGAGACGTTCCATTCTGTGGTTACTGAACACACAAAGCATCTTCACTGGGCTGTTTTGGGCCCGTTAAATCTTTCATATTTTGTAAACCTTGGCATTCTCCCGAGTATGCAGATACCTTCCTCTTCTTTCTCAGCGGCCCTGTTTTTCATTCAAATCCATTGGCACTCCCTGCCTGAGCTCACTTTTAGAGTGGCTCTTCGGTGAGGCGAGGTGAAGCCATTTGCCTCAGGCAGCAAATCTGACTGCCTCATCGTCCTCTCCATCGCCAGCCCTGCTGGATTTTCGCCCATGACACTGTGGCAGCGCAGGGGTGACGGTATGGGGCAGGATTTGTAGCGGTCACAGCAGTGGCATGGGTGTCATCAGGATGCAGCAAAACGACTTGGGCAGGCCCTGGGAGCGATAGTGGGACCAGGGAGGCAGGAATATTGGGCTCAACCCAGAAATAATAATGGCCAGTAATGTCTCTGTCCTGCTTCTCCAAATATTGTCGAAAGCAGGTTTGAATATCAAACCGTTGCAGGGCCGAAGCGCCCTGCGTCAAGGAGACTGCAAGGAGCAGCAGCCATGACTGAGGCAAAAGATGGGAAGATGGCAGGCGGAACCACCAAATTAAGGAGACGATAGCTGATGTCTGCCGAAAAAGAGCATTGGGCGGTGTTTGTATATTGGGAATAACCTACAACTGTGGTGGAGGTGGGAGCATTCCTTGTTGGATCCTGGACAACAAGGCTTGGGCGCAATGCATGCTGGGTAGTTGGGAAAGGCGGACTCACTCCTTCCATGACACTCACAAGTGGCTTCGGTGGTCCGGCGGCTGTAGGATTTGCGGACTCGGTAGTGGACCACCAGCTCTCCCTGCTCCATGCTGGGTTCAAACGCTTCCCTGCGGAATGGGGAGGAGGAGAGAAACAGACTGTGAAAGAGGAGAAGCTGGCAGAACCGGTGTCACAGAATCACAGAAAGGCGAGATGGGTCCCTCAGTGGTCATCTAGTCCAACCCACTGCAATTCAGAAATCTCAATGCAAGCATCCATGGCAGGTGTCCGTTCTCCACTTACCCATAGCGGGTTTCCTTCCTCCTCATCCGTGCCAAGAAGATGATTATGAAGGCGGCAGCGGCGGCGGCCGTGGCTATGGCAATTACCACGTACCACCAGTGCCAGGAGAAGGCAGGGGCGGTGGTTTCTACTACGGAGAAGGGAAGAGGAGTAAGGGTCAATGGGAGGAGCCATTCCGGTTGCCCATCCAGCGCATCACCTTGTGGGATGTGATACATAAGTAGCAGTCAAGTATAACATTCCTTGTTTTCCTAGAGTGGACATGCGGGGGAATGTTTGGTCCAGCCAGTCGAAAACTTCCTGTTTCCTCCTGGGCTGGGACATACTTCCTTTGCATGTGACTAGAGGTGGGTGTGACCTTATCTGTCCAGGTAACAAAAGGACAAGGCACACATCACTCTCTTCTCTCTTTGACTTCTTCCATCATTGGAGCAGTTTTTAGCTAGAGATGCTCTGGTGGCTTCCAACCAACAGAGGACACTGGGATTATCCCCATATGGGATAGCTCCACATACTTTGTAACTAAGTCTGCCTTCAGGGACCCAACTGTGAACTGATGGTGCTGTGAGTAAACTTCTTTTACTGACTCTCAATAAGATTGTTATGTGTTTATTCTGTTAAGAGGGATAAAAAGGGAACTCACCAGGAACATACAATTCAATACTGAATTGTATGGTATTGAGCGGCTTACACAAGCCTGCAACCAGCTACCCGCTGTGCAGTAAAAGGGGAATGTAAAACTCTGCTAAGTAAAGGAACTTGCTAGCGCAAGTTAGGAAGGATATTAATAAAGAATATATCCTCTCCTGCCTTCCTGAACATACACACACACCTTTCCCTGCCTCGGCTGTGCACACGACATACATTTAAAGCACCTAAGTTGCTAAGTTGTCCCCAGAGAATCCTGGGAATTGTAGTTTACTCCAAGCACCCTAAACAAACTACATTTCCCAGGATTCTTTGGAGTGGAGCGCAATGTGCTTTAAGTGTACGGTGAGCAGGCAGCCCCTGTTACTGTTTAAACTGGAAGAATAGAGGAAAGAATCCATTGACCAAATCTGGGACCAAGTACGATGCTGAGGGGAAGATGAGGGGATCTCCTAGTTTTTTGGCAGCCAGCCGAGTTCTCCTTAGAAACCAGGGTGGATAAAAATCAATGATTTTTTAAAATAAATAAATAAAAACCAGATTTTTTAAAAAATTAAATTGGATTTTTAAAATAAAATGCTTTTGGAGGAAAAATCTTTCTAAATATAGTTTTCTATTTATTACATTATAGTCAGGATTTAAGCTTTTCATGTGTGCTAGAATTCAGTCTAAGATTTTTTGGTTGTTAGTTTTTTAAAATCATTTAACCACATCAGTTAACAAACATGGATACATATGCTATAATGTTATTGTTTTAGTTAAATAAATTGTTTAAATTGTTATTAAGGAAATGATTATTTTTCGCCTTCCAATCAAGTACAGCAGAAAAGTTGTCTAAATATAAACAGTTAACTTATTAAACCTCACAATAATTTCATAATTATCTGTCAATGTATTTTTAATAGTATAACCAAATCAGAAATTTTTGATATAACTATAAAAACTACTCTGAACATATATTATTTCAAAAATGAAACCTTCATCTGGTTGTAAATATTAAGATTATACCAGCAAGAATGAGTCTTTCTGTAAAAAAAAAAAAATGATTTAAATCAAGTCTTACTGACTCGTGATTTAAATAAAATCCACCCTGTTAGAAACCAACATTTCCTACACCACTTCAGGCTGTGACGTTTGAAAACAACTGCCCCACATCCCAAAATCTTAATCCAGTTCACAGTCTTGGACTGGAAAGAAGTGTGTGATTCTGCCAGTCAAACTTGGCCTTGAGAATCCTTCCGGCGAAAGTTCAATATAAAATTTCCCTTAAAACAAATTGTAATCAAGTTCAATAAAAATCCCAGTTGGAACCGAACTAAAAAGATCCTCAGTGTGTTTAGGAATTCCCTGCACTAGCTTCTTGGTCCTTCCCAATCCTTTTGTTCAGATGTTTCCTGCAGCCAAAGCAGGTGTGTGTGTCACAAAAATCGAAAATATCCTAATCAAAATGGGAATGCGGGTGGAAGGCAAATATGCAGTCTTCCCCACGTCCCCATCTTCCTCCCTGCCAATAGTCACAAAACACACAAACCCTTGCAGCTCCTTCTCCTCCTAGAGGAGCCATTTTGAAAAAGGAGAGCAATGTCGCCCTCAAGCCTGGTCACGAGGTATTGCCTACACTGGGGAACTTTTAGAAAACAACTTTTGATTTATTCTTATTATCGCAAGAGAGAAACAAAACCAAAACAAGATATAATCAAATTAGCCAACACCAAAAGAAGGAAAGCAGATTTCCAGAACAAAGTGCTCTCTGGAATGTTCTAGAAGGAAACGGCAACGCCTCTCATTCCCCGATGCTGCCCATCCCAAAATCCCAAATCATTTCTGTAGGTCGCGGGTAGAGTGTTATGCACTGTTCTTACCTGGCTGGGGCTGCGGCAGTTCATCTGTAAAAGAAAAATATATATATATAAATTATTTGAATATGGTCTCCCTTGAAATATACTCAGAGTCGCAAAGTGATTTCATGCTCTTTATTCAGCTCATAGTGGTGAGGAGGAATGAATGAATGTCCCCTCACAGTATCTGCTTTATATACATTATTTACACAATGGGCTGCACATGATTGGCTAATTCTGGAATTCTACTGTAAGCCAATCAGGTTGTGGATTCACTTCTATCTGGAGCAGGATTGGGTGGTTCCTGCCAACCAATCATACTGCTGCATTGTTCTAGGACCAATCAGACTGCTGCATTCTGAATCCTATTGTTCTAGGACTAATCAGACTGCTGCAATTTGGATCCTATTGTTCTCAGTACATAACACCCCTCTAAGCCAAATGTCAGTGTCAAGCTTCCGCCAACAGGGCCTCAGACTGTTTTTCTGGGGACATCAAAGAGAATCAAAACTCCTAAAGCAGAAAGCACGGGTCCTGTTTTATAACCAGCTTCAGTTTCTGTGACTCCGCAAGGCGCCAGAAGCCATCGTAACAAGAAGTGGGATACAAATTAGAAGCAGGAGATCCTGCTAGATCAGAACCAGGACTGAGATCAGGAATTGCCCAACACAGAACCATTCTTAGAAAGCAGGAAGTCAAAGGCTGGGCCAGAAGAACGAAACAAAACAAAAAGAGAGATCAAATGATCGTTTAGGAAGAACCACCAAGGAGTTGGGAAACAGTTGGGAAGAGTTAAGGAAAGGACTTTAAAAACAAAACAAAAAAAACTTATTTTTTTGGCAGCCAAATGATTCCCCCATATCTCATATGATACACTTAGAAAGATATGCAGGAATATTTGGCTATGAAAACGGAACTTTATTTATTTCAAGTAGTCCTTAACCGGTTTCATCATTCTGGGTCTGAACTCTTTGGACCGTATCCTACGTTAGTCAGAGTAGACCCCTTGGGCAGCATCCAAGGAAACAAATTATGCTGTTATGTAACTTCCCCCACCCTCTCCTTTCCCTTTGCTTCTGTTATTTGCCACAACACTAAAGCTTGTGAGGGAAACCCACCCACCCACCCCCCGCCAAAAAAAAATTAAAAATACACATTATCTCGTATTCCTTACCGACATCCCCAGTTGAAACCATGATGGCTTTGCTCCAGGGACCGTCTCCTGCTTGTGTGTAGGCCGCGACACGGACGGTCAGATTGTGTACGGTTTTGTTCAGGTTCAAGACAGTCTCGTTGGTCAGTCCCACGTCCACCACCACCTGGTGGGGGGAGAGGGTGGCGAAAACGCCAGGCGGGGGATTAGGAAGATGGCAGGTGATGGCTCAGGATAATTACAGGGAAGTCAATGGGGAGGGTGCCCTCTCCAGTCCTGAGAAAGGAGGTCCTCACCTCGGGCGAGTCGCCGCTTTGACAGACCAGCTTGTATCCGCGTATGATCCCGTTGATGACGCCACGCGGCTCTCGCCACTGCACGATGGTGCATGTGCCATTCTGCGTGGCCATGATGTTCTCTGGCGCAGCGGTGGGCACTGCCGCGGAAAAGTGTACGTTACAATGGAAACACTGCGGCCATGACCCTTTCTCATTAGCCACAAAGAGGCGTCAGGCAAGCGGCTATAGCCCAGTCTTAGCCACTCAACTGGTAACAACCACGGTCTAAGCTTCTAAACCACTGGTTCTCAAACTTTTTTTCCTCTGAGCCACACTTTCAGAATAACCGTTTGCTCGGGCCACACCGAATTTTTTTATTGATAAGAAATGCATTGGAAAACAAAAAAGAAACACTCCTAGCTTGATTTATAACATATAACGCAACTACTTTATGATATGATTGTGGGACGTCCGGAAAGTATAAAACAAAGCAGCTACATAAGAACGCAAATCACTCCCAAAATACAATAATAAATGAACCTCTTATGCATGGACTTTAAGTACATATAGCAATTCAATGAGAGAGGTGAGCTTGCTTTTGCCAGGTAATCTCATTTTTATTAGTTCTAATTCGAGACAAACTCTCATGAACACAAAAAAGCAGTCCTCTTTTCTGATCTTTCATATTTGTCAGAGTTGAAAATCCCTGTTCACAACAATAGGTTGCGGAGAAATCATTTCGGTACTATTCTATCCTAATGTTTAAATGTTTCTTTGATGGCCCTTGAATCTTCCAGCTACAACTGCTTTCCTCTCCTGCCATGCCACAGTGGCAGGCCACACTCTTTGAGAACCACTGTTACTCTCTAAACCAATGTTTCCCAACCGTGGGTCTCCAGTTGTTTTCGGACTAAAGTTCCCATAATCCCTGACCACTGGCCTTGCTAGCTAGGGATGATGGGAGTTGTAGTCCAAAAGCAGCTAGGAAACTCTGACTCTAAACCAGCCTTTCTCAACCTTGGGTTGTTGGACTACAACTCCCATCATCCCTGACCACTGGTCCTGCCAGCTAGGGACGATGGCAGTACTAGTCGAAAACATTTGAAGACCCAAGGTTGGGAAAACCCTGCTCTAAGCCATGCGTTAGGCCCCCTCCATCTTCCTGGCTTCCAAACTGGCCCCTCTCTAAGTTCAGAGACAGCCTGTGGCCTTTCGGATGTTGCTTGGTCCCCAACTCCCATAAGGCCCAGCTAGTATGGCCAACGGCCCGGAGGCTGATGGGAGTTGTAGTCTAGCAACGTCTGGTTCCTCATTCTTGCTCCAAGCGGAACCCCTCTGTGATTTCCTTTCTCCTCCAAGAGAAGAAAAGCAGAACCCAGAATGATCGACCACCTACTCTCCCCCCCCCACCCCCGGACTCCCATTTCAAGCTCACCTCCTTCCAGGGTTTCCATAGCAACCCAGTGGGTCCACGGGGAGTTGCCCTCTCGGGAGCGACAGGACACCCGCACGTGGTAGGTGGTGAAGGGGCTCAATCCATCCAGGGTGTGGCTGAATGGGGGGACGTGGAGGTTCTGGTTATAGAGTTCCCGGTCTGACACGGTGCTGAGGTCCTCGTCAGAGCGCACAGCCTGGGAAAAAGGGGCAGGGGTAAGGATTTGAGGACGGAAAGGCAGTGTGGGTTGACGGGGCAGGAGTTAGGAACATATTATGCTCTACAATAATCTAGCTGAGATTCTGCCTTACATTAGATGCCCCTCTGGGCATAGAAGCCGACTCCTAGGGCCCCACCACCTATTTTATTTTTTAGGGGGCTAGGTAAAGGTAAAGGTACCCCTGCCGGTACGGGCCAGTCTTGACAGACTCTAGGGTTGTGTGCTCATCTCACTCTATAGGCCGGGAGCCAGCGCTGTCCGCAGACACTTCCGGGTCACGTGGCCAGCGTGACAAGCTGCATCTGGCGAGCCAGTGCAGCACACAGAACGCCGTTTACCTTCCCGCTAGTAAGCGGTCCCTATTTATCTACTTGCACCTGGAGGTGCTTTCGAACTGCTAGACTGGCAGGCGCTGGGACCGAACGATGGGAGCGCCCCCCGCCGCGGGGATTCGAACCGCCGACCATGCGATCAGCAAGTCCTAGGCGCTGAGGTTTTACCCACAGCGCCACCCGCGTCCCACTTTTAGGGGGCTAGCCCACCCAAAAAAGTTGATGGGCATTGCCATTCAAATAGTGTGTGGCAACTGCACAATGTGACTGATTTTGCAGGGCAGGGCTTACCACCCCCCTCCTCAATGTTTTATTCAAGTTGGCACCCCTTCCTCTGGGACACCTTCCAACTATACAATTTTGTGATTCTATATGAAGCCTCACTGGACCGTGTAACAACATTGAAGAATGAAAAGAAAAAGAAAAAGAAAACTCCCCCTCCCCTCTGCAGTGGAACAGTCCAGGATTTTCGCCGACTGCATAACATGTGGATCGGCTCAAAGGCTCGATCTCTGCGGCGGAATTCCAGACTGTACCACTTTGTGGTGCAGGGGGCATGTCACGCTTTTTCAAAGCTCCCTCTATGTTGAAGCTCTCCTCAATTGAGGACCTTTCAAAGATCCAGACATTTTGCCGATTTTCCAAGACTCCCCCACAGACGCTAATTCTGTCATTGGAATCCCGGACATGTCTGGGAAGTTCCAGACGTATGGCAATCCTACATTAGGACCTGTGAGAGACCAGGGTTCGAATCCCCACATGGCCATGACGCTTGCTGGGTGTCCTTTGGCCAATCACTGCCTCTCAACCTCACCTACCTCACAGGGCTGTTGTGAGGAAGAGGAGCCACCACCTTGAGCAAATTGAATAAAGGTAAAGTAAAGGTAAAGGGACCCCTGACCATTAGGTCCAGTCGTGGCCGACTCTGGGGTTGTGGCGCTCATCTTGCTTTATTGGCCGAGGGAGCCGGCATACAGCTTCCGGGTCATGTGGCCAGCATGACTAAGCCGCTTCTGGCGAACCAGAGCAGCGCACAGAAACGCCATTTACCTTCCCACCAGAGTGGTACCTATTTATCTACTTGCACTTTGACGTGCTTTCGAACTGCTAGGTTGGCAGGAGCAGGGACCGAGCAACGGGAGCTCATCCCGTCGCAGGGGTTCGAACTGCCAACCTTCTGATCGGCAAGTCCTAGGCTCTGTGGTTTAACCCACAGCGCCACCTGCGTCCCTTACTTGAATAAATACATGTAATTAAATAAAAAAAAATGCGGAGGAGGATTTTTGTCTCAGAGGCACCTGCCTTCTGCTCTTGAGCAGTTTGCTTTGTTTTATGTGGGGAAAACATTCAAAAGCGGCACCCACCCAAACCCCAAACTGGTA
The DNA here is from genome assembly GCF_964188305.1 of Podarcis bocagei. NCBI lineage: Eukaryota > Metazoa > Chordata > Lepidosauria > Squamata > Lacertidae > Podarcis > Podarcis bocagei. Next base: position 9,869,646 of record NC_138132.1, read on the forward strand.
CAGATCACTCTGCCACCTCAGGCCCTAGAAGGGGACTGACGTATGGCCCCATATTTGAACACCCTGCCCCCTTGCTATCAGTTTTGTTTCCTGGCCTCTGCAATCCCTTTTCGAGGCTCTTTCAGTTCCCTATTCCTGAGAGCTTGTCACACGTCATGAGGGCATCCGGTTGGACATTTGAGAGAAGCAGAAGCTGGCCAGGAAATGGCTCCTAAAAATAAAAGCGTTCCCTCGAAGGGCAGGGGCGAAAGTGGCCGAGTGAGGCATCCTTCCTCAAAATAGCTGGGCGAGGGAACTTGGGCTGGCTTCAAGGCTTCCTTTCTTACCTGGATGGTGCAGAGCTCAAGAGCGTAGGCTCCACTCGGTCCTGGTTCCCATGTCACTTCCAGGTGGTGGTCACTACGATGCAGAAGGGATAAGGCACTTGGCCGCCCAGGTACCACTAGAGGGAAGATGTAAGAGAGCAGGTGTATGATATACCACAAGAGCTTACTGCAGAGGAAAGACAAAAAGAGGGTGTTTTACAGCATGGCCCTATGCATGTTTACTCAGACATAAGTCCCACTGTGGTCAGCGGGGCCTACGTACTTGTGATTAGGATACAGGCTCCTTCTCACGGGCTTGTTCATCATTACTGTGATCCAGAAGTTGTCAAGAATACAAGGATTCCGTTTATAAAATACTTTACTGATAACCCTGAACAACAGCAACTACCAAAACCACAGATTGGACTTTGGCAAACTTAACTGAATTTATCTGTTCCTAGAGGGACAAGGGAGACGAGTTGGGGTTTTGTTTTTGCATCTTCTCTCTCTCTCTCTCTTTTTGGTAATTGTTATATATTGCAGATGAATAAAACTTTATTTTAAAAAGAATACTCGGGCAATTACACGAAGCACACTTATTGCGACAGCTACCTTTCTAAGCGCATGCCAAGGAATCCCTGCCGACGGAAAGCTAGCATTTCAAGGATAAAGGTTTCATCTTAAGCCTTATGCTCAACATGCTAGTTTTCTACTTGCAGGGGATTTTGGTGTGTGTGTGTCAGTAATGATCCAAATCTGCAATCTGAATGTAGCATGTGCTCCTCCTATAAACTCAGGGCAACTTGCCAAGTTAAAAAAGAATCTTTGTGTTGTATATTTGCATTTGAAGTCCGGGTTTTTAAAAATGTAAATTGCATCAGCTGCGGAAGGGGGATGCTACTTAACAGCATCAGAGAAGGTGTAGGGGGTGTGTGTGTGTGTGTGTGTGTGTGTGTGTGGACATCTTCCCTTTCCTCCTCTCCTGTGGTCCTGATATATTCACTGGGAGAAATTCTCCCAGACGCCCTCACTGCCTTGGAGCAATTGATAAGATTTTCTCCCTAAGCAAAAAAAAAAAAACCTAGCTTCATAAATGGGGCTTTCCTCCAGAATTGCAGCAGGGGGAGGAATTTCCCCTCTGTGCCTGCACAGACCCCATTAATTATTACACACACCAGCTGACAGCGTTTGCACTGTTAAAAACTTCCGTGTTAAATCCAAATATGCATTTAGCTTCACCCTCACAGTGTACCTAAAGCAGTTGTGCTGCGGCCTTGGCAAAGGTCTCCGTTTGCTCTAGGAATGCACCCCACATCCCATCCTCTCACCTGTCACCTTTGCAGTCCGAGATGTGCCCACCCCCTTATCGTTGTGGGCCTCGCATGAGAATGATGCGCTGTGATTCAGACCTGAGAGACAAAAGGAGGCACAAAAGTAGTTTTATTTAGTTAGTATCCACAGCAGCCTTGTTTTAAAACGAAATGATTATTAGCATATCTGTTCCGGTTTTAGGTCTAAGGCGATTTTACATTCCTAAGCTCATGAATCTTCGCAGTGTTTTTGTGAAGTCATTTGCGCTCCCTGCTTACAGAGCGCTGCATATTCATTATTTATAACCTAGGTCGCCAGGTGAATTTAAGACTGAGCGGAGACTTAAATCTCTCTCTCCCAGGCCCAAGTCTCAGCCTCTACTCAACAAGGACCTCTCAGTTTTTGCCTTGCAAATCCAGCATCCCTGTAAAGTAGCTAATCTTCCCATTTTACAGATCTGGAAATGACTGAGACGTTAACCAGACAAATTATAGGGGAACAGGAAGAGTAAGCCCATGCTCAAACTATGGAGGGAGTGAGAGGTGGCAGTACCATTTGTGTGTTGAGGTCCCTTAATAAAATCCACTAAGGCAGGACATCCTCTCCTGTTATTTGAGCTCCAGAATAAACTCATATATTCCACACCTAGCATGACATTCTGGGTACTTCTCAAGAGCACACTGTGCACTTCTCGAGAGTAATGTACAACAGCACCTCAAACACACCCTCTCCCCACTCTCTCCAGTTTCAAATTACAGGCAAAGAAAAATCAGGGAAATGAGATTGGGGGCTGTTCTGGGCTGTTATTACAGATTTCCAGCATTCCAGATCAACCCCCCCCCCCAAAAAAAACCCCTGCAACACTTTTATTATTAATAATATTTTATCAAAATAATAAAATACACCTTTGCCCAAAGTCCCTGCGCACAAGGCAAACATTTTTATTCAGAATAATTATTTAATCCCGTGTGAATAAAATGTCACCTTACTTACATTAAAATTAGCACCTCTGCAAATTAAACCTACTTTCATATGGTGCTTGGGTTTATGTGGCTTTTACACGTGTGTTTCATTTGTAAGGGACGCAGGTGGCGCTGTGGGTTAAACCACAGAGCCTAGGGCTTGCCGATCAGAAGGTCGGCGGTTCGATTCCCCGTGACGGGGTGAGCTCCCGTTGCTTGGTCCCTGCTCCTGCCAACTTAGCAGTTCGAAAGCACGTCAAAGTGCAAGTAGATAAATAGGTACCACTCTGGCGGGAAGGTAAATGGCGTTTCTGTGCGCTGCTCTTGTTCGCCAGAAGCGGCTTAGTCATGCTGGCCACATGACCCGGAAGCTGTACGCCGGCTCCCTCGGCCAATAAAGCGAGATGAGCACCGGAACCCCGGAGTCGGCCACGACTGGACCTAATGGTGAGGGGTCCCTTTACCTTTACCTTCATTTGTAAGGTGCTCTGAGCATCTCCTTTACGGAAGGGGAAAGCAGGGTGTGCTTTTTTTAAGAGTAAACAATATTAAATAACATTCAGGAGGTCCCAGGTTCAGCCAGGGAGGGCTAGGAGAGAGAGAGATCCTCATCTAAAATCCTGGGGCGCTGCTGATAGTCCAGATATTCTTCAACCTATGCTACCACTCAGTGGATTTGTAACTGGCTGACTGACCGAACCCAAAGGGTGCTCATCAATGGTTCCTCTTCATCCTGGAGAAGAGTGACTAGTGGGGTGCCACAGGGTTCTGTCTTGGGCCCGGTCTTATTCAACATCTTTATCAACGACTTGGATGATGGACTCAAGGGCATCCTGATCAAATTTGCAGATGACACCAAACTGGGAGGGGTGGCTAACACCCCAGAGGACAGGATCACACTTCAAAACGACCTTGACAGATTAGAGAACTGGGCAAAAACAAACAAGATGAACTTTAACAGGGAGAAATGTAAAGTATTGCACTTGGGCAAAAAAAAATGAGAGGCACAAATACAAGATGGGTGACACCTGGCTTGAGAGCAGTACATGTGAAAAGGATCTAGGAGTCTTGGTTGACCACAAACTTGACATGAGCCAACAGTGTGACGCGGCAGCTAAAAAAGCCAATGCAATTCTGGGCTGCATCAATAGGAGTCTAGCATCTAGATCAAGGGAAGTAATAGTGCCACTGTATTCTGCTCTGGTCAGACCTCACCTGGAGTACTGTGTCCAGTTCTGGGCACCACAATTCAAGAAGGACACTGACAAACTGGAACGTGTCCAGAGGAGGGCAACCAAAATGGTCAAAGGCCTGGAAACAATGCCTTATGAGGAACGGCTAAGGGAGCTGGGCATGTTTAGCCTGGAGAAGAGGAGGTTAAGGGGTGATATGATAGCCATGTTCAAATATATAAAAGGATGTCCTATAGAGGAGGGAGAAAGGTTGTTTTCTGCTGCTCCAGAGAAGCGGACACGGAGCAATGGATCCAAACTACAAGAAAGAAGATTCCACCTAAACATTCGGAAGAACTTCCTGACAGTAAGAGCTGTTCGACAGTGGAATTTGCTGCCAAGGAGTGTGGTGGAGTCTCCAACTTTGGAGGTCTTTAAGCAGAGGCTTGACAACCATATGTCAGGAGTGCTCTGATGGTGTTTCCTGCTTGGCAGGGGGTTGGACTCGATGGCCCTTGTGGTCTATTCCAACTCTATGACTCTATGATTCTATGACCAAGGGGTGAGTTGTTCCTCAACATCTGGTGACCCAAGGTTGAGGAGCAGAGAGCTAGACAAGGCTGAGCTAGATGGACTGTGGTCTGGCTTCCTGTGTCCTCCTGGGAACTGAACGGCCTCCAGTTCCGTGATGGAAGAAAAGGCAGGGCATAGACGTTAGCAAACAAACGGACATAAGAAAACAAAAGCCAGACTTTTGTCCTCCTCCAGCCAACCAGGTCCCTTCCTGCCACCCTCCCCTCTGCCCCAGAGAAACAACATCTGGGGACCAGTCCTCTGTCCCAGCTGGTATGTCCTGTTCCTTCCGCCCACCCGTCTGTGGTTTGGGTTTTCTCATGTCTGGTTCCAAGCTCCAAGCCTTGGCCCTGTTTCTGTGCTTTGGATGGTCTCTCGAGCCAGGAGTCCTGGGTTCGTTTATCCTGATTAGGGAAAAGGGTGGCTGGAACAGGCGCTACTGCAAGAAACAGGGGCTGGCTTCAGTTGCCATCAGGACGGCCACAGGGAGCCCTCCGGATAAAGGTCTGCTTGATCCAGTTCTGGATTAAAGATTAAAAAAGGATAAGAACTGAGAGGCAGCAGGGATAAGAACTGAGAGAAGCTTCCCTTCAACAGCCCAGGGGCAGCAGATTAAGCTGGCACACACAGGTCACCCAATTACAGTGGGTTGGTGAAATATACTCGGAGTCGAGAGTGGATTTCATGCTCTTTATTCAGCTCATAGTGGTGAGGGGGAATGGAAGTTCCCCCAGAATGTCTGCTTTATATACATTATTTACACAATGGGCCCCACGTGATTGGCTAATTCCGGGATTCTCCTATAAGCCAATCCGGTTGCGGATTTCCTTCCACCTGGAGTTGGATTGGGTGGCTCCAGTGGACCAATCAGACTGCTGCATTCTGGATCCTATTGTTCTAGGACCAATCAGACTGCTGCATTCTGGATCCTATTGTTCTAGGACCAATCAGACTGCTGCCTTGTGGGTCCTATTCAACTCAGTACATAACAGTTGGGCTGAGGAAAACCTTCCATTGGAGAAAGGTTTTCTCTCCCTGCAATGTAATGGTTTCCTCCTCCCCATCCATCTGCACGTGTCGTAGAGGGAAGTGAGGGTAAGGTGAGCTACTTGGAAAGGTGGCCCATCTAGGAGCAAAACTCCGGTCCTAAACATCCGCTGCCTTGTGGGACATCTTTGGGAGAAGAAAAAGTCTATGGAGTAAACCCTACACAAATGTGGAGTGGAGTCCCTAAGGCGGTTGGATGGCGTCTTGTATGCCTCCTTTTGGCAGCTCCTGCAGCCCAGCTGGTGCCAAACATCTTGTCTCTGTTTTCCTTTGGACCACATCAGTGAGGCCGAGAAAGGGGGTCTTGTCGTTGGGGCAGCCCAGGACTTCCATGCGCACTGCCCAGGATTGCGCCCCTGGGAGGCCGCTTTGGTACTGCTAACGCAGTGGTTTGGCTTCACACCCACCTGTCTCTCGAGACAGACAGATGCCAAAACAAATATGTGAATGAGGCCAGTATCTATGCACATGCTAACTGTGTTTAATTGGCCTTCACAGCTTCGATCTGCCTTACTATCAAACTCCCTGTAAGCTCCTTTACAACTAAGCTCCTCTTGTTAGTTTATCGCTGGTTTCGTTTCTTTTTAGACATTTTAAATCGCTTGTTTTCAACTGCTTTTCTCAATTCCACTTGTAAATCCCTTAGAGATTTGTAACAGTAAAAGGCATATAATTTAAAAAAAAAAATGTAAAGAAGCAAGCAAAACCAAACAGTGCACAGGTCTAAAGTCATATTTAGCCCAAAAGTGAAATTATGGTGATGCTGCTGCAGTTTTTGGTTGTGTTTAAAGGGCTATAGTCATTCATACATTCAATAAGGAAAGTTTTTTTTTAAAAAAAAATCACATTTATCTCCCATCTTTTCCTCCAAGGATCTCATGGCGGCACACATTGGTTCTCTTCCTCCCCATTTTATCCTCACAACAACCCTGAGAGGTAGGGCAGGCTGAGAGGCAGTGACTGGCCCAAGGTCACCCAGCGAGATCGGGGATTTGAATCCTGGTCTCTTGGGTCCTAGTCCAACACTGTCATTTTCAGAGGAGTTGGGGAAATGCTCAGTCTTTAAAGCAAGGATCTCTCACCACCTTTTTTGAGCCTGGGATCCCATTTGGGAATCTAAGTAACTTTGGTAAGAAACCACAAAACAACAAATTCACAGAAGAAAAACTGGCAACTCTCTCTCTGTAAAGAAAGCAGGCAATACACACAGACACACAGCAGGAGTGCCAGCTTGGCCTCGCAACTGTGGGTGCTCAGGGCTGTGGGTGCCATGCAGTGTGCCCAGCCCCTTCATGGATAATTTTGTGGGTGCTTGGACACCCAGGGCCCCAGGGAGTTGGCACCTATCTCTCTCTCCCTCTCTCCCCACCCCGCTCTCTCTCTCTCTCACACACACAAATAAATAAATAAAGCACAGGCATAAAAAGCAGTCAACCCACAAATAAATAAGAAACAAATCCAAAACAAATTCCAAGCTTTTTTAAAATAATAATAATATTATAATAATTTATTATTTGTACTCCACCCATCTGGCTGGGTTTCCCCAGCCACTCTGGGCGGCTTCCACAGAGACCGAAAATACAATACAGTGGAAGGAGTGGGAAGCCTTGGTAGGTGCTAAGTAAGGACCATGCCTGAGTGTGACATAGTTTCCATGGGAACCACATTGGGGACCCCGGTTCTAAAGATTTGTTAAAGATATATGCACAGTGGACGCTCGGGTTGCAAACGTGATCCATGCAGGATGAACGTTCACAACCTGCAGTGTCCACAACCCGCAGCGGCGCATCTGCACATGTGCGGGTTGTGCTTCTGCGCAAAGCGCGGTTTAGCACTTCTGTGCCTGTGCGACTGCCAAAACCCGGAAGTAACCCGTTCCGGTACTTCCAGGTTTCGGCTGTCCATAAGCTGAAGCATCTGTAACCCAAGGTATGACTGTATGTCTATTTCTTTCAAAGCACATAAAGGTACAAACGTGATGCAAGGAGGAGGAGTTTGTCACTAGCGGTGCCTCTGCCTCTTTTGCAACAGCATTCCATGCTGCAAGCTCCGTCACAGTAGTGAAGTGTGTGCGTCCCATTGCATTTTTGTGAAGTATTATGGCGAGCGAACATGACGCGCGCACACAAACCCCACGGAGGATGAAATTCACTGGCTGAATGAAAGCTTTCGTATCCCCGACGGCAACCAAGAGTCACTGCACTTTGAACACACCATTGTTACTGAGATTTGGCGAAGGGCCCAGATTTAACCCTCTCTCCCACGCAACAACAGGTGCTATTTTCTGACCACGCCATTCCTGTAAGGACTGAGTCAGCCGGTGGGCACCTGGAAGCTGTCACCTGGACCAACTGGTGGCATTTAGAGGGGGGAGGGAAGATGCAAAAATCCCATGCAGGCAGACCACCTGCTTGGCGGTCCTGACATCCCTGTGGAGAGGCGAAGGCTAAGGGCCAAGTACCGCAGACAAGAGGCAAAGAGAGCACGGGTGAACAACGGCCAGCCCCCTCACGGTGGTTGCTGCTGCTCTCTGACCACATCATTCCTGCAAGGGCTGAGTCAGGCAGTGGGCAACTGCATAAACAGATGGCGTTGGCAGGAAAGGAGCAGCCGGGGAGATCTGCACGGAAGCACCCACTTCGTTCCACATTAATGCACAGGCTCACAGGCGAGAAACTCTGTGGAATTCACAGAGACAACCAGGAATCAGAGAACAAGCTTGCCCCTTTGCCGCTGTTGGAGGGGATCCCGAACGCTTTGGATCCCGAACACCTTGGAACTCCGACATTTTGGCTCCCTAATGAAGCAAACCCGGAAGTGATTGTTCCGGTTTGTGAACGTTCTTCCGGAACCTGAACCTCCAACGGGGCTTCCGATTGGCTGCAGGAGCTTCCTGCAGCCAATCAGGAGGTGCAATTTGGTTTTGGAAGTTGAAAGGACTTCTGGAACGGATTCTGTTTGACTTCCAAGGTTGTATGACTGTACCTAGGTTCCCTTACCGGAGGCCAGTAATAACCAGGTAACGAATCAAATGCATTTATTCGTACGCACAAGGTAGCAACCCCGATGCGGAAGTCACTATGAAGGATTCAAATGTATAATCATAGAGTTGTAGTGTTGGAAGGGACCCTGAGGGCCATCTAGTCCAACCCCCTGCAAGGCAGGAATCTCAGCTAAAGCATCCATGACAGATGGCCATCCAACCTCTGCTTAAAATCCTCAAAGGAAGGAGAGACCACAAACTTCCACTATTGAACAGCTCTTCCTGTGAGAAAGCTATTTCTGATGTTTAGCTGGAATATCCTTTCTTGGAACTTGAAGCTGTGGTTTGGGGACTACTCTCTGGAGAAAGAGAAAACACGCAATTGATGGACTACATGGAACTGGCTGAAATGACTAGCAGAATCCGAGAATTGGGAGAAGAAACAATGGAAGAGGACTGGAAAAAATTTAAGGACTATTTACAAAAACAATATAAGTTGTATGAATGTTAAGAATTTGCACGATCCGGAAACTTTAGCTCCAGCAATTAGATTTTGTGAAACAGAAAATTAAGTTATAAGTAAGAAAAGGTCGAAATTTAAAGTAATACTATGTTTAATTTAAGGTATAAGTAATGGATAAAAATTACTTTAAATTCAGAAGTACAGCATTTGAAAAGTACAAAATAAGGTACGAAACAAGGTAATAATTTGCTGATATTTTTATTATAAAGAATGGAGGGTAAGGGAGATGTGAGGAAGTCCAGTTAGTTATATAAAAAATGTTTTGAATGGTTGGGTTTTTTTTTTCCTTCTTCTTTTCTTCTTTTCTTTATTTCTTTTCTTTTTTACTTCTTTTTTCTGTGTATATTTCTAACTTTGTATTTGAAAATTTAATAAAATATTAAAAAAAAGAGAGAGAGAAAGAGAAAACAAGCTTGCTCCATCGTCCGTGTGAAAACCCTTTAGCTAGTGGAAGACGGATATTCTGTCTCCTTTCATTCTCCTCTTCTCCAGGCTAAACACACCCAACTCCTTCAACTGTTCCTCATAAGGCTTGCTTTCTAGACCCTCGATTATCTCGGTTGCCCTCCTCTGTACATATTCTAGTTTACCAATATCCTTCTTAAATTACTGTATTTTTCGCTCTATAAGACGCACCAGACCACAAGACGCACCTAGTTTTTGGAGGAGGAAAACAAGAAAAAAAAAATTCTGAATCTCAGAAGCCAGAACAGCAAGAGGGATCGCTGCGCAGTGAAAGCAGCAATCCCTCTTGCTGTTCTGGCTTCTGGGATAGCTGCGCAGCCTGCATTCGCCCCATAAGACGCACACACATTTCCCTTTACTTTTTAGGAGGGAAAAAGTGAGTCTTACAGAGCAAAAAATACGGTAGCGGTTCACAGCTTTGGACAATTAGCGTGCAATCAGTCCCTTTTGTCGCTATCCCATTTTACATCATAAGGCACAAGTGTTTAATCCGTCATTCTCTCCGAAGCTTCTGCAGCATAATTTGCCGCATTCTCCCATCTCCTAGGAGGAGCGCAGAGAGAAGAAACGCCACGGTGAATCTGCAGCAGCACAACCGGACGCCTTCATCTGCCCCGGCTGCAACCAACCACGTCTCTCCTGCATCGGTCTCTACGGACGCAGCAGGTGCTTAGCCTTCCAACAGTTCGACTTCACCCCCCAAAATTCTCTCTTCCATGGTCTCCCACCTAAGTGCTTAATCTGCAATTGTCTCTGAACCTCCTACAGCAAGATTTGCTGCATCCTCCATCTCCGGATGTCTCCAAATGCTTTCTTATCTGCAACATAGCTCACTCACTCCCTTTCTAGCACGTCACATTTGGCCTTGTTTTATTTCCACCCAGCAGTTTCTCTTCAAGACGATTTAACTAAATGATTTAACTATTTCTGTCCCTTCGCTGCCGTAAGAAGGGTCTGGTGAGGACATCCTTCCCTCCAGCTTGGTGCCCTCTGTAGTTGGTTATTTCTTTATTTATTGCATTTATATCCCACTTTTTCCTCCTCCAAGGAGCTCAACCACAGTGTACGTGGTTGTCTCCCTGCTCTCCTTCTTTAATCGCTACAACAACCCAGCGAGGTGCACTGGGCTGAGAGGCAGTGACTGGCCTAAGGACACCCAAAGTGAGTTTCATGGCTCTCTCTTCTTCTTCTTTGGCGATCCTTCATGGCCAAGTAAGATTGTCTTCCATAAACATGGTTTTAACAGTGAGTCCATGTGACTGTGGAGGCCAATTCTGGATCCACACATCCTTCCAGTTGGGACATAGGTTTTGGGGGGGGAAGTGATTACAGTGAGGGTTTGCCAAGTGTGCCTTCCTCTTCACACGTTTCTCCCTTTCGTCCTGAGTTTGAGCTTCTTCAAAATCTATCTGAAAAAGTGTGCATGCACACAAAAGCTTATACCAAGAACAAACTTAGTTGGTCTCTAAGGTGCTACTGGACTTTAATATATATATTATAATATATATCTTCTCAGAAAAAACTCTTCACAAGGTCAAGAGGTCAAGACACGAAAGCTTTAGCAACTAATCCACACCTAATGACCCTCCTAAGTGGTACTCAGAATATCACTCAAGAAATCACTCAAGATATCCCTCAAGTAATTAATGAACAAAAGAAGAAAAGACACACTAACCTGGGAACTTCCTCTCTGCCCAGAACGTTGGAGGCTATACACCACACCCCCTCAACAGTATTTATAGGAACTCAAACACTGAGATCCTGCTCTGTTCCAGTAACAAGAAGCCGAAAGCACCAGCCTGAAGATGACGAGTGAGACCTCGTCGAAACATCGCCTAGACACCCCAACTCTTACACGGGAAGACACCCGAAGACACCAAAACCTGCATATATATATATATATATATATATATATATATATATATATATGCAGGTTTTGGTGTCTTCGGGTATCTTCCCGTGTAAGAGTTGGGGTGTCTAGGCGACGTTTCGACGAGGTCTCACTCGTCATCTTCAGACCTCGTCGAAACGTCGCCTAGACACCCCAACTCTTACACGGGAAGATACCCGAAGACACCAAAACCTGCATTCCTGTACCCGTGAAAATCTACGAAAGCATATATATATATATATATATATATTTCAAAATCTATGACTCCTTTGGTGAAGGCTGTTCTCCAACTGGAGCGCACGCAGGCCAGTGTTTCCCTGTTGTCTGTGTTTATACTACTTTTTTTTAAAGATTTGCCTTGAAAGAGTCTTTAAACCTCTTTTGTTGACCACCAGCATTACGCTTACCATTTTAAAGTTCGGAATAGAGTAGTTGCTTTGGAAGAGGATAATCAGGCATCCCATGGCTGTGCAAGGATTTGAACCCTGGTACTTGGGGCCGAGGGACGCGGGTGGTGCTGTGGATTAAACCACAGAGCCTAGGACTTGCCGATCAGAAGGTTGGTGGTTCGAATCCCCGCGACTGGGTGAGCTCCCATTGCTCGGTCCCTGCTCCTGCCAACCTAGCAGTTCGAAAGCACGTCAAAGTGCAAGTAGATAAAGAGGTACCACTCCGGTGGGAAGGTAAACAGTGTTTCCGTGCACTGCTCTGCTTCGCCAGAAGAGGCTTTGTCATGCTGGCCACATGACCCGGAAGCTGTACGCCGGCTCCCTTGGCCAATAAAGTGAGATGAGCGCCGCAACCCCAGAGTCGGTCACGACTGGACCTAATGGTCAGGGGTCCCTTTACCTTTTACTTGGGGCCAAGGCAACCTTGTGGTGTTTTAAGCCACTAATGAATCCATAGCCCAAGGACTTTTCAAGAAAAGCATGTAGGAGGGCTCTTTATTGCCTGTCCCCAGCACCTGTTATACAGAGGGATGCAATCCCTGTGCATGGGACAACAGATCTAGCCGTTGTGGCAATTACTTCCTCTGAGCTTTCGGATTTTCTGGTTTCCAGCCAGGCTCTTCCCGGCCTGTCCACAGCCCACCTGCCTCCAAGGTCCTCCTTGCATGCCAGACAAGGACATGAAACAGCATGCATACTGTAATTACAAACGTGGGTGGAGAGAGAGACACTTCTTCTTCTCTCTCTCTCATAGTTCTTTGCAGGTGGACCCACAGGATTGATGTGGCAGCGCTGAAGCAAGAGGACGCACTCTTTTGGAGAAGTGCATTGTGCGGTTTTGTTCTTGCACATGCCATGTGCCTCCCTCTTGCCTTGTGACCTCCACTTTTATAGTTCTTGGGCATCCTTTTATTGCAGTAGCTTCCTTCTGCAGAGAGACCACAGACATCATTCTGGAGAGACTATTGACAAATTGCATGCTGAGCAAGGAAGCGAGCAGGAAAGACAGGCTTAGGCTACTCCCCAGACAACATTAGCGCAACTGCCCAATATGTTTGGATGCGTACTGTTACAAAAGCTGGGTTCCGCTGCCTCCTCTCTCTGCCGAACGGTGGCAAGAGCCCATGGGCTCCAGGCATTCACCCACGGCCTGTGTTCCTTTGGAGAATTGAGACATGGCGGAGACTGTTGTAGCTTTGAGAAATATGGTTTATTCACACCTTCAGTCTGCATGGAGGGAGTCCAAAACAGGATGATCCTTTCAAGAGGGGCTTGTCCCTCACAGGACTGCAGCCATGCAGTCCAAGGCATCTCTCCCTGCAGCCAGCCTGCCCAAGATGGACCCCAGTCTTCCTTCTTATTCTTTTCAGAACACCTTGCTCAAAATCTCTCTTCTCCTGTCACTTCAAATGCACACCCCATCACCTTGGCAACATCCATCTTCCCAGGCCCAAGGATTCCTCTCACATGGCCCATCAGAGAGCCAGTGTGGTGTAGTGGTTAAGAGCGGTAGACTCGTAATCTGTTGAACCGGGTTCGCATCTCTGCTCCTCCACATGCAGCTGCTGGGTGATCTTGGGCTAGTCACACTCTTTGAAATCTCTCAGCCTCAGTCACCTCACAGAGTGTTTGTTGTGGGGCAGGAAGGGAAAGGAGAATGTTAGCCGCTTTGAGACTCCTTAGGGTAGTGATAAAGAGGGATAGCAAATCCAAACTCTTCTTCATCACCATCAGCACCTTTTGTCATTTAACAGATTTGCTCTTCGCTAGGCCAGCCAGACTGGTTTACATAAAAGACGCTCTGGTTTCCACCACATGACTAGGAAAGCTGTCTGTGGACAAACGCCGGCTCTCTCAGCCTGAAAGCGAGATGAGCGCCACAACCCCATAGACGCCTTTGACTGGACTTAACCGTACAGGGGTTCTTTACCTTACCTTTACTTTTACTTTACCTACATAAAAGATGTGTTTCGGTTGCACTGTATCTCTTTTTCCTACAGCTAATCACTAGATTTGTCACGGGATTCCCACAGATGGAATCCACATTCTCCTTCGGCAAGTAACAGAGCGAATCTGCAGTTTTTAATGGCCTGTTTCCCCTTTCCCCCTGTCCAAACTGCAAAAGCCACACCACAAAACCCAAACTCTCGTGAGAAGCCGGTGCACAACTACTTCTTTAATGCTGAGATTATGCAGGCCGCTTCTATTTCTGACCAACATTTCTTGAACAAAAGTGATAATGTGTGGCCTTCCTACATTTCAGAAACCAAACCCTCTCTGGAATCAGAGGAAGACGGTCCCCTGCCTATCAAGAATGCAATTTATCACCAACTGCAACAATGGGGAGCAGCATGTAGCAGGGAAATGTGCGGTTCACTAGAATTTCCCCATAGGCTTAGGGAAGAATGCACAGAGGTAGCCAACATGGCACCTTCCAGATTCTGGTGGACTCCAACTCCCATCATTCCCAGCCAGCATGACCAATGGATAGGGATGATTGGAGCAGTAGTGCTTGCATCGGGAGGGCCACAGATTCTATATCTCTGCTTAGTTAAGATCCCTTCATTGCAGGGGTTGGGCTAGATGACCCTTGGAATCCCTTCCAACTCTAAAATTCAATGATTCTCATGCCATTTCACCTCCCAGAGAGGTCTGCACTGAGACTCTTTTCCTCCTCATCTGCCCACATTTCAAATGGCAATATCGTCCGTCTGTCTGTCCTGGCAGGGTATGACCCAAATACCACCAAGTGCTGGGCAATATAAGAACCCTCAAGCGAGCCATTCTGCACAATCAAAGAGCACATTTTTGACGCTCTTGTATTCAGGTGGGCCTACCACATGCTCAGAAATAATCCTGGCCTTGTGCCTTTAACATCACTTTCATTCCACACCGAAGAGATAAAAGCAGCATCTGCTTAAATGCTCCTCTACCCTGGGCTGTCCGCAAATGCATCTTTCGTTTCACGGACAGGCACTGACCTCTGGCATGAACAACCACCCCTGCCTCATCCAACTTCCTCCATTCCCCGGGTCACACTTCCTTTGCCTGCACATTTCTCAACCTTTTGCATCACTCCCCTCTCTTTTGCACGCACCAAGTTATGGCAAACCTCCTCTCCAGGAACATCCCTCATTGCCACATGAAAGGTCACCCAACCACCCAGATTTGGGAAGGGTGCACCGTCTGGTGGGCGCATGTCCCTTTGGTGAGGACAGGACTTCTGGGAAGAAAGAAATAATCTACGCAGCATTATCACAAACAGGGGAAGAGAAGAGCTGGAATATTTCCTCAGCAAAATAATTAAGCTCAAACAGAAAGACAGGTACAAGTGCGCAGGCTCGCCAAATAAACAAAACGGTGTCTCCCTGAGCTTTCGTTCTCCCATTTGTCCCTCTAAAAAAATTAATTGCAGATGGAAGTGGTTGTGTTTCCGACACGACCCAAACGGTGCTGTAAGCCGACAGGGACCAATCCGGCCACGTGCTTCTTCACCGGTAAGCAAAAGACAATCGAACCGTTGCAAAAAATCGGTGACTAGGCCCACTGGATATTTTTCGTCCATGAGAAATCTCCTCAGAAAGGGCCATTTGCCAGGCTCTTGAATACCAGTGGTCTAAATCAGAGGTATCAAAGCCTTCATCCTTTTCCAGCTATCTTTCAGTCACTGCCTGGGCCCCACATCTGCCCATTCAGGGCCCCTCGTCCAAATGCTCCTCTGGCCGGCTTCCTGCAGCGGCATCCGGATCCTGGCTCGTGACTCAGATGCATGTCACCTCCTGCCCAGAATTCCCCTCCCCTGACTCACTGCGTGCCACGGCTAGGCCAAATGAGCAATAAGAGAAATAAGAGGCACGGCAGGTATGTGGGGCGAGGCAAAACACGTGCAGGGTAGAGGAACACTATTCAAGACACTGGAAGGGCTGGTTTTTACCTCAGCTCTGAGGGGAAAGGAGGAAGGGAAGAGCACGACAAAGGGCAGTGTGTGAACATGGGAGGGCAAAAGTTTTTAAGAGAACTGAAAGTGCTTGGAGAGACACAATGCTTCTATCTTCCCACAGGGAGCGGAAACAGGGGTTTTTCTGTGCCATTGTTGCCTTTGGTCAAACAGGCCAGAGAGGCAAACCCCCTACTCTTGTTTTCTTTTCAAAACCCAGCAGAACAATTTTGACCCCAGGTAAACACAACAGGGCAAAAGAAATGTGTGCATAGCTGCTGCTAATCTGTCACCTTTCCCCCCCCAGATGTTTTGCACGGCCACTAATACCCTCCAGATGTTTCAGGGGAAACGCTTCGCCTGCTGCTGGCTTGGGCCTTGTCCACACAACCTCCTTAAAATGACCACTCGACCACTCCTTTTCTAAATATGGATTGAAGCTGGTGGTGCGTCAGTAAGAGGCAGAGGGAGAGATGTCAAAATGAAGCATTTCAAGCTCTAGGGGGTAGGACTCGAACCCATGGCTTCAAGTGAAAAGGAAGGCGATTCTGACTAAACATCAGGAAGGACTTTCTGGCAGCAAGAGATGTTTGACAGTGGAACGGCTCTCCCTCAGGAGGTTGTGGACTCTCCTTCCTTGGTGGTTTCTAAGCAGAGTTTGGACGGCTGTCTGTCATGGATGCTTTAGCTGAGATTCCTGCCTTGCAGGGGGTTGGACTAGATGACCACAAGGGGTCCCTTCCAAATGTACAAGTCTATGATTCTATGACAGGACAGCCACAGGATAGATATGGATCGTGGAGCAACACCATTTTAAAAACCGGGATGAAAAAAGAAACAAGAAACACGAGCTGCAGATCAGGGTTTTGTTTTGTTATTTGAACCTCAAAGGGAGCACAGCAATACAGCAATCCCCCTTCCTTTCCCCCCCTCTTTTATTACAGGAGGCGTTTGGCTGACATCCTTCCAAGAGTCAAACCCAAGCTAATGCGAAAAAGAGGGGAAAGCAAGACGGCGGTGGGTGGATTTTCAGGGCAGTGAGTTACAGCTTGGGTGTTAAAGAAGCCAGGCATTTATTATTATTATTATTATTATTATTATTATTATTATTATTATTATTATTAATAATACCCCACCCATCTGGCTGGGCTTCCTCAGCCACTCTGGGCGGCTTCCAACCAAATATTAAAATAAAGTGGTACCTCGGGTTACATACGCTTCAGGTTACAGACTCCGCTAACCCAGAAATAGTGCTTCAGGTTAAGAACTTTGCTTCAGGATGAGAACAGAAATCGTGCTCTGGCGGCGCGGCAGCAGCAGGAGGCCCCATTGGCTAAAGTGGTGCTTCAGATTAAGAACAGTTTCAGGTTAAGTACAGACCTCCGGAACGAATTAAGTGCTTAACCCAAGGTACCACTGTACAGTAATGCGTCAAACATTAAAAGCTTCCCTAAACAGGGCTGCCTTCCACCTAGGACCTTCTGCATTCAAAGCATGTGTCCTTCTCTCTGAAGCAACCATCAGAAGTGGTGGAGTCTCCTGCTTTGGAGGTCTTTAAGCAGAGGCTTGACAACCATATGTCAGGAGTGCTCTGATGGTGTTTCCTGCTTGGCAGGGGGTTGGACTCGATGGCCCTTGTGGTCTCTTCCAACTCTATGATTCTATGATTCTATGATTCTAAGAAGCCCCCGCAGGAAGGTCTATTGCACCAGCCTCAGGTTCCCAAACCCTTCCTGTCTTGCTCGGTTGTCTTGCGGGTGTTTTCCCCAAGCTCTTCCATGCAATAATATGGCAAAGACATGTGGGAGCTGCGTCTTGCCGTTTGCACCCCTCCTTTGCCTCCAACCCACCCCTGCGTCTGAATAAGCTGCATGGCACAGACTACACTCCCAGGCAAGAACAGATTCTGGCGGAAATCTCTGTCCTACGCATGGAAGTCCCACTGGGCTCAAGGGGGGTTGCCTCCAGCATCCCGTGTGCTTAGGGCTACGGCCACAAGGAGATTCTTGCTGCCAAGATTTTGGTTTCTATTCGAGGAGAAGAAAGAGATGCTCTTTGGCCAAAGAAGCCCTTCACACCCACTTCCTCTTACCCAGGCGTCTGGTTTGAGGCTCGCAACCCCACGCAACTGCCAAATCAGCAAAAAAAAAAAAATAATGCAAGAAAAGGAAAATAGCTGTGGCTGGCTTCAGCTAATCAGCCGGTGGCCTTCGGCAGAAAAGCCCAGTGGCAAGGATTCTGGGAAGCCCCCCAAACTGTGCTGGGGCAAACAGAGTAGGCCATCGGCCAGCAGGGTGGGTCAGGAGCCCAAAGTGGCCCAGAGAGGATAGGAAAGACTCTCAGCAGAGGCTCCCATCAGCATTTTCAGGAGGGATTCAAATGCATGCTGGGAAATTTAGGCCCGCCAGGGTTAAAACCTCAGCACAACAAATCCACTCCCTGAGACTTCCTGAGGCTAGGAGAATGCAGCGAGAAGTGTGGGGTGAACAAATGAGAAACAGGAAACTGTATAAACGTCCAGCAAGCAAATCAGAGCAAATTGGGGTCAAATGTTTATTGCCTTCTTTTTTTTAAGAATGAATGCTCAATAAGACAGGATGTGGTACAATCTCCACATAAGATTTGTGCAAGCAAATCAGGTAAAGGGACCCCTGACTACTAGGTCCAGTAGTGGTCGACTCTGGGGTTGCAGCGCTCTTCTCGCTTTACTGGCCGAGGGAGCCAGCGTACAGCTTCCGGGTCATGTGGCCAGCAGGACTAAGCCGCTTCTGGCGAACCAGAGCAGCACACGGAAACACCGTTTACCTTCCCACCAGAGTGGTACCTATTTATCTACTTGCAATTTGACGTGCTTTCAAACTGCTAGGTTGGCAGGAGCTGGGACTGAACAATGGGCGCTCACCCCATCGCGGAGATTCGAACCACCGACCTTCTGATCAGCAAGTCCTAGGCTCTGTGGTTTAACCCATAGCGCCACCCATGTCCCATGCAAATCAGAACGAATGCTTAATAAATAGGTAGCCTGGAGGAGTCCGGTGTTCACAATATTATGCTAAATAGACCAACAGAGATGTCAAAGGGATGAGCTGTGGTCCTTTCTTGGTTCACCTTCCACGGCTCTGAGTGGCTTGCAGTACTGCCCGTCATCTGTGGTGCCAAAGAACAAGGGGACCTTCCAAACATCCCCTCTCCCGAAATGCTTACCCGATCTCCACATGGCCCACCCATTTCCACTGCAAGAAGTGAAGCTACAGGGAACCAGGCAGAGAGCCTTCTTGGTGGTGGCACCCGCCCTGTGGAACACCCTCCCATCAGATGTCAAGGAGATAAATAACTATACGACTTAGAGAAGACATCTGAAGGCAGCCTTGTATAGGGAAGTTTTTAATGTTTGATGTTTATTATGCTTTTATACTCGTTGAAAGCCGCCCAGAGTGGCTGGGGCAAACCCAGTCAGATGGGCAGGATACAAATAATAAAATTATTAATATTATTACAGTGGGTACCTCAGGTTAAGTACTTAATTCGTTCCGGAGGGCCATTCTTAACCTGAAACTGTTCTTAACCTGAAGCACCACTTTAGCTAATGGGGCCTCCCGCTGCTGCCGCGCCGCCGGAGCACGATTTCTGTTCTCATCCTGAAGCAAAGTTCTTAACCCGAGGTACTATTTCTGGGTTAGCGGAGTCTGTAACCTGAAGCGTATGTAACCCGAGGTACCACTGTATTAAAAGCAGGACAAGCGCTCCTGCCTCTTTGCAGAGGAGGGCATTTACCAAGTGCTACAGCTTCTCGCACAAGCAACACCTGCTGAGATGCGTCTGGCAACCCTACCCCTTGGCCTACCTTACAGGGGTGTTGTAAGGGTTACCGAGAATCAAGGTGAAGCACTCTGGACCCTCGAAACAGGTCGACGTTGTTTTCGTGAGCGGCAAGAGACGGAGACACGCTTGCACATGCACGCACGCACACTGCCCAATTGGCATTTGGCAAGGCTTGCAGGGCCCGTTCCCACGCTCGGAGGAAAACCCCCTCCCCAGCCGAGCCATCGGGAACCAGCCACTCGCATAGAAAAGGGAACAAAAGAAGCTGGAGGCTGGGGACAAGAGGGGCTTTGAGAGAGGGGGACACCCGAGACAATGAACAAGGACGTGAGGGAAGGGGGGAAAGGGGCACGCTCACGAAGGCAAGGCTGAATGGAGGGCGAGAATAGGGGTCCCCCTCCTGCATTCACTGCCCTTCCCTCCTGCCCCCTGCTCTTCAATAACGCCAGAGAGGGACTGGCTTGCGGGGAGAACCAGGGCTCTCTCTTTGCAGCCAGCAGAACCGAGAGAAAAATAAAGGACGGGGGGATTTTTGGCTCAGCCACCCAGATGCAGAAAACGGAGAAGCAAACAAAAGCTTGATCGGAGCCTCATCAGCTAGGCCCTGAAACTGTTTTCAACACCTTGGTCCAGAGCCAGGGAAAGGCAAGGAAGGAACTATGGAGTGTGTACAGAGTATGCTTCTTCACATACAGAGAGCATACAGGAACCCAGATGTCGGGAATTAGTGCTCCCAGCACTGAGAAGATTAAACTCCACTTGGAAAGGCAAAGCCGCAAAACAAAGCCGTGGATCGAGACGGAAGAAAGCTATAGATGGATTTTGAAAGCTCTGGTCCCATGGAGGAGATTGAGAGGGGACCAGTCCCAAACACCCAGTGTGTATTTCCCCAGACAGCTGACCTCCCGGACAGCACAGGGCTTCTCCTGTAAAGTTCTGGGAACTGTAGTTTGCCCCGTGGAACTACCACACCCAGCATCCTCAACAAACTACAGTTCCCAGGATTTAATTTGCTTTGGACGTATGGGACGGATGTGATCACGTATCTTTTTTGTAATGGTAGTTTTCTGAGCAGAGGAATCAGACATGATCCACTGTGCGACTCACCTCTCAACGCCAGTGTGGAAGGCGTCCGGGCCTGCGGGTCGTTCAAGGAGTTGAGGGGGGCGCTGTCTTGCAGCCAGATCACCCGCACTGGTTCTGGGGGGCCCTGAGCCCTGCAGCTGAGGTTGAAGGGGGTGTTGACTGTGACCTCCAGATCCTGGGGCTCTTCAGTGAAAAAGGGGAGACCTGGACACAAAAAGGGGGGGGCGGCAAGAAGGAATAGACTCAGCAAGCGGACACAGAAGGCTCCCTTGTGATGCGTAAATGCGAGGTTCTTCAAAGTGGAATCGAAGCAAACGTCAGTTCGGGTTTCCCCCAGATTGCTGTTTGTGCCAATTCAGCTTTGAAGAGTGGGTTTTCGTCCCTGATGGAGCTGTAATTTTTATTTTTGTTATTTTACGTACAAGTTATTACTATTATCTCAAGTGGGTTTTTTATATATACTTATGTTTCAAAGTGTTTCAGAAAGGAAATCGAACAAAATTAAATACTGTCTATAAAGCAATACAGGTACAGATCCATAAAACATCAAAATCTATTAAACAGGATTCTGCTCACTGAATATCATTCGCTCAAGATTCCATGTCTGCTAACACACCTGTGTTATTTATTTTGATTCATTAGTTTTATATACTGCTCTTCATCCAAAGATATGAAGAGGATTCACAGGGTAAAAACACAAGGTAAAAAAAAACAAGTAAATAGTTGAAACCAAAACAACAAAGCAATACCCCCCTCCCACAAACACATATAAAAGGCTGTAGAATATTAATCAGCCAAAGGCCTGGTTGAAAAGGAATGCTTTTGCCGGGTGCCTACAGGCATATAATGAAAGTGCCAGGCGAGCCTCCCTGGGGAGAGCAATCTACAGACAGGGAGCCACCCCGGAAAAGGCCCTGTTCTTGTGTTGCTGCCCTCTGGACCTCTTGTGGAGGAGACACACAAAGAAGGGCCTCAGATGATGAGTGCATTGTCCGGGTTGGTGTATATTGAGGTATTGTGGTCCTGAGCCATTTAAGGCTTTATAGGCCACCAGCATTTTGAACTGGGCCCAGAAACTAATTGGCGGCTTGGGACATATTCAGTCTACAATCAGGCACAGCCACAGGCTCCCTCCCTCTCAGCAATCACAGATCCCAACAATCCACAAACTACAGCACTGGCAGGCTTCCGCTGTGACGCTCAAACCCAGTCTTATCTAGGGCTCCTCCAACCGCAGTAGAAACCCCACACAGCTCACCCAAACACTCGCACAAGGTCATCATCTATGGCTAAGGAACCAAGGTCTCACCCTAGACAAAACATCTTCCATTTATATTTACAGTACTTGTTGCGTCTGCGTTCTTCAAAGCTTTCACGTTGGGAAAGTTTTGAAAGAAAGAGAAGCTGGCTGCGAAGCCAGTTTGGGCTCCAGTGCCTCTTTTCTCTGTCACCACCCTCCTTCTTCGACCCTGTGATGAACACTTGTGTAAGATCCTCGCGGTGTGATCTGGTGTGTGCACATCACGCTCAGACAAACAGCGTTTACCTTCCAGCTTCAGGTAGGCTTCATCAGAGAGGACTTCAGATCCGTTCACCGAGGCCGCACACTGGTAGTTCCCCATGTCTGAGAGCTGAACAGAAGAGATGCTGTCAGGGAAGAGGAGAACAGCAACACAGGGAGTTAATTTGGCTTCTCAGTGCCTTAAAATTCACTCCTGATCTGAGGAGAGAGAGCAGGGTTGTGGGATCCCTCCTTAAACAAGTGTATCTATAGCAGCGACCAGAGGAGGAATGACCGCCGGGAGGAACTCAGAGAGAAGAAACACCGTGGTGCATCAATCGGACGCCTTCATCTGCCCCGGCTGCAACAAAACATGTCTCACTCGTATCGATCTCTACAGCCACAGCAGGTCCCACAGTTTGACTTCACCCCCAAAGGCTCACGCCAGTCAGATGCCAACAACCTCTACTCCTGATCTGGACCACTTGCTCAGGCGAATACTACCAGGCTAGGCTCCAGGCCTGTTCATGAGAACATGAAAAGAGCCCTGCTGGGTAGGAACACAGGAAGTTGCCTTATACCAGGTCTGACCATTGGTCCATCTGCCTTGTCTGCATGGACTGGGAGTGGCTCTCCAGGGTTTCAACCCGACCTGGAGACATCAGGATTGAACCTGGGACCATCTGCATGCAAAAAATGTTCTGCCTTCCCCTCAGGATCAGTTTGAAAGTTCATCTAGACTAAGGTTACCAGACGTCCCCGTTTCCCGGGGACAGTCCCCGGATTCACAAATCTGTCCCTGGACAAAATCCGTCCCCAGATTTTTATTTTAAGTGTTGTAGATTTACTAGTAGGGAATAAATGTTGCGTGATTGGTTCAACAGCACAAGACACATCATATGGGGACTTCTGGCGAGGCAAAATGGCGGGCAGTGAGTAGTTCCTGAAGCCATTCAGAGCCAACAGCGCTATCAGGCTGGCTCCCGGCTGCTGAGACTGCCACTGCCACTACCAAGGGGGAACTGGGGATGCCCAGCGTGTCAACTGGGGGAACCACTGACAGCCCACCCCCACCCCCGCAACCCAAACTGAGCCAGGAGCGAGAGCGCCTGGCCACCCGGCCAACTGCCCAATGGCACTCCGGGGCCAGGAAAACCCCAGAGCTGACACAGAGAGAAGGAGGAGAGGAGAAGGAGAAGGAAGAGAGAGAAAGAGGAAGAAGAAAAAAAGAGGGGAGCTTCAACCTTGCCACGCCGCTGAAAAGGAGAAGTAGGAGAGCACCAGGAGGGCAAGGACACGTGGCCAAGCCCAGGCCTGACGTGAGCCTACTCCATGGCGGCTAGCTCTCCAAGAGAGCAGGCCAGGGTCCAGAGGAAGGCCGCGCGACAGAGGGAGACCACAGAAGAGAATATATTACTTCTTCGTTATTATTTTTTTAAATACCGTATTTTTTGCTCTATAAGACTCACTTTTTCCCTCCTAAAAAGTAAGGGGAAATGTGTGTGCATCTTATGGAGCGAATGCAGGCTGCGCAGCTATCCTAGAAGCCAGAACAGCAAGAGGGATTGCTGCTTTCACTGCGCAGCGATCCCTCTTGCTGTTCTGGCTTCTGAGATTCAGAATATTTTTTTCTTGTTTTCCTCCTCCAAAACCTAGGTGCGTCTTATGGTCTGGTGCGCCTTATAGAGCGAAAAATACTGTGACTTTTTCTTTAATAACTTTTCTCTTTCTCTCTTTTTTTTAGTGTCCTTTTCTTTGAAAAAAATCTGGTAACCTTAATCTAGACCACTCACTCCTGAGCCACCCCTTCTCTTCCAGGGTGCCTCACTCCAGGAGGCTAAGCACAGGGTGTGTGTCCAAAACCCATTTCCATTAAACATCAGGATACAAAACACACTATGAGTAATACCATTAAAATCCATGGATATAAACTTGGGTCCAATATGCACCAAAACCCTCTTACGACGTTTGAGATATTTGTTAAGAGAACTTGGGCATACACAGCCAACATTTTCAACTCAACTTGAATGCCATGGCAGACCTTTCAAATGTCCCCATTTTCCAGGGTTTACAAAAGCCGCCTCGGTTTCTGATTTGATTTCAGAATGCCCTGCTTTCCCTTAGGATGTCCCTATTTCCATTGGAGAAATGTTGGAGGGTATGCTGTGGCAAATTGTACAGGGGCCCAATATTTCTGATTTTAAATATTGGGGCCCCTACCCCTCCGGGTTAGTGTTTATCGCTGGTTAGGAGTTGTTTGTGTTTTGGGTTGTTTGTGTCACTGCAGAAAGGCTGACAACCTCTCTGTTTGTTTATGGATCATGATTCTTCCCCTTTCCATCCTCAGACTCCTGAATCCAGAAGACCAGCTGCCAGTTTCCTCCTGGACATCACAAGCAGCAGACAAAACAAAGCATCTTACTCTTGTGCTAGTTGTGTGTGTGTGTGTGTGTGTGTGTGTGTGTGTGTGTGTGTGTGTGTTTATTCTACAGAGTTCTTTAAACCCTTCTGTTTGTTCCAGCTGAGCATTGTGTCTTTTGCTGTTTATCAAACTCGAGATGAATGTACAGTGGTGCCCCGCAAGACGAAATTAATTCGTTCCGCAATTTTTGTCGTCTAGCGAATTTTTCGTCTTGCGAAGCACGGTTTCCCATAGGAATGCATTGAAAATCAATTAATGCGTTCCTAGGGAAACCGCTTGCCAGGCTGGCGGTGCGGAGAAGGGCTTTTCTCCGCACCGCAAGCCTTCAGCACAGGTACGGGAACAGAGGGGAAGGCGCGCAGCGCTTTCCCTCTGTTCCCGGGGCTTGCGTGGGAGGAGGGTTTTTCCTCCCCACCGCCAACATTCAGAACAGCATTCTGAATGTTGGCGGTGGGAAGGAAAACCCTTCTCCCACCCCAAGTCTTCAGGACAGCCATCCGAAGGCTGGCGCGGGGAGAAGGTCTCTCCGCCGCCCCCCACGCCAGGCTTCGGTGCATCCTTCAGAGGCTGCTGCCATAGTCACGCGTCACTTCTCCAGCTGGGAGAGGGTCGCGGGGCTATGGTTTCTTTAGCCCCGCGCGCGCTCTCCCGGCTGGAGAGGTGACGGGCGCCTATGGAGGTTCCTGCCATATGCGCGCGTCACAACTCCAGCTGGCAGAGGGTCGCGGGGCTATGGTTTCTTTAGCCCCGCGCGCGCTCTCCCGGCTGGAGAGGTGACGGGCGCCTATGGAGGTTCCTGCCATATGCGCGCGTCACAACTCCAGCTGGGAGAGGGTCGCGGGGGGCTGGTTTAGCCCCGCGCGCGCTCTCCTGGCTGGAGAGGTGACGGGCGCCTATGGAGGTTCCTATGGAGCTGTTCCTGGAACAGCTTTCCGAAGTGGGGCGGCTGGGGCAGGTGACCCCGCCCCCCGCCCCACTTCGGAACAGCTGCAAAAGACGTCAGGGGGAAGCGGGGAAGCGAAGCGCTTCGCTTCCCGCTTCCCCCGGACCTCTTCTGAAGCAAGGGGCTGGGGGGAGATCGCTATCTCCCCCCATCCCCTTGCTTCAGAAGAGGTCCGGGGGAAGCGGGGAAGCGAAGCGCTTCGCTTCCCCGCTTCCCCCGACGTCTTTTGCAGCAAGGGGCTGGGGGGAGATAGCGATCTCCCCCCAGCCCCTTGCTTCAGAAGAGGTCCGGGGGAAGCGGGGAAGCGAAGCGCTTCGCTTCCCCGCTTCCCCCGACGTCTTTTGCAGCAAGGGGCTGCAGGGAGATCGCTATCTCCCCCCATCCCCTTGCTTCAGAAGAGGTCCGGGGGAAGCGGGGAAGCGAAGCGCTTCGCTTCCCCGCTTCCCCCGGATGTCTTTTGCAGCAAGGGGCTGCAGGGAGATCGCTATCTCCCCGCAGCCCCTTGCTTCAAAAGAGAAGACCCGCTGTCCCCGGGGCAAGCTTCGTTTTGCGAAGCAAGCCCATAGGGGAATTCGTCTTGCGAGGCAAATCGCGGACGAAAAAACCTTTCGTCTAGCGAGTTTTTTGTCTTGCGAGGCGTTCGTCTTGCGGGGCACTACTGTATAAGCTTTTTAGGAAAGGAAAGAAACAAGTTTAAAGAGCCCACGCAGCTAACGAAACAAAGGCAGAGTAAAAAATATATAAAAACCGTGGGAACTGTTGGAGATTCCAGACTGTTGCTATTTTGTGGGTGGAATTCAATCGCGTATGGGCAAATTCAATTTGCACAATAACAGCGAATTTGGCGCTGTTGCACAACAGGCCTGCTTCCCCCAGGAAAAAAATAGGGACTTTATTCAGTATAATCCAGTAATGGATTATCATTACTATTTTGTGAGATGGAGCGTGGGGTTGGGGAGTGGACCACCAGAAAAGGAACCATTATTACTATGACTATTTATTACATTGATATACCCCCTTTATCTTCCAAGGATCTCGAGATGGTGCAGGTGGTTCTCCCCCCCCCCCCATTTCGCCCTCACGACAACCCTGTGAGGTAGGTTAGGCTAAGACAGGGGTCAGCAAACCTTTTCAGCAGGGGCCCAGTCCACTGTCCCTCAGACCTTGTGGGGGGCCAGACTATATTTTTTTTGGGGGGGAATGAACGAATTCCTATGCCCCACAAATAACCCAGAGATGCATTTTAAATAAAAGGACACATTCTACTCATGTAAAAACACCAGGCAGGCCCCGCAAATAACCCAGAGATGCATTTTTTTTCTTTTTTCTTTTTCTTTTTTTTTTGCTCCTTTTTTAATATATATTTTATTCAGGATTTTCTTGTTTTACAGAAGTGTAGTGCCTCATATTTTTTTTCTTCATGTAACATTTTTACAAATCCGTTTCATTTGTTGAGGCATTGGGGGGGAAGAAAAGAAAAAAGAAAAAAGAAAGGGGGGTGGAGAGAGGGAAGATGGATAGGGTTGGGGTCGGGTGGCGGTGTTTCTATTATGTTTAATGTATGTAGAGTTTGGTGTCAGCGTTGCTTGTGTTGTTCACTTGTGTTCCTTTGGTGGTGAGAGAGGTTGGGGTTGGCCTAAGGTGTGATTGTTTGCTTGTGATTGGCTGTGGTGATCTTTGTTTTCGTGGGTGGGTGAGGTGGGTGGGTGTTTTGGATCAGGTTAGCCATATTGATTTGTATGCTGTTTCCCAGAGATGCATTTTAAATAAAAGGACCCATTCTACTCATGTAAAAACACGCTGATTCCCAGACCATCTATGGGCCGGATTTAGAAGGCGACTGGGCCAGATCCGGACCCCGGGCCTCAGTTTGCCTACCCATGGGCTAAGAGATGGTGACTGACTCCAAGGTCATGCTCTGCTGACTGAGCTACCCTTCATGTGCTTAGAAGTATGTTTTTCTTGTTTGTTTTGGTTTTTTTTCTTGATTGATTGTGATGATGTTTTTTCTTTTTTATTGGTTGTGAAGGTGAAGTTTGTTGTATTGTTTAAAACCTTTAATAAATATTTTATAAAAAAAAGAAGACACGGGTGCAAGCTGTTTCCCCCGGTTGTGCTCCTTTCCCAGGGAAAACCCACTCTTTAGTGCTAAATTGGAGCAAATGCTAATCCGGCAAAAACCGGAATTGTGGGCTAAAGAGCCCTTTCCCCTGGGCTATTGGGGGACGGGACGGGGGGCGGAGCAGAGAAGCAGCAGGAGGGTGGATAAGCCCTTAGCCTGCCTCTTGGATAATCCAGGACTTCAGACATCCAGTTTGGGCCACGGTCCTGGAAGCTGCCCCTGATCCTTTCATCCCCATTCAGTTCCTACTTTGCCTGGCCTGCCAACGGAAAGGGCAATGAAAGAAGCAGAGGAGGAAAGCATCATGCGAGGCCAGGAGAGGAAAGCTGCCAGCCTCTCTCCTACTCACCAAGTTATGCTGCTTTGGGGTTGAGCAACTGGAAATATTTCCCAATGTGTCTCTCTCTCACACACACCCCCCTCAGAGAAAGCCAGCCAGCTCCCCATCTCTCCACAAGGAAGATGGCTCGGCTGTTCACGTGGAGGAAAGAAGGGATGGTGGTTTAAGTCAAACAGGCAACACCCATTACCGTTTCAACTTTCCTCCGCTCCCCCGTGGCACGGTTTCCGCCTGTTGCGCAACTGACTGACTGGCTGTAGAGCACAGTTTTGGTTGCCTCGCGTCAGAAAGGATATCGGAATACGGTCAGAGAAGGGCTAGCCAAACGGTCAAGGCAACTTACATGTGGGGAAAGGTTTGGGACATTTTAGAGAAAAGGCGAGGGAGAGGCGACAGGGTGGAAGTTCAAGCAATTATGCCTGGCATCCGTGAAAGGTGGCCATCCAACCTCTGCTTAAAAACCTCCCGAGAGAGTCCGTCCCCCTGCCAAACCGCTCTTACTGTCAGAAAGTTTTTCCTGATGTTTAGTCGGCTTGTACGGTAACTTGAATCCATTGATTCGAGTCCTACCCTCCAGAGCAGGAGCAAACAAGCTACAGTCATACCTCTGGTTGAAGTTGCTGCGCGCTGCGGCGACCCGGAAGTAACAGAGTGCATTACTTCCGGGTTTCACCGCTTGCGCATGCTCAGATGGTCAAAATTACATCACACGCATGCGCGGAAGCAGCAAATCATGACCTGCAGATGCGCGGACGTGGATTGTGTTCGCTTCTGGATGCAAACGGGCTCCGGAACAGATCCTGTTCGCATCCAGAGGTACCACTGTAGTTCCATCCTCCATGTGACAGCCCCTTAGTTTAGACATTTGAAGATGG
Organism: Podarcis bocagei; assembly: GCF_964188305.1. Taxonomy (NCBI): domain Eukaryota; kingdom Metazoa; phylum Chordata; class Lepidosauria; order Squamata; family Lacertidae; genus Podarcis; species Podarcis bocagei. Next base: position 9,898,375 of record NC_138132.1, read on the forward strand.
CTCTCATATCTCCTCTCAGTCTCCTCTTCTCCAGGCTAAACACACCCAACTCCCTCAACCGTTCCTCATAAGGCTTGGTTTCCAGACCCTTGGCCATCTTGGTCACCCTCCTCTGCCCACCTTCCAGCTTGTCAGCATCCTTCTTAAATTGTGGTGCCCAGAACTGGGCACAGGACTCCAAGCGTGGCCTGACCAAGGCAGAACAGAGCGGGACTATGACTTCTCTTGATCACTAGACTTCTGTTGATGCAGCCTAGAACAGCACTGCCTTCTCTTTTTTTGCTGCTGCATCACACTGTTGACTCAATGTGTCAACAGCTTCTCAATGTGTATTGTACAGTGAGTTAAACCACAGAGCCTAGGGTTTGCCAATCAGAAGGTCGGTGGTTCGAATCCCCGCGACAGGGTGAGCTCCCGTCGTTCGGTCCCGTCGTTCGGCAGCGGGAGGCCCCATTAGCTAAAGTGGTGCTTCAGGTTAAGAACAGTTTCAGGTTAAGAACAGACCTCCGGAACGAATTAAGTACTTAACCCGAGGTATCACTGTATTGTTTTATGTACTGTGGCTTGCCGCTGTTTTATTGATTATAGTTTGGATATTATTTATTGTAACTGTTGAGTGGATTTCTGTTTAACTTTTATATGTTGATATTATTATTTTATACTGTTCTAATGATTGTTGCAAGGGATGCGGGTGGCGCTGTGGGTAAAACCTCAGCGCCTAGGACTTGCCGATCGCATGGTCGGCGGTTTGAATCCCCGCGGCGGGGTGTGCTCCCGTCGTTCGGTCCCAGCGCCTGCCAACCTAGCAGTTCGAAAGCACCTCCAGGTGCAAGTAGATAAATAGGGTCCGCTTACCAGCGGGAAGGTAAATGGCATTCCGTGTGCTGCGCTGGCTCGCCAGATGCAGCTTGTCACGCTGGCCACCTGACCCGGAAGTGTCTGCGGACAGCGCTGGCTCCTGGCCTCTAGAGTGAGATGAGCGCACAACCCTAGAGTCTGGCAAGACTGGCCCGAACAGGCAGGGGTACCTTTACCTTAATGATTGTTGAATGTTACTTTTTTGATGTAGGTTGCCTATTTCAAAGTTATGTTTTACAACATATGTTTACAACATTTTTGTATTGCATTAGATTGTTATAAGATGTACATTTTTTGTTTCTTCAGCTTGTAAACCGCCTTGAGTATCGTAAGATAGAAAGACGGTATACAAAATAAAAATTATGATGATGATGTTGATGACTCGTGCTGAGCTTGTGGTCCACTAAGACTGCTAGATCTTTCCAACGCTGAGCCCGCCAGCCCACCTACTGTGGCTTTGGAGATGTAAGGTGCTCACCTCAATTCGCTGGTTGTCATCCATTCTTCATCATCCAAGGGAAACTGCATCTGGTTACTGTCAGCCAAGTCCAGGGCGGCTCCGTCCCGCAGCCAACTGATCTCAGGCGGCTCGCCAAGGGAAAGGGCAGAGCAGGAAAGCTTGATGTCCTTGCCCAAGGAAGATGTCAGGTTCGAAGGGCTCTCTTGGAAGAACACGGCTGGAGGAGAGAAAGAGATTGTGTTGGAGCACCTGAATAGCATCGTGCAGAAGGAAAATGAGACATAGGGATGGGTCTAGGATAGAAACAGCGAAGGGAGTCTATCTGCGTTGTGCAGTTTCTGCTGCACACTGAATACATGCCTCTTTAACAGTGGCGTAGCGTGGGTTGTCAGCACCCGGGGCAAGGCAAGTAATTTGCGCCCCCTAACCCATGGATTTGCGCCCCCTAACCCGTGGATTTGCACCCCCTAACCCTAACCCCCAGATGTTGCGCCCGGTGCGGCCGGCTCCCCCTGCACCCCCCACGCTACGCCACTGCTCTTTAATAAGTATATACAGTCATACCTCGGGTTACAGACACTTCAGGTTGTGTTTTTTCAGGTTACGGATGCGCTGAAACCTGGAAGTACCAGAATGGGTTACTTCCGAGTTTTGGCGGTCACGCATGTGCAGGAACGCTAAATCACGCTTTGCACATGCACATAAATGCCGAATCAGAATCTGCGCGTGCGCAGACGTGCCACTGCAGGTTGCGAACATGCATCCCGCATGGATCACGTCCGCAACTCGAGCGTCCACTGTACCTGACACCTGAGATGTACAGTGGTACCTCAGGTTACATACGCTTCAGGTTTCATACGCTTCAGGTTACAGACTCCACTAACCCAGAAATAGTGCTTCAGGTTAAGAACTTTGCTTCAGGTTGAGAACAGAAATCAGGCTCTGGCGGTGTGGCAGCAGCAGGAGGCGGCATTAGCTAAAGTGGTGCTTCAGGTTAAGAACAGTTTCAGGTTAAGTACGGACCTCCGGAACGAATTAAGTACTTAACCTGAGGTACCACTGTATATATTTTAGGACCCACCCTACAGCACTGTTTCAACCTGATTTTCATAGCTATTTATCTACCATCTGCCGGCCTTTCGCATTGATAGCCCACCTTTCCTCTAAGGCAGGCATGGCCAAACTTGGCCCTCCAGCTGTTTTGGGACTACAATCCCCATCATCCCTGACCATTGGTTCCTGTTAGCTAGGGATGATGGGAGTTGTAGTCCCAAAACAGGTGGGCCAAGTTTGGCCATGCCTGCCCTAAGGAGATCGAAGAGGCATTCATGGCACCCCAAAGCTTTCCTGCACCCCATTTCATCCTCACAACAAGCCTGCGAGGTAGGCTAAGCTGTGAGGCTATAGCTGGCCAAAGGCCACTCAATAAGTTCCATGGCCAAGTGGGGATTTGAATCCTGGTCTGAGTCCAACACTCTAACCACTATGTGACACTGGCTCCTCTGAATGTTTTAAAATTGCTCAGAGACCATGTGGTGAAGGGCCAGTAAGAAAGTAAGAATAATATTGGATACAGAGTGGTACTGATATAACACCAAGGTTGCAGGTTTGAACCCCGTATGGAACAGCTGCCTTACAGGGGGTGGGCTAGATGATCTATAGGGTCCCTTCCAACTCTTCAATTCTATGACTCTGTGATGATGATGATGATGATGATGATGATGATTGTCCCCTTTTCCAATTCCCAGGTATTAGCCCATATCCAGAACCTCTATTCACTGAAACCAGGTTTTAAACTCGTTTAACCTTGCTGTTGTCTGCCCACCTGTCCTGGGGGCGTCTGCAATTTTACATAAATAAAAATGAGTCCTGCTACAAGGGAAGGGCGTTCGGGCTGCAGTAGGCCTGAGAATGAAAAACTTCCGACTTGGAAAGCAAGGCTCTCATCGTCACATTCCAGGAGTCCGGTTGCGTGAAGGGAAAAATGCACTGCGCATGCTCAGAGACCCACAAGATGCCTTATTACAATACAGTGGTACCTCGGGTTACATATGCTTCAGGTTACATACGCTTCAGGTTACAGACTCCGCTAATCCAGAAATAGTGCTTCAGGTTAAGAACTTTGCTTCAGGATAAGAACAGAAATCGTGCTCCGGCGGCGCGGCGGCAGAAGGAGGCCCCATTAGCTAAAGTGGTGCTTCAGGTTAAGAATAGTTTCAGGTTACGAACGGACCTCTGGAACGAATGAAGTTCTTAACCCGAGGTACCACTGTATATTCCAATGGCTGTGCTTTGGCATCGCAGAATGGTTCAGTGGGGTCCGAGCTCTGGGTCAAATTAGGCTATGAATATTATTTAAAGGGATGGCCACTGACCAGGGAAAAAATGAGAACTCAAGCCAGCTCTACTGCCAGTAGCATGAGTCTGGGTTGCAGGAATCAACAAGAAAGGTTGTTAAGCCTGGAGACAAAGATTGATTGATTGATTGATTGATTGATTAACTAACACACATACATATCTCGCTTAATATTTTTAAAATAAAAAAATTCCTTCCAGTAGCACCTTAAAGACCAACTAAGTTAGTTCTTGGTATGAGCTTTCGTGTGCATGCACACTTCTTCAGATACACTGAAACAGAAGTTAATATTAATTAAGTTAATATTTTTAAACTCTTATCCATTTGCCACCTGCTATCGTCTGTGGCAGATCATCTGACTGCTTCAGGGAGCAGGAGCAGCTAGTTTTAAAAGTTGGCAACTCTTTAGCATCACTTTCCTCCTTCTTTTTTCCTTTTTGCAAATCTTGTCTTCTGTAATGTGCCAATTTGGGCAGCGGGAGGGAACGGTGACGTTGAGATCTGGCTGGCCAGGCCGGCTGCGGACGATGACTCTCCTCGCCTCTCCGTCACCAGCTGCCAAGGGATAGCAGCTGCACCAGCCCCACCCGCTTAATGACAGTTCTTATAATTCCCCGGCCCATCAAAAAATACCCACCCAAGCCCTAGTGTGGGCCAGGGTAGAACAGCTCTGCAAGCTTAGAGGCCCGGAGGATGGGGGGGGGTGTTATTCTGGTCTTAGTAGCAGTCTGCTAAAACCCATTAGCTTTTTACAGTAAAGCTTCACCTGTTGGACTTCTGCCATTCTGGCCTAGCGGCAGAAATTCAACAGGTGAAGCTTCTCTTCCCAAATCTCCAGTCAATTCAACAGAACAGATTTAAGCTCCCTGATTACTTTCAAATCTCCTGGATATACTAGGGCAGCTGCATGGAAAAAAAGGAAAGGGTGGGGGAAGAATACCGCTCCTACACCTTTAATATTTGTGTAGGGGATTTCAGCAGGTGTGCTATAACTTGCCTGACAAGCGGCACCTGTTGAAATCCCCTCCATAAATATTAAAGTTGTAGAAAACTTACCCTTCTCTTGCCTAGGACTACCCCAGTTATATATTTGTTGTGGTTATATTTTTCTTAGGCCTTTATTATCCCCCCAAACCCATAAAGTAAATCAGATACGTTTCTTTTTGGCAGAAATACATGGGTTTTTTTAAAATTAAAACATTTCTACCCCACCCTTCTAGCGCAAAAAAACCGCCCAGTGCAGCGTGCAGCATTTCAAATGGCGATTTCAGAAACACAGCGACAATAAAGCACATTGGTTAAGGGTCAGCGGTTGAAACCAAGCACACAAAAAACATCAAACGTTTGCCGGAATAAAACGGATTCACTCTGCCCACAGTTTGATTAAACTGGCGCGGGGAGAGTTAAACCACCCACATGCAGCCGAACTGAACCAATACTATGCACCGAGAGGAATGCTGCAAATAAACAGATTTATGGGGCAGCAATCCTGTCGATGCCAGGAAAAACTGTTTTATTTTTCTCTATCGTAAAGCAACAACTAACATTGTGGGAGCCTTGAATGGTGGGGGGCGGGACTCCCTCATCCAATTCCAGTTTCACTGCCTCCTTTTCCCTCACTGTCTGGGAAGTGAAAGGAGGGGGAATCACTCTGCCCGCCATTTCAATGACAGTTTAAGGGGTTGCAATCTTCAGGCCAAGAGCCCTTTGGAGTTTCTGGGCAGCAAGGATACCATCTTTAATCTCTTGTTTCTATTTCATTTCTCCCACCATTCCTCTGAGGATAAAGGGACTCCAGACCATTAGGTCCAGTCGTGGCCGACTCTGGGGTTGCGGCGCTCATCTCGCTTTATTGGCCAAGGGAGCCAGCGTACAGCTTCCGGGTCATGTGGCCAGCAGGACTAAGCCACTTCTGGCAAACTAGAGCAGCGCACAGAAACCCCGTTTAACTTCCCGCCGGAGCGGTACCTATTTATCTACTTGCACTTTGACGTGCTTTCGAACTGCTAGGTTGGTAGGAGCAGGGACCGAGCAACGGGAGCTCACCCCGTCACGGGGATTCGAACCGCCGACCTTCTGATCAGCAAGTCCTAGACTCTGTGGTTTAACCCACAGCACCACCCACATCCCCCTCTGAGGATACCGGCATATATATACACCGGTATCCTCTGAGTCCCAAAACCAGGATGCACGTTTTCCCAAGCATGCTCCCCATGTGAGATCACGGAACCCCCCAAAAACATGCTTCCACGGTGCCCCAAAATGAAATCGTGTGAGATCACAGCACCGCAAATGGTTGTTGTGCTCTTGCAGGACAAACCGGGATGTTCTGGGTTGTTTTTTCTGGGACACGTGCGGGGTAGGAATACATGGGGCCACCCCAACCCAATTTTTCAGTGTCAGGTTAGGCAAAGAGGGATTTGCTTCGGTGAGGCCTAAACCGGTTGTTGCCATGGCAAAAACAGGTTTTCCCCTGTTAACGGAGAAATCTGAGGGCTCCCTTGGCCAAAAAACAAGGACACCAGCCAGGAATACCAGAGCAAAACAGCAGCCGGTAGGCTTGGTCTTTGTTGAAGACTGTCGTGACAGGACTCCCACCTGCCACAAGGTGGAACAAGATGGAAGCCCCAAACAAAAGAGAACCCAAACTTTTATTAGCTGCTCATCCCCATGTTACACCCCCCAAACTACATCACTCATACATCACGGTTACATCATGAAAGGGGAGGTCTGGTGGCCGTAATCTGAGCATCCTGGACCCTGCCCCATGGTTCTCCTTGCCCTCCACCAAACACCCATCAAGTGAAGCAAAAGAGATCTTTACATTTCCCTGTTTCCCAGCCAAGTTAATCACACCCTTTTGTCTTCATCTGGGTTTGTTATTTCTGGAATGGCTACCTGTCTGGCACTCAGGTATCAGGATGCCAGGAATTATCACTCAGGCAGAGGGGCTGCTGAGTAGCTGAGCTCACATGTCTATATGAGTTTCCACTCTCCCTTCCCCACAGGTGGCGGGGTTTCCAGCACCGAGGGGCTCACCTGGGCGGGTGTCTCCCACCTGCTTGGCCAACCTTTGACCCACCCTTGGCCAGGGAGGACAATGGCCGGCCGGCCAGGGGTGGGGCTAAGGGCGAAGAAAAGAGGCTGACCCCTTTGTCCAAGACTCTTTTGGTTTTCTTCCTTCCAGGATTTTCCTGTGAAGTTTTCCCAGTGAGCCAGTACATACATACATTTATCAGTGAATTCTTACATTTGGTATTGTGCAGCAAAGACCCTCTGAATAGATAGGAAGAAACTGTGATGTAGTGTTTTGTGGGGACAAATCACAAAAGTCACAAAAGCGATTGTGCTGATTTTGGTAGTGGGCTGCATGTGCATGATATCTGCTGGAGGGGCAACCCCCCCAAAACCCTATACATAAATTCCTGCAACACCTGCAAGCCTGTTTTGCTGGTGGATGGCAAACTGGGATGAAGAATGGTCAGTGGAGAAGAGGGGAGGGGGGTCTGCTTCACCCTTCCTCCAGCCATATAAACAACCCCCCCAAAAGCAGCACCACACACCCCAATTCCAGGGATGAAGACAAGAGTATCAGACATAAACTCTGGTAAATGTGAGACAGCACAATAGAGCAGGGATCCCCAAATGTCGTCCACAGACCACCATAAACGTCATAGATAAAACAAGTGCTTTTCCCCCTAAAAAAATGTTTAGGGGTACTCTCATTTTCCTACTCATATTGAAATACTGCCCCCTCAATGATGTCAAACTTAAGATTCACAAAATGTTTAGGGGTATGCATACCCCTGTGTCCCCCCAGAAAAAAGCACTGGATAAAATGTTCCTCCATAAACCGATTTGGTCAAACTTCCACGCTAACCAAGCGAGAACATATTCTAATTTCAGAAGGGCTAATCTCCCTCGGCTGCAAAGCAAGGGTATAGAATCTCTGTGGCGCTTCGAGGTCAAAGAGCGAGAGCGGCACATGGGACATAAAATATACGCCACTAGATGATGCATAATGTGTGCGGAACAGAGGAGGTGGAGCAGTCGGCGCATAAATCCAGTCTGAGAATATCCTGCCCTGCAGCCGCCGTTAACCCTTGAGGAATGAGGGACACATTCCAGGGCCTGAGAAACAGAAGTTGCGTACTTGGAAGAAACCCAGGCCACACTCTTGAGCCTCATGCTGCTCTCTCTAGGAAGGATGGGGAAGGGAGGGGGGGGAATCTTCTTCTATGCCAAGAGACCCAAATTGGCTCCTGGTCCAACAGAGAAGCATGCAGTGAAATTCTGGCTACGCCCATGTCCCTCATCCTGGTCGTGTTTTCTTTCTTTTTTTCCAAGATTGATTGTAAGCATGTTGGGGCAGGGACCTGTCTTTTCGGATTATTCTCAAAAGTGCCAACTGTGTCAGTGGCACTATACTGGGGTTGGCATCTGACAGCCCTTACTGGAGGCATTTGGACGAAGCATATCATCATCAACAACATTAGTGCTTTTTTTCTAAAAAAAAATGTTTAGGGGTAATCTCATTTTCCTACTCTTATTGAAATACTGCCCCCAATGAGGCCAAATTTAGATTCACAAAATGTTTAGGCCAGGGAATGCGTACCACTGCGTCCCCCGAGAAAAAAAGCACTGATTATTAATGTTGATATTATTATTATTGTTATTGTTAATGTTAATCTTATTATTTAATTCATGAATTGTCTTTCCGATGAGTCTCATGCGCATACAATAGGAGCGACTGAAAATGGTTTCAAAAGTGTACGAGAAAGAAAATACAGTGGTACCTCGGGTTAAGAACTTCATTCGTTCTGGAGGTCCGTTCTTAACCTGAAACTGTTCTTAACCTGAGGTACCACTTTAGCTAATGGAGCCTCCTGCTGCTGCCACACGATTTCTGTTCTCATCCTGAAGCAAAGTTCTTAACCTGAAGCACTATTTCTGGGTTAGCAGAGTCTGTAACCTGAAGCGTATGTAACCTGAGGTACCACTGTATAGGTTTTTTAATAATACAAAATAAACAGCTTAGGCAGAGACCTTTTCATTTAGCTGGAAAAGCTTGTCCAAACAGGAACGGCTGCAATTGTTTCCGGAAAGTGGAAATTGTGGGCGCCTGCCACATTTCAACAGGGAAGCTGTTCCACAGAACTAAAAGGCCCTGCTCCGACTTGCCGGAGCAGGGAAGAGAGCCCTAGTGGAGCCACACAAGGGTGGACCGCATGGCCATTTCAACTCTATGACCTCACTGAGCGAATGATGTAAACAAGCCCGCCTCTCCCAGCCCCAGGGAGAAAAAGTTGGCACAGGACGCCTGGGCTGGAGACCATTCGCCTCCCTTTTGAGCCAAGTACTGCAGCGAGTACTGAAACCTCTGTTGTGGTTGTGGAGAGGCGGGCTCGCTCTATCACTGCTCCCTCCGGCACCAGCAGCAGCCCCCGTCCCGCCCCCCAAAAATCCAGTTCCAAGCCCCAAAGATTGCCCCAGTGGTACCCACTGGAGGTTTTGGACTACAACTCCCATCAGGCAGCGCTAACAGTCATAGCTAGGCTTGCCAGGTCAAGAGCAGCCCAGATTTCAAGCCCCAAACCTGAGACCTAGGAGTGGGGCCCTGATGGTGTCACAGGGCAGCCCCTGGAGATGGAAGTTAATTGGGAGAGTGGAGCAGAGGAAGGCAGATCCTCCCAGCTGGCTCAAATCTTCCCCGCCCCCACTGGCCTCTATCATGGATAGGGTTGCCAAAGTCCCTTTGCAGGCCTGGCTCTTGCGCCTTCAATAACAGCTCGGTCTACAGGCTGCTAGTTTTGTCCAGGTTAGCTGGCCACCCTAAACCCAGCCTCAGTGAGGCAACAGAGCAAATGAGGCTCACATATATTTCGATGAACAGGCACCCAAATAGTTAAAGGACAGCGGCTTTATCCAGAAAAAGGTGGCAGCCTAAGGAGGGAGATAAAACTCTTTCCCAGGGCCTAATCTTTCTCAGTCCTTGAACATATAAGGCCACAGTAAACAGCAGAGTGTCTCTGGGCATGTGCAAAGGAACCATTGCGTTGTTCTCAGCAGCCCGTATTCGCCTCCGTAGATGCATCTGAGATTAGTAGGCTCAAATATGTGGCTTTCTTCCCCTCTTGTTTGAGGGCAGCACCGTGTAACTCCTCCCTAATCAGACCACAGGTTGGGCCTGTTAAATTGCAGGCATGCAACTGGCCCTGCCACATCACTCCAAAAGGCCACCTAGCCCTGCATTTCTGCCAGAATGTTGCTCCTGGCAACTTGGTAGGCAGAACGTGAAAGTCTCGGCCTCCCCTTGCTGCTGGCTCCCAGCTCCTGCTGTTCAGAGATAGCCTGCTCGCGTTCATGGAGGTTCCACTGAGATCTCACGGCTAATTGCTGCTGGTATTCCTCCTTCAACATCTAATTGTGGTGGGGGTTTATTTTTAAGCCATCTAAGCTAGATGGAACACGGGTGGCGCTGTGGTCTAAGCCACAGAGCCTAGGGCTTGCCGATCAGAAGGTCAGCGGTTCGAATCCCCGCGACAGGGTGCGCTCCCGTTGCTCGGTCCCTGCTCCTGCCAACCTAGCAGTTCGAAAGCACATCAAAGTGCAAGTAGATAAATGGGTACCGCTCCGGCGGGAAGGTAAATGGCGTTTCCGTGGGCTGCTCTGGTTCACCAGAAGCGGCTTAGTCCTGCTGGCCACATGACCCGGAAGCTGTACGCCGGCTCCCTTGGCCAATAAAGCGAGATGAGCGCCGCAACCCCAGAGTCGTCCGCGACTGGACCTAACGGTCAGGGGTCCCTTTACCTTTAAGCTAGTACAAATGCAGCTATTGCAGGCTACGTATGATACAGCCAGTTGTCTTCCCTTCCCTTGCCCTGCACATTAAGCTTCCAGTCTACAGGATTTCATTCCATCAAAGGAATGTGCATAAGGGGAGTGGCTGGGGTAAACTCAGGTATCCGGATTCCCCACGTAGGAGGAAAGAGGCAGGCCTTCGCAATCACTGCCCCACTTGACTGGGTTGCAGCAAATCCGACACACAATTGTTTCCGATTTCCAGAGCATTTTGGCGCCTCCTCAAAATCTATTTCTGAAACGCTATGGCTTACGGAGAGTCTGGTGCTCCTCTTTTTTTTCTTTTAAAGATATTTATTAAGTTTTCACAAATTATAAAATACAAACAAACAAACACAAAAACAAACAAACAAGTATAATTTCAAAACCTTATTTTCTTAAAACTTACTTCACCGACCTCCTCATACCTCCCCTTTCTGCATTCCAATTTCAAATTTAATTCAGCAAATCCTCACCCTTAATTTTATCTAATTGTATTCTTTTCTTTTCTTTTAACTTAATCTTTATAGCTGTAATCGACTTAGAGTCTGGCGCTCCTCTGTGATGCCAACACATTCCTCGTCCCCAAAGGAGCTAGTTTTTAAGCTTAACGTTCGCAAGCTGGCTGACAGATGTGAAGACGGATCCAGATTCGATTGCAGCTGCACGCTTGTCATGATCAGCCTTATCCAACCTGGCTGCCCCCCTTCACTTGCTGGTATAATAATAATAATAATTTATTATTTATACCCCGCCCATCTGGCTTGGTTTCCCCAGCCACCCTGGGCGGCTCCCAACAGAATATTAGAAACACGATAAAACATCAGACATTAAAAACTTCCCTAAACAGGGCTGCCTTCAGATGTCTTCTAAAAGTCAGATAGTTGTTTATTTCCTAGACATCTGATGGGAGGGCGTTCCACAGGGCGGGTGCCACTACCAAGAAGGCCCTCTGCCTGGTTCCCTGTAACCTCACTTATCGCAGGGAGGGAACCACCAGAAGGCCCTCGGAGCTGGACCTCAGTGTCCGGGCAGAACGATGGGGGTGGAGACGCTCCTTCAGGTATACTGGGCCGAGGCCAGTTAGGGCTTTAAAGGTCAGCACCAACACTTTGAATTTGGTAGACTGCTACTCCTGCGGCCAATGGTCAGGGGTTTGTAATCCAGAACACCAAGAGGGCAAGAAGTTCAGGAAGGCTTGTCCCCAGTATTTCCGGGAACTTTTAAAGTTTCAAATCCGTCCCCTCCACAAACCTGGGTAAGGAAGACTGGGGCCATATTCACCCCATACATATTCATCCCAGACAACTTGTAGCTCTGGGAGGGGAATAGCGGTTTCCTGAACAACTCTGAGCACCCTTCACAAGCTACAGCTCCCAGAATTCTTTGGGGAAAACCAAGACTATCATCAAATGATTCAGAATCTGTGGCATCAGCCAAGCTGCTGAAGTACTGTGGTGAACCGTGGTGTACAGAGCTATGAGCTGCAGACACAGGGACATTTTCACTCTACCCTTTGTGCTTACATCATCACCATTTTTTACTTGTATGCTGCCTTTCCACAGTTAAGAAAACAATGCTCAATGCGGTTTACAGCATAACAAGATTTACAAAATTACAAAAGTCATAAACAATAAATAAACCACATCAAAAAATACACAACCAAATGGGAAACAATTTCCTCATAAATCAAAATCTAAAACTAAGAATAAAGCAATAATATCACAGTTTAAAATGACATAGGTCTGGAGTTGAGGAGGTTCCCAACGTTGGAGAGACCTTGGAATATGCTTTTAAATACTTTTTGGACTATATTGAGGACTGTGGGGAGTGGGACTGTGGGGAATGGGCGGGTTTGATGAAGGGAGATGGAGACAATTTTGGCTTGGAATCCCCCAGAGGCCTACCCCTCAATGAGAAAGAAAAGAAACTAAGAAAGAGACCAACAAAAGACAAGGGAAAGGGCAAGTATAAACAAGAAGAAGAAGAATTGCAGAAGGGACATGGAAGAGACCTAAGGGCCTCGGACATAAGGCTTCCAGGTTGATGGACTAGATGGAATGGACAGTAAAGACTGACACGATCCGAGACCAGGAAGAAGGGACATTGGATGAAGATTGGAAGATCTATAAAGAAAATTTTCTATTTGGGGAATTGGTTAAAAATTAATGAATATTAGGGAAAATGTTGGAATGAAACTATATGACTTTAGCAGAAATGATATCAGGAGTAATGTATATTTGATAACTAAGATTCAAGCTTTAAGGTGTTTTAGGGTAAGATAAGGTTAAATTAATTAAGGTAATGTGAATAATAGAATATGGGGAAAGATGGAAAGGATTGGTTGAGTTAATTATTAGATTAAATTAGGTTAGGATAATTTTTTTAACAAAAATTGAGAAGGATGGAAAGAATTTGCTGAAATAACTAATTAAACTAGAATACAAAAAGGGAGGTGTGAGGAAGTCAATGAAACAAGCAAATGGAAGTCTTAGATATGTAATCTGGGATTTGTGCTGTTTTCTTTTTTCTTTTTATCTTTTTGTTGTATTATTGTATTGGTTTTTGTGTTTTTTTCTTTCTTTTTTGTCTATTATAGTGTTGTTTTTTAATGTTCTTTCTTCTTCTTATAATTCTGAAAACTACTAATAAATATTATTATTATTTTAAAAAATGACATAGGTAAGAAATAACAGCAGCACACAGGGTGACCTGAGGCCAGGGCTTTTTTCAGCCAGAGTTCACAAGAACTCAGTTCCTGCCTTATAAGAGAACAAGGGAGGTGTGTTCATTGTGAGTTCCAGCAACCTCTTTTTCTAGAACAATAGCGCAGCCTGCTATATTGTTTGAAAGAACTTAAATATGATGGGAGATTAACCTGCCGAGATTTATATACCACCCACAGAGCGGCGCTTTCTGAGACAGCGGTAGAGGGAAACAGGCGAAATGCTGGCCATTAATTGTACAGGTGGCTCCTTGGTCCAAAGTCGGTACGTTTCAGTTAATCACAACCCCTGTCACTTCTGGGTGAGGCCAGCCAACAGTTTCATCTCGCTATACCCTTTGGCTAAACACAATGAAAGTGACTTGGCTCCTCATTCTCCTGGAACCTGATATGTTCTGCCAAACGCACCCATTTCCCAGCAAATATTTCAGGTGATCCAGTTTTTGCACCCTCCTCCCAGAGGCACGAACTCAAAGGCACCAATTCGTTCCGCTTTGACCAACCTAAGGTACAAAACTAGAACGGTGAAATTCCTCCCGCTCTTTCTGCAAAGTCTCATGGGTGGAGTGAAGAACAAGAGCTATGCTAGCAGTTATTTATATAGCCCAAGAAGGTGTAGTTTCCCCAGATTTTATTCAGCAGGGAGTACAAAGACATGGGTGGCGACAGAGAAAGGCTGCAGGCAGCCCACCCTGTGTAGCAAATCGTTGTGTTGTTTTGCCCGACAAGAGATTCTAGGTTGTTTGTTTTATACAGCTGTTTTGCAGAGATGTGGGGAGCAATGACAGCAGTCTTGACCCAGCGGCGTAGCATGGGTTGTCAGCACCCAGGGCAAGGCAAGTAATTTGCGTCCCCTAACCCGGGGCAAGGCAAGTAATTTGCGCCCCCTAACCCCTAACCTGCCGCCACTGCCAGCTTCTTCTTGCTGCTGCCTGGTCTGGTCTGGTGTGGTTCTCTCCCGCGCTCAGCGCTGCGCTGGGCGGCCGCTGCACTGTCCCTCCCCCAGATAGCCCCTCGCTCTCTCTCCGCACCGCACGCCTGGCACCCACCCCCTCCACAGTGGTGGCGACCCAGCGGCTCGGATCGGATTCGCACAGCCAGCACTGCAGTGAGAGAGAGTGAGTGAGCCAGGTAGGGGCAGAGAGCTGCGAGTGCGAACGGCCCCCCCCCCAGATGTTGCGCCCGGTGCGGCCGGCCCCCCCTACACCCCCCACGCTACGCCACTGTCTTGACCCCTCCAGTCTGACACTTCCATTTCACCATTCGGAATCTAATGCTCCTTTAAGGGAGAAAACAAGACCACGCCCATTTGGTTCTGAGTAATAAGGCGAGTCATGAGCATTCTTTCTGGTACGAATCCCAATCTCAGACATAAATTGGAAAATATGCATCATCCAGCGAGGGGAAGGAAATCCCCTTTAAGCACATTGACAACCCTCTCTTAAAAAGGAACGTGGGTTACAGGTGCAACCAACTGATAGAAACCACAAAGGCTATGTCAGAGGCAGAATGCAGGGAATCACAAATTGGGAGAGTGGTGTTGTGTTCAGGCCCTGCTTTTTGGGGTTCTCATTGTCCACTGCAAGAACAGGACGCTGGACTAGACTGGGGCCCCTTGGACTGATCCAACTGTCTGTCTGCGTTAAGAGATCTTGAGCATATTCTCTCAATATATTATCACGGATATTTATATATCACCACTGATTATTTACATGCCGCCCATCTGACTGGATCGCCCCAGCCGCTTTGGGCAGCTTCCATCAAAATACAGTGGTACCTCGGGTTACATACGCTTCAGGTTACAGACTCCGCTAACCCAGAAATAGTACCTCGGGTTAAGAACTTTGCTTCAGGATCAGAACAGAAATCGTGCTCCGGCGGCGTAGCAGCAGCAGGAGGCCCCATTAGCTAAAGTGGTGCTTCAGGTTAAGAACAGTTTCAGGTTAAGAACGGACCTCCAGAACGAATTAAGTACTTAACCTGAGGTATCACTGTGCTAACATTAAAAAACCCCTCAGGCATTAAAAAAACTCCCTGTACAGGGTTGCCTTCATATGTCTTCTAAAGGCCATAAAGCATTTATCTCCTTGACATCTGATGGAAGAGTGGGTGCCGCTGCCAATAAGGCCCTCTGTTTGGTTCCCTGTAACTTAATTTCTCTAGGTGAGGGAACCACCAGAAGGCCCTCAGTGTCTGGGCTGGACAATGGGGGTGGAGACGCTCCTTCAGGTATACTGGGCCCTTGAGGCTGTTTATGGCTTCAAAAGCCAGCACCAGCACTTTGAATTGTGCTCAAAAATGTACTGGGAGCCAATGTAGCTCTTTTGTTGTTGTTTTTTAGTCATTTACTCATGTCCGACTCTTCATGACCCCATGGACCAGAGCACGCCAGGCACTCCTGTCTTTTAGGACTGGTATTATGCGGTCCCGGCTGCCGTTCCCAGTCACCAGTCTATCTGCCACATTCTGGATTAGCTGTAATTTCCAAGTCACTTTCAATACAGCCTCTCCGAATACCTAAGCAGTTCCACTACTCACGATTTCTCTTCAAATCCTTCATCAGAATGTTACCTTTTCCCATGAAGTCTTTAGATTAAGCATTCCATTCTCATTCCCAGTGGAAATTCATTCTAGGTATAGGGACCTGCGTTTGCTCATTTCATTTCTTATTGCCCATTCCTCCCCCCCCCCCAAACCTGGTCAAAATGCAACTTGAGGACCCCTTGGGGCAGAGACCTATTAATTTTGCTTATGGACTCTGCAAATGCTACCAACATCAATATAACAAGAAGTCTTTGAAGCACCTTAAAGCCTGGCAAATTTAGGGTAGCATAAGTTCTGATAAACCACAGTCCACTTCACGAGACGCACGGAGCGTTATTCTGAGTTGCAACCGATGAAGCAGACCATAGTCCGCGAAAGCTTATGCCATCATAAATTTGTGGGTGCCACGGGGCTCTCTGTTGCTTTTGCCGCAAGAGAGAGTAAGACAACTACCGCTCTGGAATATGAAAATCAGTGGAATAACAGCAAGCAATTTGTGGGGTCAGGGCTTCTCCAGGGACCCACCTGACAGCATCAAAGTTCTACCCCAGCTCTAGTTACAATAGCTGTTTTTGCTTGCGTTAGAGTCCAAAAAGAATCAGGTTTCCTCTCTAAACTCAAGAGGCGACTCCAGGGAGAAGCGGTGACTGATGTGGCCCAGCTGGGGACACCTGGAGAAGGGAGACATTCCTGGAGGCTGAGGCCCTTCAGAAAGTTGGCGCAGGATGGATGACTGAATCACCAGCCCACACAGTCACCAGACTCGGGGATGAAAGGGAGACCGCCTGTTTTGAAGAAATCCCATTGTGCCTCTGTCTCTCTCTGTTCTGAGGGGCAGCCGGGTGTTGCGGAGACAGCGGGCTCAAATCTTGTTCTCAGTTGGCCACAATCGCCCACAAGGGTGGCCCTGAGCCCAATTTACCTCACAGGGCTGTTGTGAGGAAAATTGGGGGGGCGGCGGCTTCTCATTTACACAAACCGGCTTAATAGTAAATATTTATTGTCTCGTCTTTCCTCCCATGATTTCAGGTGGTCGCACCGCGCGGATATAGCGTTTGATGCTCACAACCACCCTAGGAATCGTAAAATCGTAGCGTTGGAAGGGACCCCATGGGTCATCTAGTCCAACCCCTGCAATGCAGGGATCTCAACTGAAGCATCTATGACAGATGGCCATCCAACCTCTGTTTAAGGACCTCCGAGGAAGGAGAGTCCAGGTCAAGTTGAGAGGTAGCCACTTGGCCCAAGAAACATTTCGTGAGCATCATGTCTATAGAGCAGCCTTTCTCAACCTGTGGGTCCCCAGATGTTGTTGAACTACAACTCCCATCACCCCTAGCTAGCAAGGCCAGAGCTCAGGGATGATGGGAGTTGTAGTCCAACAACATCTGGGGACCCACAAGTTGAGAACCGCTGTTATAGAGGGATCCAGCCTTATTTCACCCTGACAATAACCCTGCGTTACAGATAGGTAGCCGTGTTGGTCTGCCATAGTCAAAATAAAAAAAAATTCCTTCCTGTAGCACCTTAAAGACCAACTAAGTTAGTTCTTGGTATAAGCTTTCGTGTGCATGCACACTTCTTCAGATACCAGTTAGTTCTTGGTATAAGCTTTCGTGTGCATGCACACTTCTTCAGATATCTGAAGAAGTGTGCATGCACACGAAAGCTTATACCAATAACCCTGCGGTGTAAGTCGAGGCTGAGTTATGGCCACTTGGCTCTCCATCAGCATCGCTGCCCAGTGGGCATTCGGACCAGTCTCTCCCTGGTCCACACCCAACAATTTACCCATCACATCACTCTTGGTACCCTAGATCTGTCGCTCACCCCTGACCAGATGCCCAGATGTGTAGCTAGTTTCACCCCGAAACACACAAACATTCACTTACCTTCTTGCGCGTTGCCGATACTCATCCACAAAGCCAGCAGGCAGGAGAAAAAAGATCGGCCAAGTTGACCCATTTTCCAAAGCTGAAGTCCCCACAACAGCTCCCAGCTCCCCAAAACACTCTAGGGGATCATTGGCAGAGGCAGAGGAGCCCAGGAAGAGGCAGGAGCCGTTTCTCTCTCAAATATCTCCCAAGTTCACTGAGAAGTTTCAAAAGAGACGAAGGAGAAGGTTGTCGCTGGAGCCGAATCCCAAAAACAAGTGACGAAATCTTCGGTGAAGTCAGTACCCAGGAGAACGACTGGATCCAAACTTTTCTATTTAAAAAAAAAAAACTCCTTGTGGAAATTCAGAATAATTTCCCAGCTCGAAACATTTGTCCGTATCACAAAAATAAGAGAGTGCCAATAAAATGTTCTTTCCTTCGAATTTCCAAGCTTAAATTTGGCTTCACTTGCCACTCCGAGCGCTGATTTCCTACTCTCTTGCGTCTCAGCAGCTTTTCAAAACTTGCACCTGATTTTCCCCCCTTTCCATGCTTTGCCAAGCTCTTTCTGCCCTGGCTTCCAAGCAAAACTGATGATGCCTACATCTATAGCAAGGGCTATCATAACAAAACTTGCCCGGTTAACTTCTCCAAAGCGCTTCCCGCTTTCCAAAAAAGCTGACTTCTCCAAAAAAAATATATAACAGAGAAAAGTTAAGGCAGTGGAAGAAGGGGGGGAAAGTCCCTTCCCCTTTTTTTCCTCCTCTTTTGCTCTGTTCCTGACTCACCCACTCCTACACACTGCTGAAAATTTGTTTGGGAGAAGAAGAGAGGCTTGAGAGATTAGCAAGTTGAAAGGGAAGGAGGGGGCCAGAGAGAAATAGGGAAGGGTGTGTGAACATTCCTTCCAGCCCAAGCAGGGTTAATGGGAGGAGAGGAACAGAAAAGAGAGAGAGAGAGGGAGGGAGAGAAAAAGACTTTTCTTAAAGTTACAAGCACCCACATTCCAAAAAAATATAAATAAATAAAGAGGAAGCGAGAAAATATGGGTGCATTCTGCACAGAGATTGGCAAGGTGGAACTGGACAGTGCTGACTCTAGACAAAGCCATCCCAAGGTTTGACTGCAGAGTAAGTTTTCCAAAATTGTGAGAACTCATCCCAGAAGCATAGCTGTTATTCCTAATGGTTAAGGGGGGAGGAAGAGTCCTGGGGCACCTTAAAGGCTGATGTGCTGTACTTTTGGACAGCTAAGGTACGCATGGGTCTCAATGAAAACTATATATATGTATAATTTTTATAAAATTTTCTAAATGACATTTCAAAACATTCATTTCTACAACCTTAAATCAATGACTTCCCTTCTCCTCTTTCCATGGTTCATTTTGCATACCGTAGACCCCTGCATATTTTACAACCATTCAGTAATCCATTGCTATATCCATCAATAATAATAATAATAATAATAATAATAATAATAATAATAATAATAATAATTTATTATTTATACCCCGCCCATCTGGCTGGGCCTCCCCAGCCACTCTGGGCGGCTTCCATAGAAACCAAAAATACAGTAAAATAACACACGTTAAAAACTTCCCTGAACAGGGCTGCCTTAAGATGTCTTCTGAATGTCAGGTAGTTGTTTATCGCTTTGACATCTGCTGGAAGGGCGTTCCACAGGGCGGGCGCCACTACCGAGAAGGCCCTCTGCCTGGTTCCCTGTAGCTTTGCTTCTCGCAATGAGGGAACCGCCAGAAGGCCCTCGGCACTGGACCTCAGCGTCCGGGCATAACGATGGGGGTGGAGACGCTCCTTCAGATATACTGGACCGAGGCCGTTTAGGGCTTTAAAGGTCAGCACCAACACTTTGAATTGTGCTCGGAAACGTACTGGGAGCCAATGTAGGTCTTTCAAGACCGGTGTTATATGGTCCGGCGGCCGCCCCCAGTCACCAGTCTAGCTGCCGCATTCTGGATTAGTTGTAGTTTCCGGGTCACCTTCAAAGGTAGCCCCACGTAGAGTGCATTGCAGTAGTCCAAGCGGGAGATAACCAGAGCATGCACCACTCTGGCGAGACAGGCTGCAGGCAGGGAGGGTCTCAGCCTATGTACCAGATGGAGGTGGTAAACAGCTGCCCTGGACACAGATTTGACCTGTGCCTCCATGGACAGCTGTGAGTCCAAAATGACTCCCAGGCTGCGCACCTGGTCCTTCAGGGGCAGTTACCCCATTCAGGACCAGGGAATCCTCCACACCTGCCCGCCTCCTGTCCCCCCAAAACAGTACTTCTGTCTTGTCAGGATTCAACCTCAATCTGTTAGCCGCCATCCATCCTCCAACCATCCTCCAAAACTTATCCTGTTGAATTTATCTTAATGCTACCAGAGTTTTTAAATAAACACAATCCCCCCCGCCATATATTCAGTAAACATTTTCCAGTCTTCTTTAAACGTACATTCTTCTTGTTCTCTTATTCTATATGTTAAATCTGCAAGCTGTATTCCATCAGTTTAAGTTGCCATTCTTCTTCGGTTGGGACCTCAGTCGTTTTCCATTTTGGGCCTAACAAAACGCGGGCCGCAGTAGCAGCATACATAAATACTCTTTTTTGACACCTGGGAATTTCCCTCTGAATTATTCCCAACAAAAAGGACTCTGGTTGTTTGTTTGTTTTTGAAAGGTACTTTAAAACATTTCCCCCCCCCCAAATCATTATATATCATTTCCCAATATTCTTTTACCCTTTTTCCAAGTTCAAGTCCTGGGGCACCTTAAAGGCTGATGTGCTGTGCTTTTGGACAGCTAAGTTATGCATGGGTCTCAATGGAAACTAAAGACCTTACTTCAACACCTGCAGCACTTTCCACAGAGTGGATAAAATCATAGAATTGTGGCGTTGGAAGGGGACCCCGAGGGTCATCTAGTCCAACCCCCTGCAACGCAGCTGTCCCATTCGGAGATTGCGAAGAATGAGGATGTTGCTTTCTCACATAAACCACAAATGCAACAAGTCAGGCAGATGTTTACAGTTCAGATCAATTCACACCTGATAACTAGAGAAGTATGGAGCATGTGGACAGGATGCCAGACAGACACCTGCAGTCTAGGTCAACCCACTGCTCATAACTGGGGATGTTTAGAACGTGTGGTCAAGATGTCGTATTTTTGCTTGGCTTAGCAAGTAACAGCATAGGAAAGTAGACCATATAAGGGGAATGTTAGTAGGTAGTCGTGATAGGCTGTAAACCTTGTAGTACCGAGCCAATGGGGAGGCAAGGGAGGGAACCTGTGCTTCAGGATAAAAAGGTAAAGGGACCCCTGACCATTAGGTCCAGTCGTGGCCAACTCTGTGGTTGCGGTGCTCACTCGCTTTATTGGCTGAGGGAGCCGGCGTACGGCTTCCGGGTCATGTGGCCAGCATGACTGAGCCACTTCTGGCGAACCAGAGCAGCGCACAGAAACGCCATTTACCTTCCTGCCAGAGTGGTACCTATTTATCTACTTGCACTTTGACGTGCTTTCGAACTGCAGGTTGGCAGGAGCAGGGACCGAGCAATGGGAGCTCACCCCGTTGCGGGGCTTTGTGGTTTAACCCACAGCACCACCCATGTCCCTTGTGCTTCAGGATACTGTGATCTAAACCACAGAGCCTAGGTTGTATTTTAAGGCGCGAGATTAAGGGTCTTAGGACCCACTTCTTACAGGGATCAAACCTGCAACCTTGGCATGATCAGCACCACACCCTAACCAACAGAACTATCCTGGCTAAGACTATCTACCCTCAGAGGGATGCATCTGCTGTGTCCCTGTAGGAGTTCCTGCTCTGAGTATGTCTTCCCTGATTTGAGCATACTTTATCCCAGGGATGAGGAACCCAGGCATTGCTGGGTGCCAAGTCCCAATTGCCCCAGCCAACATGGCCAACGGCTGGGGATGATGGGAGTTGTAGTCCAACCACATCTTGAGCGCCAGAGCTTCACTGTCCCTACCTTATTGCTCGGCCTTATGCGCGGTTGGTAGAGAGCATGAGACTCTGAATCTCAGATTGCGAATTCCTGTAACCAGGTTGTCAGTTTTCAAACTGGTGGGTCCTGGAAGCTGGAGACACAGAGAGCTGCGTGCCCTGTGCTGGATTCCAAAGTGGCGACTAATGGAGAACTGAGATCTGCTGGGGGTGTTAATGCCGTGAGCCCAGTGCCGGATTTATGTACAGTATAAGCTAAGCAAGCTATAGCTTAGGGCCCCACTCTCTAGGGGGCCCGCAAAAAATGAAAGGGAAAAAAACCCGGATGTACATTTCCAAACTATCAAGATAAAAAACAAATAAAATTAAACCTACATACAGCAACAGTGTTTTGTGTTGTGTAGGCTCCTAGGATGTAAGTCTTGGGCCCCGCCTGCTAGCCTGCACCCTAAAATATCACTGGTTAGATACCTATTAGATCCATAAATTACCACATAGCATATATTCAACACAAAAAACAGCAGCAAATTATTGTTAACAAAGGACAGCTGGACATATAAAGGGCTCCATTGCCTTCAGTAGCTGAGGGCCTCATCAAATCTAAACCCGGCCTTGTACTGGTGCCATCCACTCGTCTGAGGTGAGGGTCTGAGGCAGCAGTTAATATCAATATTAATTTCCAGAGTAGCAGCCGTATTAGTGACATGCAAGAATTTTGTAGTACCGTAGATACTTGGTGGCATCAAGTTGCGTATGTGTAAAAAAAACAAATAAACCCAAAACACCACAGTCTCCATTGACCTTCCTTCCAAGGAGACTGAACCCTTGTAAATGCCTCAAACCCCTGGATTCTCTCACCACTCGGAGTTTGGGGTGGCATGAAACATTTTTTTTTTTAATAGTCACTCTCGCCTTCCTGGAGATTCAATTCCCCCCCCCCCCAATAAGTCACCTGGAAGGGGCCAGGAAAACTTGGAGGCTTCAGGTCAGCCCTGCAGGTCTCCCCAAAACTTTCTCTAGCTGCTGTGCAAGCAACACCCCCCAGGTGTGTTTGGCTAATAAACTAAAGATGCGACGATAAGCCACTTTAAAACGCCCCTGTTAGGACTCCCAGTAT
Organism: Podarcis bocagei; assembly: GCF_964188305.1. Lineage (NCBI taxonomy): Eukaryota > Metazoa > Chordata > Lepidosauria > Squamata > Lacertidae > Podarcis > Podarcis bocagei. The sequence goes on from NC_138132.1 coordinate 9,921,118, forward strand.
ATTTCAGCCCCATTGTTTGTTTCTTTGGGGGATGTGGGGGTGGGCGGTCCCAGTGCGAGATTGCAGAGTTAACCATTACCCACAACTCTGGGGAGCTGGGCTGGTGGGAGATCTGATAAGCCGCTGTGTTCAGACCTCCAGGGTAAGGAAAAAGAGTCACGACTATTATGCAAAATGTAAAGATTGCCCGTTCCAAAAGCCATATTAGGGCAATATTTCTGCAGCTCTCCAAAACTCTCTGTCAGGCTTGAATTAGGGAAAGGGGGGTGGGGAGGAATTCTCTGACCAAATCCCCACGTCCCCTTGCAAAATTTATACACTCTCCCTAGCAAAGAGAGCTGTGCCTTTGACCTGCAGCCTGATGGGCAGAAATCAGGCAGGTAAATATTTTCCCTGGGGCAGTGATGAAACTGGAGAAACTTCACCTAGAATCATAGAATCATAGAGTTGGAAGAGACCACAAGGGCCATCGAGTCCAACCCCCTGCCAAGCAGGAAACACCATCAGCACTCCTGACATATGGTTGTCAAGCCTCTGCTTAAAGACCTCCAAAAGAGGAGACTCCACCACACCCCTTGGCAGCAAATTCCACTGTCAAACAGCTCTTACTGTCAGGAAGTTCTTCCTAATGTTTAGGTGGAATCTTCTTTCTTGTAGTTTGGATCCATCGCTCCGTGTCCGCTTCTCTGGAGCAGCAGAAAACAACCTTTCTCCCTCCTCTATATGACATCCTTTTATATATTTGAACATGGCTATCATATCACCCCTTAACCTCCTCTTCTCCAGGCTAAACCTGGAGAATAGCTGCCTGGCAGGCTGTTCTTAAAGGCACAGATGCAAGGCTAGTAAAATACTCTTGGGTTTTTCAGAGAAGCCGACACACCTAGAAGTGCAGTCACTATTTCCATGCAAGGAGAAGAGTCACCGGATGAATTTCTGCTGTTGGCCTGGGTTTGGGGGAAAGCGGCGACCTTATCCACATACCCAGGGAAAGGCCCCACAATCTGCAGAAAGATGTACCGTAGCTAGTTAATTTTTACTTGCTCTGTGCATGTCAGGCTGACTGCTGTGTCTTCTCAAGCTGTTTCCAAAGACGTCATGCGCCCGATTGTTTAATTTCTGTGCGAAGGTTGAGTCCTTCACGTAGCCTCGCAAGTAAGAATTCCACAAAAGTTATTAGACTTTTCCAGCCGTCCCCCTAAAACAATGCCAGCCCCAAGACATTTCGATGCCTGAGGTGAAAAACCAGATCAGAACACACACACACACACACAGACACACACACACACACACACACAACCTCATTATGGTGCAGTGGTGAGAGGGCTGGACTCAAAATTGGGAGACCAGGGTTCAAAAAAAAACACCCCCACACACCTGGCAATGGCTCAGTTGCCTCTGGGTCTGCCCACCTCTTGCATGCAGCTGTTACAAGAATTTTAAGGTCATATATCTATATAAAAGATAAATGTTCATAACTGCATATGTAAACCACATGTTTGAAACCCCACAGAAAAAGTCCTGAGACCATTTTGTCCCTCCCAAATTGACCTCAAATATTTCTCTGCAAGGTCAAAGGAAAATGGAAAAGCCTCCCCATTGTCTTTTCCTTCACAAATCCTGTCTTAAGGGTATGTCTGTGTATGAATAGGGTGAGCCTGTGACCTGGCTCAGGAACTTAAGTATTTATCATTACAAAAGACTGGCCAGGCTCCCCAGGTAATCCAATCAAGTGACCATTAACAGGTAATCTTCCGGACAGGAGATAAACAGCACACTCAGATTTCTGCTGTAAACCGCCTTTTCTATGATGTAGGTATGATGTTTCTGGGGGTGGTCTTGGACTCCAGGGAGCGGGCAATTTAAAACATAAGGGCGGGCACACCTTTGTTCTGCGTCCTCCTCCTTTCCTGCGGGTGAGGGGAGCACCCTGTTGCAACAGCTGTAATAAAGATCAGGCTTACTAGCTGCTTTGCTTCTCAATATTCTCTGGTTGGCCTCTGTAATTTTCTCCTACTGATAGGGAACCCACTTAAGGACTCTATACAGGCTCTTGGGTACCCCATAAGGAAAGAAGGGCAGGTTTTGTTTACACGGCCCCCAAGGGATTGCTCACAATGGAATCTGGCCCTGAGTGTGAAAAGTGCTCCCTAGCCCCACACTAGACAATTTTTGCTACTGATGCAGTGCCAGATTTATTTATAAGCTAAACAAGCTATAGCTTAGGGCCCCACTCTCTTGGGGACCCCCAAAAAAAATTAAAGGGAAAAAACCTGGATGTACATTTCCAAAATATAAGATAAAAAACAAATAAAATTAAACCTACACATAGCAACAGTGTTTTGTGTTCTGTGCTCCTATGTAAGTCATGGGCCCCACCTGCTAGCCTGCTCCCTAAAATATCACTGGTTTGCTCATTTCTATATATAGGGTGCCTACATTCTGCATGTGCGAATGGCTTTAGATACCTATTAGGTCCATAAATTGTCATATAGCATATATTCAACATGAAAAACAGTAACAATTTGTTGTTGACAAAGGACAGCTGGACATATAAAGGGCCCCATTACCTTCAGTAGCTTAGGGCCTCATCAAATCTAAACCCGGCCTTGTACTGGTGCCATCCACTCGTCTGAGGTGAGGGTCTGAGGCAGCAATTAATATCAACATTAATTTCCAGAGTAGCAGCCGTATTAGTGACTTGCAAGTATTTTGTAGTACCATAGATACTTGGTGGCATCCGTCTGCCTCGGGAGACAATGGAGGAGTGAGCTTTCAGAGGTGAAGTCATACCATTGGAGAGTTACAGCGCCTGCTGTGGCTCTAGAGACCAATGCAGGAGAGACATGTTTTGTTGCAGCTGGGGCAGAGGAAGGCGTCCGGCTGCGCTGCTGCAAATGCACCATGTCGTTTCTCTGCGCTCCTCACCAGACAATTTCCAGAAAGGCCTGGGATTCAAAGGTCTTACCTGTCACTCACAAAACGAACAAGGGCTTTGGCGAGCCGTGGCATGCCTGCCTCAGTTGCCTTATCTGCACAATGGGAACAACAGCAAGGTGAAGGTTCTAGGCTGTTTAATAAAAATAAAATAAACGAAACACAACAATAATCATTTACAACCATGCTGAAATTGAAATCACTGATTCCAGCCAATATTTCAATATGCTCATTTGGGGACCAGCATAGGTATTTCATAAATCTAATCTCAGCTGAAAAGGAGCCAGAGATAAAACTGAGTCGCAGTTTATTCTCAATACTTGTTTTGAAAGTCAAAGTTCAAGCCCTGAAACATGTGAAGGTCCTACATAATCCCCCCTCCTCTCTCTCTCTCTCTGTAATGGACTTTCTCCTCAATGCAGACAAACAACAACTAGCCCATTTCACAGCAGAGTCCTCTGCCAGGTTTTGAGTCCTGCAAGCTTTCTTTACAGAAAGTATTGCTGCTTGGCAGCTGACCTCTGGCAAAGCTTATCTTGCCAAGGTTATTTCAGGGGCAGATAACGATGCAACCCTTTGCTTAAGAACAACAACAACAAAAAAATGCTGGTGCTTCAGATTACATTGACCAGGACAGCACAAAACTAGATTAATGAATAAAATTCCGCTGGTCAGCCATGATCAGTCTGCCCTGGAGCCACTGCCAATGCACTCTGCATTCTTTTTGCAGGAAAAGATCTTCTGCTCAGAGTTATTGGAGAAGGCTTTTCTTATCAGAATTAGTAGGGTGGTATTTGGACAAGCAATTTAACTTTCCCAGGAATAACAATTGCCACTGTTGCATCTGATTTCCTTCCCCTTGCCTTTTCCACAATCCTTCCCTTTATTCCCATTAGATAACAGCCATTCAAAGGTTGTGGCCCACCCCATACTTATCATTCCAGGCATCCCATAAGGATGGTTGTGATCTGATCAATAACATCGGCATACCCTCCAACGTTTCCCTGATGAAAATAGGGACATCCAATTCCATAAAGAAGAAGAAGAAGAATGATAATTTTACTCTTTATACCCCACACATCTTACTGTGCTGCCCCAGGCACTGGGCAGCTGGGCCAACATAGATAATAATAAAAATAAAACATTTAACATTTAAAAAAACACTTCCCTGTACAGGATTGCCTTCAGACGGCTCGGAGGTCGGATAACTCCATACCCTCCAACATTTCTCCAATGAAAATAGGGACATCTTAAGGAAAAGCGGGACATTCTGGGATCAAATCAGAAACCGGGATGTCTTCTCTAAATCAGGGAGGTCCCTGGAAAATAGGGACCTCCTGCTGCTGTAACTGTTTGATTTTAGGTATTACTGTTGGTTTTTCATAAATTTAATTTGTGTGCTGGGTGGTGGTGGTGGCAGAAGTTGCAAGAGAGGCCGAATTCTGTTTAAGTCGGAAAAAGGCAAGCATCTTCGCTCCCTCCTCTCAGCAAAAAAACAGTCCGATGTTCTACATTCCTGAGTCATCCTTTGGGACCTTTTTGGTTTCCCCTCCTATCACCACCCAGCCTTGCAGAGGGGCCTATGGATAGTAAATTGCTAGGAATTGTGAGCGCACCATCTCTTCAAGGGGATCCTTCTAACTGCACATTTGTTAAATGCTTGCAAAACTATTTATTGAAATTACTGCCTACTGTTTTTCTCCAAAGAGCCTCAGGTAGCGTACGTGATTCTTCTCTCTTCTCATTTAATCCCCACACAGCAACTCTGCAAAGTAAGTTAGGCTGTGTTATAAGACTTTTAAGGTCATTTATGTATATGATAAATGTTCGTAACTGCATATGTAAACCACATGTTTGAAACCCCACAGAAAAAGTCCAGAGACCATTTTGTCCCTCCCAAATTGACCTCAAATATTTCTCTGCAAGGTTGAAGGAAAACGGAAAAGCCTCCCCATTGTTGTTCACAAATCCTGTCTTAAGGGTATGTCTGTGTATGAATAGGGTGAGCCTGTGAGCTGGCTCAGGAACTAAGTATTTATCATTACAAAAAACTGGCCAGGCTCCCAATCAAGTGACCATTAACAGGTAACCTGCCAGACAGGAGATAACAACACACTCAGATTTCTGTTGTAGATCGCCTTTTCTATGATGTATGTATGATGCTTCTGGGGGTGGTCTTGGACTCCAGGGCGGGTAATTTAAAATGTCTATATAAGGGCGGGCACACCTTTGTTCTGGGTCTTCCTCCATCCTCCCGCGGATGAGGGGAGCACCCTGTTGCAACAGCTTTAATACAGATCAGGCTTTCTAGTTGCTTTGCTTCTCAATATACTCTGGTTGGCCTCTGTAATTTTCTCCTACCGATAGGGATCCCACTTAAGGACTCTATACGGGCTCTTGGATACCCCGTAAGGGAAGAAGCGCAGATTTTGTTTACAACAGCAGGCAGTGAGGGGCCCAAGGAAGGAAAAATTAGATATAAAAAGAGCACCAATTAGGATGAGTGAAAATGGTAAATAAGTCCTTTCTCGTCCTTCCTGGTGACAACCCTATGATCCTACCCCGGCTAGAAACACGTGGAGTATGCCTGTTTTCAGAGAAACGTAGAATTGTAGAGTTGGGACCCCAAGGGTCATCTAGTTGAACCCCACACAATGCAATGTTTTAGGGAGTCTCACCTCTATCCTCCTTTCCCTAGCCAGGTGGTTGGTTACCACTGAGAGGTTGCATCCCCTGCCTCCCAGGAAGAGCTTAATGGTGATGGGGAGACCAACCTGGCCCATCCATCGGCCAGTGTAGATGCAGCTGCTGCAGTACTTTTCTTCCCTCCGTGTTCCATTTTCCTTTTGTATCACAACTGTTTTTGTATTTCTGAAAAATACAGAAGCTTTTCTACTAGAGATAATGGACACAGGTATAGCAAGAGAAGATCAGAAAATATTCCTCTATGCCACAGGAGCAGCAAGGATCCTAATTGCTAAAAACTGGAAAAAAGAAATTGTGCCAATAAAAAAGGAATGGCAAGACAAACTGTTAGAGTACCGTATATTCAACTGGTTAGATTAACAATTAGAGATCACACTAGACAAGAGTTTCAAAAAGCATGCGGAAAATGCAGAGAATACTTCACAAAACAGTGCCCTAAAATACATACCTGGACTTGTTTTGATTAATGTCTGCAGGAGACTTTGTGGATATTTAAGTTATAATTAGAAAAATCTTAATAATTATTCATAAAGGAAATAGCTTATAAGAAGTAAATAAGGAGGCCAGATACAGGATAACGGAAATCTTTTATTTGGTTGTTTGTATTGTTGTATGTTATGTTTATTGTATTTTATTGTATGTTTATTGTATTATCGAGAGCCAGTGTGGTGTAGTGGATAAGAGCGGTAGTCTCGTAATCTGGGGAACCGGGTTCGCGTCTCCGCTCCTCCACATGCAGCTGCTGGGTGACCTTGGGCCAGTCACACTTCTTTGAAGTCTCTCAGCCCCACTCACCTCACAGAGCGTTTGTTGTGGGGGAGGAAGGGAAAGGAGAATGTTAGCCGCTTTGAGACTCCTTAAAGGGAGTGAAAGGCGGGATATCAAATCCAAACTCTTCTATTTCTGTACTGGGGAGTGGGGGGTTTATGTTATGTAGTAAATAAAATTTCCAATAAACAACAACAACAACTGTTTGTTGTATTGTGAGCCTGCAGGCGAGTGATGGGTTTATCTTTTCATATATGCACGGTGCTTAGAAAAATTTAGGTATAAGGATCTAACAGCAACCCCTAGGCGTCCTGAGGCCTTCTTTCCTTTTAAACTTGGAAAAAATGTTTAAGTGTCTCTCTGGCTGGCCTCGCAATGGAAGAGCAACCTTTGCCCGCCTTAGGGAAACAGCAAACGCCTTGTCCGGAGGGAGTAAGAAGGGAGTTGATAGCGTGACCCTGGAAGAAGACTTCTTCCCTGCCAGGGACAGAGCGTTTTCCTTGAGGCAGCAAAGATAAACGAATACCCTCCCCGGCAGATGGAGAAATCAAGGACAGGAGCAAGAGGCATTTCTGAACATTTACAAGGTTTTGATACGTAAGTGGACTTTAGGGAAATGGTCTCTGGACCTGGAAGAAAAAATGATTTGGGAATTGGGTTAACAATCCCAGAAGGGATTGTGCTATTGTCACAACTGTTGCCTGACTAAATAAATCTCATTCCACCGTGTGGGTTTTCGTTGATCAACGGATTAAATGTATATGTGAAAAAAAACCAGTAGCCCTGAAGAATAAAAGAGATAACTTGCTTTGATTGCAGATCAAAGAGTGTATCTTCTGATCCTTTCACTCTCGCGCACAGAAAAGATTATCTTCTAATCCTTTCACTCTCACACAAAAAGAGATGCCTGTTTTAAGTAAAACCACAGTGCATCCGACTTCACAGAGCCCAGTCCTCTGTTTGAAGAGCTGTGTGGTCCAAGTCTGGTTTAAAAATAAGGAACCTTAAGGCCACTCAGGGGACACGGGTGGCGCTGTGGGTTAAATTACAGAGCCTAGGACTTGCCGATCAGAAGGTTGGCGGTTCGAATCCCTGCGACAGGGTGAGCTCCTGTTGCTCAGTCCCTGCTCCTGCCAACCTAGCAGTTCGAAAGCACATCAAAGTGCAAGTAGATAAATAGGTACTGCTCCGGCGGGAAGGTAAACGGCGCTTCCGTGCGCTGCTCTGGTTCGCCAGAAGCAGCTTAGTCATGCTGGCCACATGACCCGGAAGCTGTACACCGGCTCTCTCGGCCAGTAAAGCGAGATGAGCGCCGCAACCCCAGAGTCGGTCACGACAGGACCTAATGGTCAGGGGTCCCTTTACCCTTTACCTTTAAGGCCACTCAGTACGCTTCATGGCTGAGGAGGGATTTGAACCCTGCTCTTCCAGGTCCTGGTCTGACACTCCAACCACTGGCTGTCTGCATGACTAGGCTGGACGGACAACCATCAGGCATGGATGTGCAGGGATGCTAGCTCATGGCGTTGGGAGCAGCCAGCATGCTTAATAGGAAGGTGTTTTCCCCCCCTTTTGGAGAGGGGACACCACCTCAGCATCTGCCGCCAGAAGCAGCCGCCTCACATTGCTTAACAGTAGGGCCGGTCCTGCAAGGATGGAATAGAGCAGAGTGCTCCTCCTCAGCCCTCTCTCTCAGGAACACACGCTGATAATGCAAGGATAATGCAAAGGGCTCCAGTCGGCTCTGTAAAAAAACAACAACACTTGCGCTCCATTCTTTCTTATGGTTCCCTCTTCTCAATTGGAGATTTTGATTTGCGTGGTTCCTGGAGCACCTCCTGGCGGCAATGTATCAGTACTGCAGTTGCATCTGAGAATGCTTCATAATTTAATGTTTTCAGGAGTCTCTCTTCCTCCCCAGTCTCTGTAACTGGGCAGAGGGGAGAAGCTAGCTTTTATTTTTTAAAGCAAAAGCAGTGGTCCTCAAGATCCTAATGAGTATCTTGGCTGCAGAGTTATGTGTATAGACAAATAAAATAAAATAAAATATTCCTTCCAGTAGTACCTTAGAGACCGACTAAGGTGCTACTGGAAGGAATTATTTTATTTTATTTTATTATTTTCTTTCGATTACGGCAGACCAACACGGCTACCTACCTGTAACTATGTTTGAATGCGTGACAACCGAATTATTTTACACTTTTCAATACTTAATGCACGTAAAGTGTGAACACTTAAAAAGCGATGCGGGGGGGGGGGGAGCTTAAGTAATGTAATTCTAAATATTTAGGCTCAGAAGTCCAGAACTTGCTCTGTGACACTGCCTATTAAGACAAATCTGGTATTAAATGTGGAAGCAGCAGCTTGCCTCAAGGGGAGGGGGTTTAAATATCTAAATTTGTGAACGAAATGGGTTTTATGCCTGCCAGGAAACCATATCCTCTGTCCCGGAAACATTTCTTCTCAGGTCAGCGCAGAAAACAGCCATGATTTTGACTCCCAAGTGGAGGGAAAGGCACTCTGCATAATCTCAGAGACACCCTTATTGTTGCTGCTCCTGTTCTAGGCATTGTCATGTCAATCACTGCTAGGAGTTGAGCCCTGTTTCAAATTACAGCGCAGAGGGCTAGACTGTGCCCTTGTCTAACGAACGAGTCATCCTCTACAAAAAAATTTCCGCCACGATCCCTCATGAAAGGGGACAGTTTCTGGCAAAGAATTTCTGGGCATGGCGGCGTGGAGCAAAGTTTTGTCTGTTTCTCCTTTCGGTGGGTCATGACTAAACCCATTTCCTCCCCTCAGATATTGTAAACAGATTAAGAGTCAGTTACATCATTGCAACCCTCAAAGGCTGGAAACTGGGATCAAAAAATACATTCTGGTCCCTCTTCCTTTGTTTCTCACATGCGGGCACTGTTACCTTGTGAAAAAAGGCAATGCCCTCTAATTTAGTTACCTGTACCCAGGTTAGAAAGGGACGCGGGTGGCGCTGTGGGTTAAACCACAGAGCCTAGGACTTGCCGATCAGAAGGTCGGCGGTTCGAATCCCTGCGACGGGGTGAGCTCCCATTGCTCGGTCCCTGCTTCTGCCAACCTAGCAGTTCGAAAGCACGTCAAAGTGCAAGTAGATAAATAGGTACCGCTCCGGTGGGAAGGTAAACGGCGTTTCCATGAGCTGCTCTGGTTCGCCACAAGCGGCTTAGTCCTGCTGGCCGCATGACCCGGAAGCTGTACGCCGGCTCCCTCGGCCAATAAAGCGAGATGATTGCCGCAACCCCAGAGTCTGCCACGACTGGACCTAATGGTCAGGGGTCCCTTTACCTTTACCCAGGTTAGAAAAGCCATAGGCCTTGATGTTGAACTCCAACTCCCATCAGCCCCAGGCAGCATGGCTCACAGTGAGGCATGATGGGAGTTGGGGTCCAATAGCACCTGGCGGTTCGACAGGTCCCCTGTCCTGTACTGGGACGGCCATTTTGCTTAGAGGAGTTGATTTTCTGCCGGGTGCTGCTGGAGCAGGAAAGTTTACCCCGGCTAAAATCCTTCCTTTAATGCAAAAGGGGCAAGAGTGTCCCTTCTCTCTTACACACACACACATCTGGTAACCCAATAGCTATGGAGGTTGCCAAACAGACACTCCCAGTGCAAGGCAAAGCCAGATCTCGCTCCGATTCGCCAAGAACTTGAGGTCAACAAAACAAGCTGTGAAAATATGAAATTGCAGCGAAGGAGCGTAACCCCTTACGCGCCAAGAGCCTGGGGTTATCTGGGGCCATTTGGAAAAGAGGTCCCTTCTCAGATGGGCTATACGTTCCGGCTTTCTTTTGCCCATCATCTTCAGATCTTTCCAGTGGCCTCGCGCACAAAAATGGAAAATGCCATTTCCAACACAGGCTTTCTGTGTGTGTGCATGTACAGCTGTTGACATCTGGTACCAGATGTTTTCTTCTGCGGCAGCTACATGGAACAGAGCTCCCTCCCAAAAGGCCACACCCTGGCATGTTTTGTGGGACAGCCCAGGGGAATTGGGAGACACCCTGCAAAAGTTTACCAAGTGAGAAAAGCTGATCACCCCCTCCTCACAAAATATGGGGAGCCACACCCCAAGCCACCACTTCTTCTGCATTTTGGAATAGTGACTGGATGTTGTGTTTGCTTATTCCTTAAATATTTTTTGAAATTCCGCTGCTTGACCCAACACCCCCCCCCCCCGCTTCCATTTCCCATTTATCAAAAATAGTTTTGCCCCTTCGAGAGTTCAGGAATGTAGGAAGCACTGCCTTATAATACCGGGTTAGACTGTCAGTTATTCAGGCTCAAGATCATCTCTTCTGATGCTAGCAGTGGTTTTTGCGGGGTATTTCCTGTCACTTGGTCCTTTTAATCTGGAATGGCCAGAATCTGAACACCTGAATCTGGGATGTTCTCCATATAAAGCGAGAACAGGGAACTGTGGTCTTCCAGTTGCACCACCTTTGCAAACCACCCTGTGTCTCTTAATGAAGAGTATATAAATCTAATACGCAATGATATCTTGACCTCTGGCCATGCGGACAGGGGCTGATGTGAACTGGACTTCAATCACATCTGGAAGGCTGAGGATGGTTCATCCCAGCTCCAAGGATGCTTTAAAAAAAAATTATTTTAAAGGTATAAGTTGCTACCCTTCAACCTTCAGCATCCTCCCCGCTGCCTTTAAGGTCTGTAGAAATCAAATCTTAAGCCAGTTCATGGGGGTGGCAGCTCCATCTTGCCTGCAAAGCAGAAGCGTTAACAATTCATTGCACATGGCCAAAAAGATCTCCTGCAGCGCTCTTCACTCTCTGCAGCTGGTCAGCTTGAACTGTCACTAACATTACACAGCAATTCTTATTTCTTAAAGACCAATACAGCCCGGTACATTTTGCGCCTGTGCTGGATGGGTTATTGGACAGCAAATTAACGCAGTGTAGAGCCTAGGACTTGCCGATCAGAAGGTCGGCGGTTCGAATCCCTGCGACAAGGTGAGCTCCCGTTGCTCAGTCCCTGCTCCTGCCAACCTAGCAGTTCAAAAGCACGTCAAAGTGCAAGTAGATAAATAGGTACTGCTCCGGCGGGAAGGTAAACGGCGTTTCCGTGCGCTGCTCTGTTTCGCCAGAAGCAGCTTAGTCATGCTGGCCACATGACCCGGAAGCTGTACACCGGCTCCCTCAGCCAATAAAGCGAGATGAGCGCTGCAACCCCAGAGTCGGCCACGACTGGACCTAATGGTCAGGGGCCCCTTTACCTTAGAAAGGTCTCTTAAAATGCTATTAAAAAATTCCTTCCAGTAGCACATTAAGAGACCAACTAAGTTTGTTATTGGTATGAGCTTTCGTGTGCCTGCACACTTCTAAAAATGCTGTTATTTCCCAGTAACCAGAGGTGTGTGAGCAGAAATAGCCATTGCTCAAGCACAGAAACTGGTACTAGATACAAAACTCAGCATGGTGAGTCTCCTTGCTATACCCTTAAAACAAGTTTCTAGTTCTTAAGGCTGCAAATAAAGGCTTAACAGCAACTGGCCAGCACTTGACCGGAGTCTGAGAAACTGTATGGGTACAGCAGTGCAGCCAGAGCCAGATTTCCCAATGGTTAAAGCAGCAAAGTATTAATGCTCTGACTCTTTCTCTGTATTCCCTACAAGTTTATACTCCAGCCAGATTATTAATATTCCTAATACAAAAGGCAGCATTTTGGAATTAAAACCAGTTAGAAGCTGGTTAAAGCTAAACCATGGTTAGCACACAGGAGAAAGTGCTCCTTCAGAAAGGGAGGGAATTCACACAGAGGGGCCCTGTGGGAAATTGTTAGCCTGATGTCGGTCCTGCGTCCCCATTCTTCCACGTTCTCCCCCCACCTTCCTTGTGTTCTTTGCAGCAAGGGTTCCCCCAATGCCCTTAATCCAAGATAAACCGTTAGGATGCCACAAAGCGACAGTCCAGACTCAACACATGCAACTGCGAGACATTCCTGGGATGAGCATTCCTGAGGCATGACTGCCTGCAAGTTTAGCCGAAAAGAATTTCCTGCCCTTTATAACGTAAGAAGAAAGGTTGGTCCTGGGGATGAGGCAGATATTTTAAGAGAGGATGGGCTTGGCAAGAGGCTGCCACTCGCTCCCTTCCCGTCTCCAAATAATCTATAGCCGGGGCTCAGCAAATGCCACTTCTTTGCAGGCTGGCTGAGCTAACGTAAAATTTGGTGCTGCGCACAGAATTCTGGATAGTGGAGTTGCAGTTCCAGAGTTGTAAGAACACTTCGCGCCAGCAGAGGCTGATCAGCTGCTTCAGTGGGATTAAGCTACCACATTCCATCACTTTGGGAGGAACGAAACAAGGAAGGAAGGAAGGAAGGAAGGAAGGAAGGAAGGAAGGAAGGAAGGAAGGAAGGAAGGAAAGCAGCAGCTAGTAGGAAATCAGCCCTGAGTGCTCACTGGAAGGACAGATCCTGAAGCTGAGGCTCCAATACTTTGGCCATCTCATGAGAAGAGAAGACTCCCTGGAAAAGACCCTGATGTTGGGAAAGATGGAGGGCACAAGGAGAAGGGGACGGCAGAGGACGAGATGGTTGGATAGTGTCTTCGAAGCTACAAACATGAGTCTGACCAAACGGCGGGATGCAGTGGAAAACAGGAGTGCCTGGCGTGCTCTGGTCCATGGGGTCACGAAGAGTCAGACACGACTAAATGACTAAACAACAACAACAAAGCAGATTTCCTGGTACTGAGCTACAGAAAAGGTCTATGAGCAAGAACAGCCCATCTCATAAGGGCGAAATCATCACAAAGCAGGGAGGCAAAGCTGTGTGTCTATGGAGCCTCCCCCAGGAAAAGTCCACCCAGCATGACCCAAATTTTTGGAGGCAGCAGTGCCGCTGCTGCGGGGAGGGAAGCTTTGCTGACCAAAGCAGGAACAGAGCATCCCCACACTGTGGTTTAGCCGTTGTAAATCCGAGACGAGAACAGCCTAAAAAGAAAAATTGTGCATAGGTCTCCGTGACCTTATTTTAAGTGGGGGGGAAAGACAAGACATGGGGGAGGGGAGAGAGACAACTCAAATAAGCAAAGGGTTGATGCACCTTACCTTAAAATGCATGGGGGGAAAATTGAGGGGAATTTTAAATCTGTGCAATAAGCTAAACCATGGTTAATGCTAAACCTAATAAACATTAGTGAAAGCCGAAGTGTCTGGCAGATGATCACTCAAAACTTGGTTTACTACAGCACAGTACAGTTAAAAACAACAGTGAGATCAGCCATTCCTTGAGAGCAGTTTGAATTTTTTGTTGCTCTTCACTCCCAGGTCTGGCTTGTGGAGGTCGATGGCTTCTTAACCATAGTTCAGGGAGGAGGCCTGGGCTTAGAAGTAATGCTAAGCTTTGGTTAATGACAACTAAGGTTTGCAAACTATGAACCACGGTTAACAAATGTCCTTTAGCTGTAGTTATCAAGCCAGAGTTAAGCAGGAGGGCTGGGATTATATGTAATGCTAAACCATGGTTTGGCATTATGTGAAAATCAGTGTGGGTGGGTGGGGCAGTTAAGAGAGACATCACACAAATTTACAGCAGGTAATCTCCAATCCCCCCCCCCATAATACTAAAGCCACTGAAGATCCCAAAGGAAAGGAAGTAATTCACACATAATTAACACTGTGTTAGATACCTGAATCTTGCTGTTAAATGAAAGCTGGATTTTACACCCAGTGACACATGCACAGTCCTGGAGGAAATTTCTTACCCTAAAGCCTTGTGAGAAGAAACAGGAGGAGGGAGAAGCAGAGGGGTCGTTTTGGTGTATTATTATTATTATTAACTTAAAACACCCAAATGAATTTATTAAATCCAGAGTCTGTTATTAGGATGTAATGATGAGAAACCGTGTTTTGCTATCTTTTGTTCTGATCATCAGCTCTCTTTATGAAACGGAGACACAACTTGGAGGAAAACTCCTTAATAACAATGTCCTAAATACCCGCACAATGGCATGGAGGTCACAATGATTACTGGTTTGAGTTTTGCTTTTAAACATAGAGATTTACGGAGGGGCGGGGGGAAGTGGGTGGGTGAGGTGAGGTTTCTCTCTCATGGATACAGCTTATCACATCGAACTCCACCAACATTTCAAGCGGTCTTCCTCCCACCCCACCCCGCCCCCTCCCGAAAACCCGCCCCAGCCGCCGCCACGTGTTTACTGGAATAGAGAATAAAACGCTTTGGACCCTGGAGGGCCGAAGCAACTCTGCTTGCCTCCCCCACCCATTTTGCTTTCTGTCCATTATCCAACAGTGAGAGTGTCAGGTTAGGGATCTTAAAAAATAAACGCGGGAGCAGGTTAATCTTTCTTCTTCTCTTCCGCCGTTTTCGAAGGGAGTGCTTCGGCCGCGCCGTCTGGCAAGCTCGCCGAGGTGGCTGCGGGAATGTCGGCGGCTCCCCTCTCCGTCGCTGCTGCGGGGGCACCGTTTGCCGGGCCCTCCGTTACCGCCCTGATGGCCCTGTTGGCCAGCACTGCAGGGCCACCGTCCTGCTGAGCAACGCTCGGCGTCGCGGTCCGAGATACTTGGTCCTCCCCGCTGATCCCGAACTCGTTGACGCGCGTCGGATCCACCCGGTAGATCCACCGCTGGTAGAGGTAAATGAAGAAAACGACATCTGCGGGAGGAGGAGGAGGAAAGGCCAGGCGTTACAACAGTTTAGGAGAGAGAGGGGCACTTTGGCTTGGAGCTCTCCATAGATTTGTCCAAGGATCACAGAATTGTAGAGTTGGAAGGGACCACGAGGGTCATCTAGTCCAACCCCCTGTAATGCAGGAATCTTTTGCCCACGACCGGTATTAAGAGGCTCATGCTCTACCGACTGAGGTATCTCAGACCTCTTAGAAGCCTGTTTGGCACATTTATTTAATATTTCCACACACACACACACACACACACACACACACACACACACGAACCTGTATGCATAGGGCAGCTGTTTATCAGCTTGATCTGGTACACAGGCTAAGACCCTACCTGCCCGCGAACTGTCTCACCAGAGTGGTGCATGCTCTAGTTATCTCCCGCTTGGACTACTGTAATGCACTCTACATGGGGCTACCTTTGAAGGTGACCCGGAAACTACAACTGATCCAGAATGCGGCAGCTAGACTGGTGACTGGGGGCGGCCGCCGAGACCACATAACACCGGTCTTGAAAGACCTACATTGGCTCCCAGTACGTTTCCGAGCACAATTCAAAGTGTTGGTGCTGACCTTTAAAGCCCTAAACGTCCTCAACCCAGTATACCTGAAGGAGCGTCTCCACCCCCATCGTTCTGCCCGGAAGTTGAGGTCCAGCTCCGAGGGCCTTCTGGCAGTTCCCTCACTGCGAGAACCAAAGCTACAGGGAAGCAGGCAGAGGGCTTCTCGGTGGTGGCGCCCGCCCTGTGGAACGCCCTCCCATCAGATGTCAAAGAGATAAACAACTGCCTGACATTTAGAAGACATCTGAAGGCAGCCCTGTTCAGGGAAGTTTTTGATGTGTGACATTTTAATGTATTTTTAATCTTTGTTGGAAGCTGCCCAGAGTGGCTGGGGAAACCCAGCCAGATGCGCAGGGTACAAATAATAAATTATTATTATTATATGCAAAAGTCTGCACATTGTCCGGGAATCACTCAACAGAATCAAAGAATTGTACAGTTGGAATCAAAATTAGAAACAGAACTGTTAGAACCCAATACTAAGAATCTGTCAAGAATATACAACTTGCTGCTGAAATGGAATACATAAGATGAAATAGTGAAATCAGCTATGATAAAGTGGGCACAAGACATTGGTCATAACATTATGTTTGCTGACTGGGAACAGTTGTGGACCACCGGCATAAAATTTACGGCATGTAATGCCTTAAGAGAGAATATTATGAAAATGATTTACAGGTGGTACATGACCCCAGTCAAGCTTGCAAAAATCTATCATTTGCCTGATAATATGTTGGAAATGTAAAGAAACTGAGGGTACATTCTTTCACCTTTGGTGGATGTGCCCGAAGATTAAGGCCTTCTGGGAAATTATATATAACGAGATGAAAAAGGTACTTAAATGTACTTTCCCTAAGAAACCAGAAGCCTTTCTCTTGGGCATTGTCGGCCAATTGGTGTCAAAGAAAGATAGAACATTTTTTATGTATGCTACAACAGCAGCAAGAATACTTATTGCAAAGTATTGGAAGACACAAGATCTACCCACTCTGGAAGAATGGCAGATGAAGGTGATAGACTACATGGGACTGGCTGAAATGACTGGCAGAATCTGAGACCAGGGAAAAGAGACGGCGGAAGAAGATTGGAAGAAATTTAAAATTTATCTTAAGAAATATTGTAAAATTAATGAGTGTTAAAATGTTGGAGATATAGAAAGTAAGTGTATTACAGCTGTAAAGATTAAGTAAAAGAAAAGGAAATAATTAGATAAAATTAAGGGGGAGGATTTGTTGAAACAAATTTGGAAATTGGAATGCAGAAAGGGGAGGTATGGGGAAGTCGATGAAGCAAGTTTCAAGAAAAAAAGGACTTGAAATTATACATGTTTGTTTTTGTGTGTGTATGTTTGTATTGTGTAGTGTATTGTGTGTGTTTTTATAATCTGTGAAAATCCAATAAATATTTTTAAAAAAAAAAAAAACAAAGAATTGTACAGTTGGAAGGGACCACCAGGGTCATCCAGGCCAATGCCCTGCAACGCAGGAATCTTTTGCCCAATGTGGGGCTCGATCCCATGATCCTGAGATTAAAGGTCTCACGCTCTACCAAGTGAGATATCATTGGTTTGGAGTGGGCGGTCATAGAAAAAGCCCCCCTGAGATACACAGGAGGCGGGGTGGGAGAATATGATGAGATGCAGGAGGAGGGAGAGGAATTACCGTCTCGAAGGCAGCCTATTCTGTACATCATGGGCATTTTGATGACGAAGGCAAACAGGTCGTCGATGAAGGTGTTGAGGGCTTTGTAGGTGAGCATCCGCCAGGGCAGGTGAGCAACAGACTTCAGCTTGTAGTTGATGAACAGCTGAGGCGTCATGGTGATGAAGCCTGGGAGGGGGGACAGGGCAGGGCAAAACAAAACAAAGGAAGGAAGGAAGGAAAAGAAAAAGTCAATGCTGGAGTAGTTAACGCAGAAGTCAGCAACCTTTTCTGACCAGTGGGTGCACTTCCAAGTATTGAGAGTGTCCTGGGGTGGGGTGGATGACAAAACACAAAATTAGAGACGTGGACATCCCCAGGAATCTTTTGCTTACTAGGGGAAGTCAGCTATGTCCTGCTGGTTCAGATTACAGCTGTCAACCTTTCCCTTTTTTTAAGGGAAATTCCCTTATTCCGAATAGGATTCCTCGCAAGAAAAGGGAAAAGTTGACAGCTATGGTCCAGATTGTGGAGATCAATTTATACACTTATACACACACACACACGCACACACATACACAAACACACACACACACACAAAGCGGCTGATTCTGTTGCTGTCTAATAGGCACAGAGAACATTCCTTAGTACCTGGAAAAATATACAAGGTAGCCAAACCACCCCCACTCTCATTTCTGTTATTTTTTTATTGATTATAGTTTAGGAATTATTTATTGTAATTGCAAAGATTGAATACTTGTTTAATTCTTATTTGCTGACCTTTAATTTTATTGCGTACTATTATATCCTAGTAGTAGATAGGTAGCCGTGTTGGTCTGCCATAGTCAAAGTAAAAAAATTTTTTTTTCTTCCAGTAGCACCTTAAAGACCAACTAAGTTAGTTCTTGGTATGAGCTTTCGTGTGCATGCACACTTCTTCAGATACACTGAAACAGAAGTTGCCAGATCCTTCTATATAGTGAGTAACACCCCTCCCCACCTTCTCACTATATAGAAGGATCTGGCAACTTCTGTTTCCGTGTATCTGAAGAAGTGTGCATGCACACGAAAGCTCATACCAAGAACTAACTTAGTTGGTCTTTAAGGTGCTACTGGAAGAAAAAATTTTTTTTTACTTATTATATCCTAATGGATTATTGAGTGTTACCGTACTTTATTTAATAGAAGTTGCTTATTTTAAAGTCAAGTTTTTATTATGCCATTTTTTGCATTGGCTCAGATTGTTAAAAGGTGCGTGGTCTTTGTTGTTTCTTCAACAAAGAAACCCGTAAACCGCCTTGTGCATAGTAATATAGAAAGGCGGTATGCAATTAAAACTGAAAGGAAAGGAAATTTCACAGAAATTGCTTAGGAAGTTTCTGTGAGTTTTGCCCCATAACTTTCTTTCCAGAATAACTAGAGATTTGCTTTTTCTGTTTATAAAACAAAGAAGAGACAAAGCTTTGGAGTCTGGGGCAACCCTGGGTTAATGGGCGAAGAGAACATAATTCACATGGAGATGCCCAGTTCCGCACGTGGGGAGATGCAAGCTGCCGCGCCACACAGAACACTGCTTTACGAATACTCCCATTACTCACCGAAAGTCAGCAGGAACCCATAGAGCATGCTGAGAACCCAGGAGTACCAGCCCTTGTGCTCCATGTAGAGGAGGCTGTAAACAGCGTAGCAACCCAGGAGGGGGAAGAGGATCCAGGAGAGATACCGGAAAGCCATCTGCAAAGGTGAACAAATCGAGACAAGTTCAGAAGGAATAGGAAAGTCCACAATTGGGAAAATTAGAAACGGAGGGAGATCCAGAGGTGCCTGACTAGCCACCCACATGTGCAGGTGTGATGTGGTGTTGTTTTTTGGTTGAATTTGTTGTAACTAAGCATTTTAGTCTGTTTTCAAAGTTGCATTTTAGATTTTTGCAGTTTTCCCCAGGTAAAAAAAATCAAAGTAAAGGGCCCCTGGATGGTTAAGTCAAAGGCAACTGTGGGGTTGTGGCGCACATCTCGCTTTTGGGCAAGAGGACTGGTGTTTGTTCACAGGCAGCTTTTCCAGGTCATGTGCCCAGCATGACTAAGCCGCTTCTGGCGCAACGGGACACCGTGATGGAAACCAGAGCACACGGAAACGCCGTTTACCTTCCCGCCGCAGCGGTACCTATTTGTCTACTTGGACCGGTATGCTTTCGAACTGCTAGGTTGGCAGGAGCTGGGACAGAGCAACGGGAGCTCACCCCGTTGCGGGGATTCGAACCGATGACCTTCTGATTGGCAAACCCAAGAGGTTCAGTGGTTTAGACCACAGCGCTACCCGCGTCCCTTAGGGTAACTAACTAACAACAACAATAGTAATGAAAACAACCAATTCCCTAGCCGGTATGCACTTGTACAAATCACCACCATGGAAAATAGCTCCCCTCCCCATAGTATCTGGAGAGGACCCTCTCCTAGGTGCTAAACTCACGTCATCATAGACTTTGGTAGACGATTCGATGTACGTCGATTTGTCTTTGAAAGTCAAGCGTGGGAGGATCCCGGCAATTTTGTTTTCCCGATCCAGCTGTTGCAGCATTATCCGAGGGAGGAAAGAGCAGAGAGAGGAAAGGCGTTAAGAGACAAGACTCGGAGGGAAGGGAATCCAGCGGACTTGAAGCAAATGAGGTGAAGCCCACGATGCAAAGGGAGGCAAAAAGTGTTCTCATCCCAGAACTGCCGATGTGCAGGAAACTAGGATTCCCAAATGCTTTTTTGACCCAACTCCATGTGATGCTGTTGTGGCAGGAACAGCTTAACCTGTTCACACTCAAATTGTCCCAGATCCCCGGCTTTCTCCGAAATAGCTAGAAGTCTACGCAGAGTTCTAAGCATCTTGCAGAAGCAACAACAACAAAAACTAACGCAACGGTTCTATTACCAAGAGTCTTTTTAAATAACTCTCGAGCCCTCATACAGAAAAAGCACAAGGGCAGGTGAAATAAAGGACTGCTTTGCGCAAGGCAGTTAACATGTACTGAAGTTGGTTCTCAGGCTGCTTCGAAAAGGGATGCAGGGAATTCGAGGAGGGCGGGGCTATCAATGGCTCTTAAGTCGCAATGGCCACCTGGAACTCTCAATGTTCAGAGACACTACGCCACTGGAAGGAACAGGGTTGTGTACGTGCTTCTGGCCCTGTTTGTGAGGAATCAGGCTGACCACTGGATCTGGGGAAGATGGGCTGCCGGGTTGATCAAGCGGGGCTTTTCTTTGGTTCCGAACGGCTGGGCTTGCGCAGTTACCCAAGTGCTTTTTCTTCCTAGTCAGTCACTGCCAGCTCACGCCCAATCAGTTAGTTTCTTTCGCCCCAATTATTTTACACTCGCTTCCATTGAGACAGGACCACAATACCTCAAGGACCTACTCTCCCCATATGAACTGACTCAGACCCTGCGCTCATCATCCAAAGCCCTTCTTTGTGTGCCTCCACCGTGAGAGGTCTGGAGGGAGGCAACACGAGAACAGGGCCTTCTCTGCAGTGGCTCCCCGTTTCTGGAATGCTTTCCCCAGGGGGGCTTGCCTGGCGCCTTCACTACGTATCCTTTAGGTGCCAGGTGAAAATATTCCTCTTCAACCAGGCCTTGGTTCAATTAGCCAGCCTATGGCCTTTTAAACTGCATGTTACTGTTTTGTTTGCTATTATGCTACATATTCTCATTTTTTTTAATACCAAAAACCACCCTGTGATCCTCCCATTTTACAGTGGTACCTCGGGTTAAGTACTTAATTTGTTCCGGAGGTCCGTTCTTAACCTGAAACTGTTCTTAACCTGAAGCACCACTTTAGCTAACGGGGCCTCCTGCTGCGCCACTGGAGCACAATTTCTGTTCTCATCCTGAAGCAAAGTTCTTAACCCGAGGTACTATTTCTGGGTTAGCGGAGTCTGTAACCTGAAGTGTATGTAACCTGAAGCGTATGTAACCCGAGGTACCACTGTACTGGTCATCTGCCCAGCTAGGAGAGATCCTTTTGGATCTCATCCCTATTTTTTGCTTTGTTTTAACAACCCTAATTTCATGTCATCGAAACAAGAGATGAGACGAGAGCAGACACCTTCATGCACTAACTGCCCTCCTTGTCCAGCTCTTACCCTGACATCCATAACTTTTGTGATCTTCCAGAGATCGATCAGGAGCCCAATGAAGACGCTGACTTGCACCACAAAGTTAGTTTCGTTGTCCAGGATGTAGAGAAGGACCACGAGTGACTGGAATACTCCAAAGAATACTGAGCGGACAGAGAGCCCCTCTAGGGACTGCCTGCTGTTCCAGAACTGAATATCTAAAAAGGAAGATGACAAACAGAGGTTTAAAAGGAAAAGAATGCTTTTCAGCTTTTCACTGCAGCTACTTCCCAACCCTCCAGTAAAAGGTAAAAAGATAAAGGACTGCTGGACAGTTAAGTTCAGTCAAAGGCGACTAGGGGGTTGTGGCGCTCATCTTGCTTTCAGGCTGAGAGAGCCAGCGTTTGTCCACAGACAGCTTTCCGGGTCATGTGGCCAGCATGACTAAACCGCTTCTGGCACAATGGAACACCGTGACAAAAGCCAGAGTGCACGGAAACGCCGTTTATCTTTCCACCTCAGCGGTACCTATTTATCTACTTGCAATGGCGTGCTTTCGAACTGCTAGGTTGGCAGAAGCTGGGACAGAGCAATGGGAGCTCACCCCGTTGCGGGGATTTGAACTGTTGACCTTCTGATCGGCAAGCCCAAGAGGCTCGGTGGTTTAGACCACAGCGCCACCCTCCTCCCACAATCCTCCAGTACTGCTGGCTAGGCTGGTATCTGGCCAGAGGTGGCTTTGACTTGAAGCGCAGAAGGCACTGAGGAGGAAGACAGGCAGCTGCGCTAGAGCCTTGCGTCATCCTCCCCTGCCCCCTTCACCTTCTGGCTTTAAACAGGCAGGAGGGGGAAAGGGGGCTGGGGAGAGAGAAGAGAAGAAGCTCAAATATTTTGGAACCTACCATTTTTGAAAGCGAGGAATTCGAAAATGCTATGTACAATGGAAACAATAATGGTCAACGCCAGAAGGTAGGGATTGGTTTCTAATAGTGCAACCTAGGAGAAAGGAGAAAGAGGGTATGAGAAAGACCAGCATTTCCAGGGCACCCCCAAAATATACAAAATTAGAAGCACGCCAGTCATATGTAACGTATTTACCATTAACTCTGGAAATGTACACTCAATTCTGACCAAAGGAAGCCTCCTGATGTTTTTCTGCTGTAGAAGGCTTAGTTCGATCTGAATCAGGTATACATTTCCAGAGTTAACGCTAATTGCGTGGTGAGTTCACACTCCCCGCCCCCCCATGTGGAAATAATGACACATGACACAATTATTAAGGTTAATGGGCTAAAAAAGGTCGCAGCTTTATTGGTTACAGGTGATGAGCAGTATTGGCTTAGGCCAACTAACCGACTATATCTGACTTCAGCCCGTCCACTTGAAGTCCGGAAAGGGTTAACCACCAATAGGGGGAGTCCTGCTGATGCACATCAACTAGGAACTCCCTCTGGGTCACAGTTAGGGGTGTGCCTTAGGCCCTCACCTCCCTAGGCTTCGGACAGTCACATCCCCCGGAATCCTTTACCGGACTACCCTTTAATATGCAGGGCAGGTGATGGCGCTACCTACCCTCTTCCATCTACAGAACTATACCAGCTGATGAGCAGCAAAGAGGGAGATCCCCGGCCTCTTCCTGCCTTTATAGGGTAGGCCATGCCCCCTGAACCGGCCAATTGGCCGGCCAGGGGGTGACGCGGCCGGGAATCCCCCCAATCGCATGGGGGCTGGCCTCCACCCACTACACGCATGGTGGGGCCATGAAGCCCGCAACGCCAATGAACTGAAAAAGGTATTTAAATATACCTTCTTGAAGAAACCAGAGGCCTTTCTCCTGGGCATGGTCGGCCAATCGGTGTTAAAGAAGGACAGAATTTTCTTTATGTATGCTACAACAGCAGCAAGAATACTCATCGCAAAGTATTGGAAGACACAAGATCTACCCACTTTGGAAGAATGGCAGATGAAAGTGATGGACTACATGGAATTGGCGGAAATGACTGGTAGAATCCGAGACCAGGGAGAAGAGTCGGTGGAAGAAGATTGGAAGAAATTTAAAGATTATTTACAGAAATATTGCAAAATTAATGAATGTTAGAATGATGTTTGATTGAAGTTAAGTGGTTTCTAGCTGTAATGATATAAAAGAATATGGAAAATTGGATTTCTAAATAGGTAAAAATTTAATGTTACAATATATTAAGATTAAAGATCAGGATAATAAGGAGGGAAAGAAATTGCTGAATTAATTAATTGAATTGGAACACAAAAAAGGGAGGTATGAGGAGGTCAGGGAAACAAGGATATGAATGTAAGATATGGAAAGATTGATTTTTTTATTTTTATTTTTTTCCTTTTTTTCTGTAAGTGTACTTACTTTTTTATTCTGTATCCTTCTTGTATTTTTATTTTTGTCTTTTACCTCTGTATTTTTTGTTTTTATGTAATTCCCCTTTCTGAAACTTTAATAAATATTTTATTTAAAAAAAAAAATGAAGCCCGCAACGCCAGCTCCTCTGTAGGGCGAAAGTGGCTATACATTACTTCTGGTAAACGAGCTACCACAGCTAATAGAGGGCCATGGCAATTTGTGTCCTGAGCTTTGTAGGGCTCATCTACCCATTTACTATCTGAAACCAAAGGAATGCGCTGGTTGCCGGGTGTGAGATTTCCCCCCAGCTCCCCTACCCTCCCCCCCCCAGAAACGGCATCACTGCCATCACTCCCTGCTCACCTTTACGGAGTCTTGCTCCTCATCCGACTGCTCATACAAGTCCTCCCCCAGGAAGTTCCAGGGGGACTTGGTGCTCTGGGCGGCATACAGCTGCCATCGCCACAGTGACAGCGGGCAGAAGGACAGTCGGAAAGGAAGGCGCTCCAGTGTCTCGTTGATAGGGAAGTAGTCCTTCTGTAAGTTCCAGTAATCGTTGAAGTACAAGATGGGGTAGTAGT
This sequence comes from Podarcis bocagei, assembly GCF_964188305.1. Taxonomy (NCBI): domain Eukaryota; kingdom Metazoa; phylum Chordata; class Lepidosauria; order Squamata; family Lacertidae; genus Podarcis; species Podarcis bocagei. The sequence continues at coordinate 9,945,483 of NC_138132.1, forward strand.
CGCCACTCACCGCGTCAAATTTCACATCTGAAACAAAGAGAGTCCAAAGGGCTGTGCAGCTGGACCAGGATGCTGCCGAGGCACAGCGGAGCGCAGAAAAGGAACCCCACACCCCAGGTGTCTCCCGCATCTGACAATTTCATAAATTTATCACAACAACGGCATTGCACCACGGCATGATTTTCTTTCAAATGAGCTGGCGATTTGCACAAATATCCTTACACGTTAAATATCACTTTCCAAATAATTTTGTGCACCTTTTTCCATGCTTCGTCTGTCTCTGGGCTCTCCTCTCCCCTCAACACATCCATAAAGAGAACCAAACTGAAGCTCGGGGGGTAGATTAGCACAACTGAAAACTTCCCAACAACCTGGATTTTCAAATTAACCATGCAGGCTGCAAAAGTTGACCCCTTTTTTCCCCCCACACCGGAAGGAATTTCCAGGCTGCGGGTTTCAGCCTGAGCTCGTGTGCAAAAGGGAACGTGCCACAGTCATGCTTTTATTTCTTCTCTCCCCGCTGCAACTGCATATTGTGACCCGGGCGGCCTGAGGAGCTAATTATCTGTTGTCCTTACATTGGTCCAGAGGCGGAGGAACACTGCCCTTTACCCATGGTGTGTGGTCATCCACAATGTTGATGGTGAGGTTTGGGTGCCAGTGTGAGATCACCTCCACGGGGCCGTAATCTTCAGCTCTCTGCAACAAAAGCGTAAAGGACTGCAAGCAGTTTCCACATCAAACCCAGCAGCAGGACTGCTGCAGATAGATACAGTCAAGGTTTTCAAAGCAATTTTGACCCTTATGCTGTCAGAAGGGACGGCTCCTATTCCTGCCGCAGCCTGGAAGATGTTTAGAGATGCCAAGGAAGAAGGCCTCTAATTAGCTGTATCAGAAGCCACGGGCTTGCAGAAGAAGCCAACATGCTTGACAAAGGCCTTTGGCTAGCCTTAGGCACAGCCCTTCTAAGTGGCAGCTGGAGGGGTCTCAGCACTCACTCTATTCAAAGCGACACAGGTGTGACCAGCAAAGCTTGATTTTGAACAGGGGTGGTGGAGGCCGGGCTAAGAGAGTCCCCACAAATTATAATGTCGGCTGCATGCAAGAAGTGAGGCTTAAATATAGCGCTCTCGCTCATTTGCCAACACCCCCCAAAGGCTGTATCTGGATGGCAGGGAGCCAAAATCAGCCCCAAAGGCATCCTCCCCCCCCCCCAATTACGTAAGAATTCATCTAGCCCAGCATCCTGTTCCCAACATCATGCAGCCAGATGCTTCTGGGCAGACCACAGGCAAGCCTCAACTCATCACTTAAAACATATCCCCCCAGCATGAACCACAAAACCTCAGTTTGCAAAGAGCTCTTTTCCAGACCAAGCGTTTCAATAAAAACCCAGGCTTTTACTGTAGCGGTTTCTAATAGATTTCCTCCCTGCCTTCATCTCACCCCACCCTGCCCAATATTATCTTTCCAGCACTATAAATACACGAGAACGGTTCATGGAATTTCCCGCCCCCTACTTCAGAAGAAAGACGGCAGGTGGAGGCTTTCGGCGTATTATGAAGTGAGGAACTGAAAGGAATGATGAAAATAGTTCTGCAACATTAAGCATAGTGATTTGGCCACCAGTGTTGATTTGTCAGAGGCTCATCTCTGCCAGAGAGCCTTGGGCTGCCAACCTCACAATCCGGGAAGGATGAATTATGGGGACAGAAAGAATGGAGGTGTGCTAGCCAGAAGCCCTGTGGGACTGTGCCCACTGGGAAGGGGGGAAAGAAACTGTGACCTTGACAGCTAAAGGAGGACGGAGAGGGGAGGGCAATATGCAGGGGGTCTGAGATAAGAAGTAATTGTTACTTTTATCATTTCAGGATCTGCTTCTGTCTCCCCCGTGAGCAGATTCTTGGTTTTCTGGAACCGTCTGCGCTTATACTTATTTATCACTGCAAAGGAAAAAGGGGAAGGAAAGGTAAGCAGACTCAAAATACTACTAGCAGGTAAAGCTAGACAGTAGCATTATCCTGAACCTGAGAACTACAAGCACGTTTCAACCTCTGTTTCTATCGCTCACGGTTGTTGTTGTTATTATTATTTACTACATTTGCCAGTCACTTTGTACAAAAGAAAAAAATCCTAAAGTAAAACAAGTGCAATAAATAAAGACCTTAAAACGATGAACAATGCATAAAAGGCTCATCCAGCAATATGCTAGGACAAGTCCCATGCACCTCAGTAAAATATGAACACCATTGAAGGAGGCAATTACCAAAGGCCTGAGTGAGCGAAAATGTCTTAGCCTGGCACTTAACAAGTGACAATGATGGGGCTGGGCACATCTCCCTGGGGAGAGGATTCCACAGACAGGGGGCCACCACTGAAAAGGCCTGCTCTCACGCAGCCACTTCCCACTCCACCCTCAGGTAGGGCACGCAGAGAAGGGCCTCTGATGCAGAGGAGGGCATGTTCCTCATATACTCTTCCACAGTTGCAAGAATATAGCAAAAAAAAAGCAGCAGCAGCAAATCCCTCTCTGCAAATACACAAATGCCAAAAAGGAGAAGGAACAAGTCCAACGCAATTATGCTTTTCTGTTTTTATGGGTGTATAATATCAATGAATTGCTTGGTTCCTTCGCTCTTCTTCCCATCACTACTATTCTGTCCCAGAGTGGTACCACAAAAACAAAAGGTGAGTTGGCAGGACATTTACAGATTATCCCCCCCCCCCAAGCAATATATAGCATAGGACCTGCAAAACTAACTCTGAGCTCAGAATTTTCGGTTTTCAGATGCAGACTTTTAGGGGTACGGAACATGTTCAGTGCTGCACTTAGCACTTGAATTTATACAAGATTTGGAAAGTTCCAGTAAGAATTGCCCCCGCAGAATATAGGCTCTTGCCCATGGGTTCAAATACCCCCCATGCCTTTTCCAGATGTTACAAAACACACACACACACACACACACACACACACACACACACTGCTTTGCTGAAAGCCAGCGGCATTTCCATAGGGCTCCAACCACTGAACGAAAATATACCGAAATGCGTGCTCGAATATGAGAGAACACACATCACGAACCATACTGAATTCCGGCATGGGGAGAGGGACACCCCCCCCCATCCATTATCACAGCAAATATGCACTGGGAATCTGCAACCCGCTGCAGCTTCCTAGCATGTGGCTACAAAAGATGTTTGCAGGTTTGCAGTTCCCCGTCAAACATCACCGTGTTGACTGCACAGAAATGCATCAGCCACATAAAGGACAAGGCAGCCCCAGTAGCACTCAAGTCCCTATCATTGCTCCAGGATGGTTGGAGGGAAAGAAAGAGAGAGAGAGAGAGATGAGAGAGAGAGAGAGAGAGGAAATGCATCACTTACTGGAATTGGGAATGGGGGCCTCAGTGGGGCAAGTGGCAGGATGTGACAAGAAGGCGAGGAACTAGGTGCCCTGGGGGAAGGGGGGAGAACAGTGCTGAGTGCAGACATCTCTACCCACAACCATCGGCTGCAGATTCCCGGCAAAAAGAGAGGGACGGGGGGGAAGGCTTACTTCGAGACGTGTGGACCGTGGCGAGTCGCCTGTACAGGTTCTTCTGTTTCGGATCGGGGTGGAACCCGCTCTTCGTAAAATACACGTGGATGTACATGGAGCCGTTGTGCTGAACGCTCTGGAAAAAAACAACCAACGCAATAGGACTACTGGCCTCATCCATTTTACTGAAACATTGGGGGGGGGGGGGAACGCAACACAGCAAGGAGGTGATCAAGGAAGCCACAGCTGTTGGACTAATACTAATAGTTTTATGTTGCCCATAAACCCTGACTGGGTTGCTGCAGGCACTCTGGGAGGCTTCCAGCAAAATATAAAAACACAAGCTCCCTCCTAATGTTAAGGATCCTCTGCCTTAAAATGTCAAACAGTAGCTTTGGTGTCTCCTTCCTTCCCCGCTTTGTCCCCCTAGCCCTTCCAAGCCTTCTCTGAGCACCTAGCATTTTAAAAGGCCAAAGACAGAAAGCTTCCCCCAGACCCGTCCTGTCCTGCTTCCTTGTCCTGCTTCCTGTCCTGCTTCCTTGCTAGAAACTGAATGCTGGACTAATATAATCCTTTCCAGAATGGTGAAGAGGGCTTCACCATTCAAATTCCCAGAGCCAGTCAGATGTGGGGAACCTCTGGTGCTCCAGTTGTTCCAGAACTACAACTCCCATCCTCCTTGGCCACGGCTCCTGGGCCTGATGGGACTTGTAGTTTATAACATGTGGCAGGCATAAGGTTTCCCCACACTTGGGCTAGGGGCTTGGGTAAGACTTCTGAGGTGCTAGAATGGAGTGATGCCCCTATTTGCATTCATAAAGGATCATCACCACTAATGGCGTTTAAATCAGTACTGGACATTCAGACAGTGGGTCACACCAGTCTCTCTCTCTTAGCTCTATAGGTAAAGGTAAAGGGACCCCTGACCAATAGGTCCAGTCGTGGACAACTCTGGGGTTGCGGCGCTCATCTCACTTTATTGGCCGAGGGAGCCGGCGTACAGCTTCCAGGTCATGTGGCCAGCATGACTAAGCCGCTTCTGGCGAACCAGAGCAGCGCACGGAAACGCCGTTTACTTTCCCACTGAAGCGGTACCTATTTATCTACTTGCACTTCGTGCTTTCGAGCTGCTAGGTTGGCAGGAACAGGGACCGAGCAACGGGAGCTCACCTTGTCACGGCGAATTGAACTGCCGACCTTCTGATTGGCAAGCCCTAGGCTCTGTGGTTTAACCCACAGTGCCACCCGCGTCCCTCTTAGCTCTATAATCTCTTGTTAATGTAGAGGAACTATTGCCTCTAACATGGAAGAGAAGATGCTTCCTAGTCCAGTCCAGGCAATGTATTTCTTAAAGGAGTTTTGCTTTTGGAGTCTGGAGATGGAGAGTCCCCTTAAGTACAGGCAGCCCACTGCAGACAAGTAGGGAGAAAAGTGAGGTCTGCAGCAGGGGGCTTGGCTTGAGTGCAGCTGGAGAACAGCTGGCCAGTGACATGCGTTGCTCACGCACCTCCGGAATATCTAACTCTCCGTAGTGTTCATAGCACCCGTCGGAATTCTCGCCACTGGTCCAGTCCCCGTAGACAAGATCCCGCTGCTCCCAAAACAACGCGGAGGTAGCGTTGAAATCTGTAAAGTGCTCATGCTCTGATATATAGACATGAAGATCCTGCAGGGAGAAGAGAAGAGCATTATTTGAGGCAGGGAAGCCTATATCATGGGCTGCAATAAAGGAATAAAAAGGTAAAGGGACCCCTGACCATTAGGTCCAGTCGTGGCTGACTCTGGGGTTGCGGCAATCATCTCGCTTTATTGGCCAAGGGAGACGGCGTACAGGTCATGTGGCCAGCATGACTAAGCCGCTTCTGGCGAACCAGAGCAACACATGGAAACACCGTTTACCTTACCGCCGGAGCGGTACCTATTTATCTACTTGCACTTTGACGTGTTTTCAAACTGCTAGGTGGGCAGGAGCAGGGACCGAGCAACGGGAGCTCACCCCGTCGCGGGGATTCGAACTGCCGACCTTCTGATCAGCAAGTCCTAGGCTCTGTGGTTTAACCCACAGCGCCACCCGTGTCCCTTATAATAAAGGAATAGACCCAGGCAAATGTTCAGCTTCTTTACTGTTATGATGATCAGGGCTATGCATTTACTGCAATTCCTCAGCAGTGCAGGAGGGGAAAATCGGCTACCCAGGAATCACAGCTTCCATCCAGGACAAAAAGCAAGTTTCCAGCCACCCTCATGGCTGCAAAGGTAAACTGAAAAGCACGTGGGCAATGCCTGCTGAATTTTCAGGTGGCAGATGAGCTGCTGTGCAAGACCTCCAGTGGTGGTGACAGAACAAAAGATGCAATATGGTAAAACTAACGGATGATGCCGTGGAGCAAATGTTTTGAATAATTCTTTTTTATGTAATTGACAGATGAAGAATCGGAAGCCCTCTTTCTTTTCTTTTGTCTCTTTTCCCCCTTTAAAAATTTTGTCGCGTCAAAAAAGCTTCAATAAAAAATTTATGCAGTACAGTAAAACTGGCAGAACACAATACACAGAATGAGAGAAATTCTGCAAATCTGCTCAGCTTCCGTGATTTCTGGAGGCTGCAGTTCGACAGGCTGCAAAAATTTTATCCAGATCATACAGGCGCGTAATTGTACTTTTACATACTGAGCGCATACTTGTTTACACTTTGCAAACTTTGGGGCCCAGCTAACCCAAGTTCCGGGCCGCACTTACCATTAAAGTGTCTTTAGGAAAGAGATTGCGGCTGGGCGCCCTGGGTGCTCCGCCAGTGGTGGTTGGATCCTGTGGTGCCGGCCCACGACGGAACCAACTGCTGATGGCCCAAATGATAAAGATCCTTTGGGGAGGGGGGGGGGAAGAGAAAAGTAGAGAATCAATACAAGATGCAGTTATAAGCTGGCCGTTCCTTCTAGAGGCAGCTACTGCACAAAGAAATTGCTAACAGCCTCAACATTAAAAAGAAGCTTCCCGAAGATTTGTCAAATATCATAACTCTGCTTGTTCACAGGGGCCATAAGGTAAAGGTAAAGAGACCCCTGACCATTAGGTCCAGTCACGACCGACTCTGGGGTTGCGGCACTCATCTCACTTTATTGGCCGAGGGAGCCGGCGTACAACTTCCGGGGCATGTGGCCAGGATGACTAAGCCGCTTCTGGCGAAACAGAGCAGTGCACGGAAACACCGTTTACCTTCCCGCCGGAGCGGTACCTATTTATCTACTTGCCCTTTGACGTGCTTTCAAACTGCTAGGTTGGCAGGAGCAGGGACCGAGCAACGGGAGCTCACCCCGTCGCGGGGATTCAAACCACCGACCTTCTGATCGGCAAGTCCTAGGCTCTGTGGTTTAACCCACAGTGCCACCCACGTCCCATACAGTTTTTGACACAGTGCAAACTGTGTTTACACTGTGTCAAATTGGTGAAAAAGAGCAGCTCAGGCTTCCCTCCCTCCTGCGCTTGCCCGTTCTTATTTAACCCCCCCCCGTGTCCCTTTCTATTAGACTCCTTGCTTCAATGCTACCATCTGAGCTAACTCTGTTTCTGCAATATCCTTTGGGGAGGCAGCGGAGAGGTACCATCAGCAGAACGGAATGTGGCATGCTAGGGCAGCACCGCCCCTCTTGATGTGCACCTTCTTCACTGTTATTATTTTACATGCAAAGATACTAGTCCGGGGCTTTGTGTGAACAATACACACGTGCGCACAAAGAGCATGCACTGCCACTGCCCCAACTCAAAGGAAACAAAAGCTCCGCATTGAGCACTTGCTGTCGCTTTTAAGTTGCCTCCAAATCAACTTTGTAATACAGTGGTACCTCAGGTTACAAACACCTCGGGTTACAAACTCCGCTAAGCTGGAAGTAGTACAGTGGTGCCTCGCAAGACGAAAATAATCCGTTCCGCGAGTCTCTTCATCTAGCGGTTTTTTCGTCTTGCGAAGCAACCCTATTAGCGGCTTAGCGCTATTAGCGGTTTAGCGGCTAAAAGGCTATTAGCGGCTTAGAAAAAGGGGGGGAAGCGAAAAAAAATCGGAACACTCGCAAGACATTTTCGTCTTGCGAAGCAGCTCAAAAACGGAAAACCCTTTCGTCTAGCGGGTTTTCCGTCTTGCGAGGCATTCGTCTTGCAGGGCACCACTGTACAAACTTTGCCCCAGGATGAGAATGGGAATCGCGTGCCAGGGGCACTGCAGCAGCGGGCGGCCCCATTAGCGAAAGCATGCCTCAGGTTAAGAATGGTTTCAGGTTAAGAACGGACCTCCGGAACGAATTAGGTTCGTAACCCAATATACCACTGTATCTGTTTCAGCACTTGCTGTGTTGAGGATTGGCAAGCAGTCAAATAATACATCATCATCATCATCATCATCATCATCATCCTTAAAAGCAATAATTGCTTTTGTATCCTGCCTTCCCCCTCCAAGGAACTTGGAGTGCAACAATGTTTTGTTTCCTTGCATTTAATCCTCAGACGGCCACCCCGTGAAGGTGAGGCTGGAAGGTAGAAAATGGCCCAAGGTCACTCAGAGAGCTTCCCAGCTGAGTGGGAATTTAAATACATGTTGGCCCCCTTTGAAACCTCACTTTTCTTTGGCGGAGGATTTACTCGCTTTTTTCTTTCTTTCTTATGCCTATACCGCCCGCCCATCAGAATAACTTTTGGGTTTACTGCAGATCATTTATATAAGGGATGGGAAACCTTTTTGGCCCAGTGGACCAGATCTTCCTCTCCCCACCCAGCAGGCCAACTATCACAGGTGGGTGGGATCGCCCACCTTCTAACTGTTTGGGTTCATGATGTCATATGATTGACAGGTGGGCAGTTTCACCCACTTGGCAACATTGGCTGGCAAGGTGACCAAGCAGGAGTGAACTCCCCATGCATTAGATGATGCTCAGGGAGTTCAATCCGGTTTTGTGCAGCTGCGTCTCTTCCTTCCACCCACCCCATGCATCAGGTGTGGGGTAGGTGGGTATGATTTGGGGAGTCTGGGGGGTCAAATCTGCCCTCTGGGCTGCATGTCCACCAGCCCTGATTTAGATGAACTTGTGGTACGTACATGCAATTGTAGCAATCCATCCCGTGATGATGCACATAACATGGCCATGTGGCGTCATTCTGAAAAAGGCACTCTGCGCTTCTGTATACTGAGAATATGCTACCTGTATGGTGGAGTGTACTAGAGACTGGCAGAAGCTCTACTGAATTCATGGACAGTCAATTAAAACCACACACACAACACGGTTAACGAGGCAAGTCCATCATCTTGCACAACCGGCTTATTCTACTTCTCAGGTACGCTTGCTTCGGAATGTATGGACCTCAGAGACCCAGACCCCTGCCCTGGCACCCTGCCTTGCATATATAAGCACATCTGGTTTTGCAGAGAAGCTACGCACGTCTCTTCCGGCATTCGCAGGCTAGTGTGTTTAAAATTATAGCTGAAGATAACCAGCCAACTGGGAAGACAGAACCACAGCACCGCTGGCTTCCGCTGCCTCATGAATCATCTGTGTAACTCACAAACCTAGGAGGGCCAGATAGTGTTGCCAGCTTCCCAAATCTAATGGGGGGGGGGGGAATGCAGATTCCTTGCTCTTCTCCAGACAATGACCGGTATCTCTTAATTTAAAATTCACGCACCCAAGAGGCAATGTCACCTTCCTTCAAGATCTTCCCCACCGCCCCTGTCAAATATCCTTCAGGAGCTTTCACAGTGCATAAACACACACAAATCTAGCCGGCCAATCAATCAGTTTTAAGCCAGGAGGTTAATTAGCTAAGCTGTTTCTGCTTCAGATTTGCCCTTGCTGGGTGATTCGGCAGGGAAGCTTTACAAAAATCGGATCCTTTTTTACTTCCTTTTTTGCCACAGGTGACTCACCAAGAAATGTGTGGCAGGAGGGGCAGCGATGCCTGTGGAAAGCCTGTTTTCCTTGGTTGTCAACAGTTCTGAATTACCAGACTAAAAGAATGGAATCATTTATTCTATTCTGCGACTTCCTCTAAGGCTCCCCACTTAAAATGGGCCACAACCATCTGGAAAATGCTGAGCCCAATGAAGGGTGGATTATTTCATTCAACTTCAAAGCAATGTTCTGGATCAATTTCAGCAGCCGGGGTGGGGTGGGGGCCTTGCCAAGTAAAGATGATTTTTTTTTTTTTGCATACCCACAATTTTGGAAGTGCATTACTGCAGCATTTGCCCATTTCTGGAAGAGGGAGAACACGCCAGCGCCGAGCCTGTTCCAATCTGATTTGCATTAATAAATGGAAATGTTTTAACCGTTCTAATCATACGGAAGTTCATCGCTCAGCTGGCACTGAACAGATGCCAAAACGTTTTGCTGACACAGCTCAAAGAGCCAATATAGCATCCCAAGCAATAATGGCTTTGGAAATGGCACAAACTCTCTCTGCTTTCTCTTTCCCACCTGGTCACCCTGCTCTCAAGGGGACATCTGAATGCGTTAGAAAAGGTTGGCTCCTGCTAATGCTATTCGTGGGCCGATTTTGTTGGGCAAGTGGCTAGATGGCGAGTGCTACGAAAGGAGCAGTATCTGAAACAGCATTACTCAATTTAGTCAACTCCGCCCTACCCGACCAACTTATCTCAGAGCCCTCTGGAACCATTACTCGTCCCGTGAACAGTGTTAGAAACTCGGATACCTAAGCTACTCATTAAATGGCACCTCAAACCTAGCTTACGGCCGCCACAATGGAATGTCTAGGTGCCACAATGGAATGTTTAGGTGCCGCCCCCTTGGATTACAAAGCTGAAAATTAATTGTGTATATTGTCAGCACGATGGAGTTGTCAGTTGCCATCCTGGTGCCCAGAGATCTCTGCATGTTTACAATTGGATCCATGCTAGGTGCAAAATGTGCCTGGTGCCCAGGGGATTTCTAGCACTGGCCTTGGGCGGCTTACAGCATATCTAAAAACATAAAACATCCAGCATTATAAACCTCCCAATACAGGGCTGCCTTCAGATGTCTTCTAAAAGTTGTGTAATTCTTTATCTTCTTGGCATCTGAAGGCAGGGCGTTCCATAGGGAGGGCACACTACCAAGAAGGCCCTTTGCCTGGCTGAAGCTGCTGCTCTCAATTTGCTTTGATTCCCATACCAGCTGCAACTTTTTCTCATGCTTCAAGCTCTGTGCACTCCCGGAGTACCATAAAGGAGAGGCCCGATGGGGAACCAACCACCACCATGACCAGCAAGAGAGAACCACAACCCTGAAAAAGATCAGTAGGCCTCATCCCCACAAGCCACAAAAACCCCAAGAGGCCACCACACACGTATTAAGGAGTGTCATTGATCCACACGCTAAAGCAGAATAGTGGAGCAAACACAACCACGCTTCTGTGCTCTCAAGCTTGAGAAGCATGAAGAGGGCGGAGCTTTTGATAAAACCCAGAGAGAGACCTTTGGAAGGCTAGGGAGACCTCTCCCTGCAAGTCGAAGGCTGCAGGCTTACTTACAGCAGTAAGGCCCACTGATATTGACGGGGAGCCCCTCTGAGTAAATAATCTCAGGATTACAATGCATGCCACAACTTCTCCTATGCTGGGGATGGGGAGGCTGTGGTCCTCCAGAGGGTGTTAGTCTCCAACACCCATCAGCCCCAGGCAGCCCAGCCGAAGGTCAGAAATGGTTATTTATTTACAGTGGTGCCTCGCAAGACGAAAAGAATCCGTTCCGTGATTCTCTTCGTCTAGCGTTTTTTTCGTCTTGCGAAGCAAGCCCATTGACGGATTAGAGGATTAGCACTATTAGCGCTATTAGCGGCTTATCAGCTTATCGGATCAGCTGATAAGCGGCTTAGCGGCTTAGAAAAAGGGGGGGAGGAAAAAACCCCTGCAGGAACTCGCAAGACATTTTCGTCTTGCAAAGCAAGCCCATAGGAGATTCGTTTTGCGAAGCACCTCCAAAACGGAAAACTCTTTCGTCTAGCGAGTTTTCCGTCTTGCGAGGCATTCGTCTTGCGGGGCACCACTGTATTTCATAAAAATTATACACCACTTGACTGTTCACAACCATATTTTAAATGCTAAAACAGACTAAAATCACCTCAGCTTTTCAGGATAGTGGCTAGTCTTCTTTTGGGAAGAAGTGAAGGCATGGAGTGATCAGAATACAAATTGAAATTTTTGGGAATCCCTGGAGGGAGGAGAAGTCCCAAGTTGTTTAACTGAACGTTAAATGTGGAATGTTGCTGGATTATTGTTTATATCACAAAATTCTATGATAAATAAATAAATAAATAAATAAATGTAGCTCAACTTTCTTAAGTGTTTGGGTAGGCAAGTCTAAACAAGAACATTTTTAGCAGGCGCCAAAACGAGTACAGGGAAGGCACCTGCTTGATGACTGGAGCTGTGGTCCAGCAACTTCTGGACCAGGGTGGTTCAACACGCAGCCCAAGGGCCACTTGTGGCCCTCAAAGCCTTTTTTGGGAGTCCCTCAGCAACATTTGACGCTGCACTGGGTTTTGGGAAGGAGACATAAGGGCCCTGACAGGATCCTAGAGTCCTCCCTCCTCCTTCCCAAAGCCTAGTCTGTGCTTTCCCAGCTTCGGGAAGGACCCTGCCACCGCCAGGCACTTCCTTCCTGAAGCCCAGCGCCTCACTTTGCATCAGGGTCTGGTTGCATTGACTCACACAAAACGCAGACGTCAAAGCACAGGCATTTCTCTCCGCAGTCTCATCCGTAAACCAAACTATCGAGATCCCAAGTGACAAAAGAGCTGGCTCGAATGACTGGTGTTAAAAGCCTTATGGGGACCTCTGCCCTGGAAAGATGCCGCCAAAACTTAGAGAAGAGGTGCTTAACTTATATGTTAATTAGGGTAGCAATCAGCTTAATACTTTACTGAACACACTTTGGCACAGGCCTATAGGCTGGCCCCACGCACTCCCTTCCTTCTAGAAAGGGGAAGGACTCTTAGCTGCTTCACATGCAGAAGGTTCAAGGTTCAAGCCCTCACATTTCTAAAGAGAGCAATAAAAGACGCTGGCTGAAATCCCAGACAGCCCCTGACAGGCTTCACTTGCCTTCCTCGCCATATATTTTATTATTTGTATCTAGCCTTTTTTCCCAAGGAGATCAGAGTTGGCGTATACGGTTCTCCCTCTCCTCATTCAATTCCCCACAACAATCCTGTGAGGTAGACTAGGCTGAGAGGCCGTGACTGGTCCAAGGTCACCCAGTGAGGTTCATGGCTGAGTGGGGATTCGAACCCTAGACTCCTGAGTCCTAGGTTCAACACTCTTAACTGCTGCACCACTTCTGGCTCTCCAATTTGTAGATGTACAAACCCTGATGTGGGTTTGGGCTGCAGCCAGCATTGGAGTTCTAGCCCCAAACATTTGGAGGGTGCTAGAAGAAGAAGAAGAAGAAGAAGAAGAAGAAGAAGAAGAAGAAGAAGAAGAGGAGGAGGAGGAGGAGGAGGAGGAGTCTGGATCTGATATCCCGCTTTATCACTGCCCTAAGGAGTCTCAAAGCGGCTCACATTCTCCTTTCCCTTCCTCCCCCACAACAAACACTCTGTGAGGTGAGTGGGGCTGAGAGACTTCAGAGAAGTGTGACTGGCCCAAGGTCACCCAGCAGCTGCATGTGGAGGAGCGGAGACACGAACCCGGTTCACCAGATTACGAGTCCACCGCTCTTAACCACTACACCACACTGGCTCTCTCACATTGCTAAGCTGAAGAAGGCTGGTGTAGACAAATTCTTTTTTTAAAATAAGATTTTATTAAAGCTTTTTTTACGGAAATATAAACTAATCTAAATGAAAACAAAAACAGAGAAAGAAAGAGAAAACACAATCCTACTCCCTCAAAGGTAGTTCTTAACCCTTGTCTCACACAGAAAGTAGAAGATCCTCCCTGCTCTCACATGGGAGCTTTTATTTTTTCTCTCCCAGTCGGGAGGGAGACAAATACTGAGCTGGGTGGACCAATGGTCTGATTCTGCATACAAGCGACTACTTACATACTAATCACTTGGAGGAAGACCACCGCCATGTTCACAAGGACATAAAGCCATGGCTCTTAGGTCTCATGAAACAGCACGTAAAGCCTGTTTCTTCAATGTGCTACTTCAAACTGCAGGTGGAGGGAAGCTGCTTATTGTCCTCCATACAGAAGAGCAGTGAAGAAGATGACAGAGGTCTGGTCTAGCCTAGCTGACGTCCCAGCATGTTATTTTTATTGCTGTTACATTGATCTGTAGGGAATGTTTCTTGCATGGTGGAGAATTCAATCATGCAAGCCTCCAGCTGCAGTTTTAAGAGGAACCATCCGGACCAGGGGCTGGCAAATTCTAACTAACCAAAAAGGACACCTCCCCCCACCAAACACACACCTTCCAAAGGACAAGATGCCCCTTTTATTAAGGGGGAAAGTGCAGTTCAGTGGTAGAGCACCTGCTTTGCATGCAGAAGGTTCTGGGTTCAATCCCCAACATCTTCAGGTATGGCTGGGAGAGAACCCCGTCTGAATAGCTTGGGAATCTGCCTGCCAGTGCAGACAATACTGAGCTAAATGGACCACGGGTCTGACTCGGTATAAGGCAGCTCCCTAGGTTCCTATGTCCGGAATGCAGAGCAGGATCAGAGAAAAATCCATTCCTTCTTTTCAGCTCCAGGCCAAGAGCAGAAAATAAGCCCTGAGCCTATAAACCCAGAGTGATGGTGATAGACCTCTGCCTCCCATGCTTCAGCTTGCGCCTGAAAAGCCAGGAGGGGGAGCGGAGGCACATCAGATTGCTCTGCCTCCCTGCACTCCTTAGGCACATTGGTCGCTCTGTCTCTGCACGCAATGATGGGTGCTCTCTGAGCTCAGAAGCCCTGCTGGCACAGAGCAAAACCCACACGGCTCCACTTCCCTTTTCTAGCTCCAAGGTGATCCGGGGAGGTGGAAGAATACTGGTTTACCGTGCACCAATGGGTGCTCCCAGTGCAGGATGCTCCTTGGGTATTCAGAGGATCTGAGCTGAAGGTGAGAGGCAGAGGCACTTCAGCTCACCTTGGAGAAACAGGCTTTAGGTTGGTCATTTAGTGCTATGCAGTTAAGACGGTGTGCCTAGGAGGCCAAGACAGGAGTGAGTATAAGCCCCTAGTTCAAATACCACCTCTTTCATAAACTTAACTGGGCGGCCACAGTCAAGCCACTACAGTGGTACCTCGGGTTACATATGCTTCAGGTTACAGACTCCGCTAACCCAGAAATAGTGCTTCAGGTTAAGAACTTTGCTTCAGGATAAGAACAGAAATTGTGCTCCGGCGGCGTGGCAGCAGCAGGAGGCCCCATTAGCTAAAGTCTGTTTCAGGTTAAGAACAGTTTCAGGTTAAGAATGGACCTCTGGAACGAATGAAGTACTTAACCCGAGGTACCACTGTATCCCCTCACCAACTCGCAGTGTGGGTGTCTGGGGTGTCGCAAGAATGGCTGAGATCATCTTTGCAAAGAAAGAGCATGTCTGCTGGCACAGGGCTGGTGCTCAGAAGCCGTTTCTGATCATTTGAGTTCATTATGAGTTCGTATTGTCTGCTGAATGTTTGCTTTTGCTTTGTATGCTCTTGTGTTTTCGATAGGATTATGACCGGTTGAAATGTTTGCTACTTTTTAATGCTTTTGTTGTTACTGTGAGCTGCTTTGAGCGCAGCACCGCTGTTGGAAAATCGGTATACAAATATTTTAAAATTTAAAATATCAAAAAGTGCTTGGACTACATTGAAGCCATATAGAAACACCAGTTATTGTGGGTTTCGCCCTGCAGATGAATGAAAACAGTGGGCATTGGCTGCTTTCATAGTACAGGAACTTGACCCAGGACATGTAAATCCAAGCGCAAGTGATTTAAGGACAAATACCAAATACACATACACACCCTACCCTCTAGTGTGATATATATACACACACACAGGACGACAGCGCGGCAGTTCTAGAGCAGTCGAGATCTCACCTGAACAAGACTCCTTTGATGACCTGCCAAGCATTTGGAGCTTGCTGTTGGGGTTGGTTCTGCTGCTGGGTCTCAGCAACCGCTTCACCTCCCGCTGCAGTTCCATTGCTGGTCACTTGCTATAAAGGTGGGGAGAAAAACGGGAAGATGGAAATCAGCAAAAGCCATTTGTCATAAGAAGCCAAGAGGGTCAAACTTTGTGACTTTTTTTTTTTTTTAAAAAGAGACACTTTTGCGGAAGCATGAAACCGCCCCTCTCCTCTCGGGACAGGAATGAGTTCAGCTTCTCGGAAAACAAGATTTTTAATTAGATGCAAAGTGCTGTACAACAATGAGCTGGGATGGCACGGTGGAGGAGAGCTTGAAATCTGGCTTTAATAACCCCCATTTCAAATCTCAACTCAGCCGTAAGTTCATAAGGCGCCACCCTTCAGCCTTGGTCTGCCATCTGAAATATAGGATAACGGCAACAGGGTAAGGAGAGCCCGGCTGCATCAAGGCCGCCAAGCCCATCAACGTTTCCAGCAGCAGCCAGGCAGATGCTTCCAGGAAGCCACAAGCAGGCCATGAATTAGAGTATTATTTTTATTTTCTTTGTATTTAAACAATTTATATACTGATTAACTATAGTTATCACTACGAGGTTGGCAAGGATACAGTACAAAAAGTAGAAAGGTAAACTATAAAATCAAACTTTGGTTGAAATGTCTGCTTGAATTTTTAAAAGTCTTCAGTCCTTGCCTGTTATAAGTTAATTCTGCCCTATGTTTTTTTCATCTGTCCTGAATTGACTACCACCTATTTCATCTACCATTTAGTTCTAGTATTACGGGATGGGAAGGAAAATTTATCTGTCCTCCCCCTTCCCCATTCATAAACATCTCTCATTGCCCCATTGTTTTTCTGAACAAGGAAGCCACAAATAATTTTGACAAAGGCCTGTCAACCCCGTGATCATTTTGGCTTTCCTTACCTGCACTTCTTCCATTTCTCCAATATGTCTTTTGAGATTTTGTGTGTGCGTGTGCGTGCGTGCGCGTGAGAGAGAGAGAGAGAGAGAGAGAGAGAGAGAGAGAGAAAACTGTATGCAATATTCCAAAGGTGGGCTCAGCATCTTTTTATAGAAGGGCATTAAGCAGTGGCTATTTTGTTCCCCATCCATTCTTGAGTTTGCTATTTTACCACAACCTCACCCTGTTGACATTTTCATTAAGTTATCAACAATGACCCCCTCCCCCAAGATATATTAATAGTCACAGACACTTTAGATACCCCATGTTTTTATGTGGTTAAGATTTTCTACCTGTGGGTGCCTCACGTTACATTCACTTAAGAGAAAATCTCATTTGTCATTTCATTCCTATTTACCTAGTTGCAGAGACGCTTTTGGGACTCTCTGCAGGCTGCTTGGGTTTTTCCTATTCTGGTCATTCATCAATTGTTTTTTATTTCATTGTATTTAGAAAGTTGGGGTTCAACTAAATGCAGGCAAGCGCCACATAAAAAGCAACCAATAATCTGCAGACTTGACTACAGGATCATTTATAAATGTTAAATAGTACCAGTCTTAATACAGATCCCATTGTTTATTAACCTCCGCTATAAAAACTATGCAGTTACTCTCCTATGGTCCAGAACCTAATCTTTAATCAGCTGCTGATGCAAAAAAGAATTTGCCCTCTTACTTCATCGCTGCTAAATTTATGTAGGACCTTTTAATTAAGGCTTGTGTTAAAAGCAACTTGTCAATCTATATACTAGCCCCAACCAGTTTTCACTAGCTTATCTTACAGAGTTGTTCTAAGAATTACTGAAACAACATATGCAAAGTTCCTTGAGTACTTAGGGGGAAACACATAATCACTATTTCTTATTAGGATCTGATCTGAGGGAAAGGCATACATGATTTATGTTATTCAAATTTGCCCAGAAGAAAAGCACCTCACCACTATTAATCCAATTTTTCAGATGAGAAACTCAATTCATGTTCCCAGTCTCTCCCTACAGGCACGCAGGGTCAGTAAAGTAAGCCCATGACATTAAGTGAATATTTAAGCCAGCAAATTCTTTTCGGTACTACATTTGAATTTAAAAACAAATCAAATTATCATCTCAGTTCTTCACTCTTAAAGTACCCCAATCCATGTTGGGCAAAAGATTCCTGTATTGTTATTGAGTATTTAAAGAACAATTATAGCAGTGTGAATAAGATAAATAGGTTAAATTTAATGTATTGAATAGTATAGGTGAAATATGTAGCATTTAAGGGTAAATATGGAGACCATGGAAGGGGAGGACAGAAAGTCAACTGACAAAGTAACATGGTTTATGTTAAAATTTGCATATCTTTTTTCTTTGTGAAAAATTAATAAATAAGATCTGCTTTTAAAAAAACAATTCCTGTATTGCAGGTGTTTGGACTAGATGACCCTTGGGTTCCCTTCCAACTCTACAATTCTATGATTCAATCTCTTTTCAGGAAAATAATGGTTGAGGGCCAAAATATGAGCCTCTTCATCCACATTCAACATTGTTGAGAGAATTAAGGCTTTGATTCTGGATTCAAGTTTATTTTTAGATCATTTATTTAAAATGGCAGATTATGTGTGACAGATTATGTGTGTCACAAGGATATTATGTAAAAATCTAGATGGTAAAAGAGGGTGGGGATAAAAGGGAAGTAGCAAGAATGATCCAAGTGGTAAATGTACCTGGGGAATCCCAAGGTGAGGGGTGGGGAGGACACTAAAAGGTAACACCGCTTTTAACACATGGATGGCAGCCAAACAAAAGGATTGCGGGCCCTGTGTGGGCTGTTTCCCAGCAAACGGTGGAAAAACAAGGTGTGGAATGGGAATTCCCGTGCCCCCCCATCCTCTCACCCCAAGCACCTGCAGCCAACAACACTCTGAGCACTGTTACCTAAGCTTCTGATAGCTAGAGCTTACTTCCCTAAATTATAATTGGAGGCACACCTGAAGTGGTTTGCTTTCAGAAAATGAAAGTGTTAAGAATTTCCCACACTTGGAAGAGCTCACCTGTGTTTGAGACAAGTCACTGTTCTACAAGTGCTTCTTCTCAATGTAAGCTCAGAGCAGTAACTCACACAGAGATGCAACGGACAGACTCCCTTCATCTCTGCATCAGGAGCAACTGAATGATCCAATCACATCCAATGCTGAGATGGGCCACAAATGTCCTTCCCCAGGAAGGAGTGGATGTAAGTAAGGGTAGAGCAAAGAATCACGCAGGTACCCAGCAGGCACTATGGGCTGAGTGCTTTGAGCTGATGGCAAATTATAACGATTCTATTTATTTATTTATTACATCTCACAGCACACAAATGTGTCACAACAATCTGTGCAGGAATTACTGACTTTGAGTGAGATGAGACTCCATACAGGGGAAAAATAAGCTGTTTCATCTAGAATAGGTAGTATATGAGAGCGCACTGCTGTCTAGAATGAGACAACTTTTGGTCAGACTGTGTGTAATATTCACAGAATCAACAGACAATTGGGGAGAGGAGAGATCATGATGTCAAGTTTCCCCATGAAAGCCAGGTGCTAGTTTGTGGGAAAAGAGTCTCCTTACAGATAAAAGAGGACAATACCTGCAAAAGCAGATTAGATGCAGTTAAGGGGAAGCATCTAACAGATGAAAAAGCTAACTGCATGCTGCATACAGAAAGCTATAAGAATCAGATGGGAAATTTAACTTAGGAGGAGGACAGAGGAGGGGGAAAAATCAGTTCCTTAGTAGGGAACCCAAAGACAAATTCCTCAAAAAAGAGAAACAATTCATGAAGTAGGAAGTTCTGAAATTAGTGATGTTGAAAGGAATGGCAGGTGAACTCTTAGCCTAGATGGAGAAAACAGAGTGGCACCTGTAAATTTCAGGGAGAAAAAGCTTTTGACAGTACAGTCAAGGAGATTGGGGAAGAGGAACCATGGTCTGAAATTGGAAGAAACATGAAAGTCAGTTGGAGACAAGAGAGGAAACCAGCCAAGAAAAGCAGAACACAGTGAGAAATGTAGACTGTCATAAAGGATGGGGGGCAAGGGCCAAGAGAGCTATCTGGGTCAGAACTTGTTGGTTATTTATGGGGGATAAAGGCAGGAGCAATTTGCTATTGAGACCAATTAGGAGCAGAAAGATAACTACCCAGAGGGGGGCATTGAGATGAAAGTGATTCCTTGGCATACACCTGAGAAATCAGATCTATCTAACAAGGGACAGAGTCAGGCGAGAATTTCTAAGTCAAGGGAACAAGATGGATGCCAGATCAAAAGGGTGGAGGTGTACCCAAGAGAAGTGGGGTGTTGAGGCTGAAGCAACACTGTGTGACACATCCAAGAAGGAAGGAGTGGCTAGTGTGGGACATTGAACCGAGAGACAAATGGGTGACTCCTCATTTAATCATAAAGTTCACTGCATGGTTTCTATGAGGCAATTTGGGCAACCCGTTTTACTACAAATTGTGCCTGACGAGTGGCAAAAACCTCCTTCCTGAAGCAAATATATACAAACAATGAAACTACAGGTGAACCAGGTCCCCAAGAATTAAGGATTTATACACCTTTCAGGTATAGAAGTGTGGCAAGATGCAGGGTAGAAACTGCCACTTGCGCAACTATACAGTATGATGAAACCCAGGCTCATATTCTGGGGATTTGTATGCAGGTCCAGTTTCACTCTGTAGCTTCTAGGAAAGAGTCCTGTCTGCGACTCTACAGCCTGTCAGTATAAAGAATACTGAGCTGATGGACTAAGTGTCTGAGTTGGAATGTCGTCTTGCTATGTTTTTACGCTTTCTATATTTAAGTTGCCATCCACACTAGGCTATGAGACTCCTTCAGGAATTCAGGGCCAGTAGCTACTGCTTAACCTAACCTACCTCACAGAGCTGTTGCGAAGGTAAAACTCCATATTTGCAAGAACCACACATGCCACTTTGTCTCCTTAAAGGAAAAGCGGATTATAAATGAACCTGACTTGATTCGGGTTACCAAACGCACCGGGAGTGATTTTTACCACTTCAGAGCAGCCTTCCTCCACCTTGGGTGCCTGACGTTGTCGGACTACAAATCCCATCTTTCCTAGGCGACGTGGCCGTCAGGGCTGATGGGGAGCTGTAGTTCAAGAACATCTGGCGACCCTCAAGGTTGAGAGGGGCCCTTTCAGAAGCCGACTTGCGCCTGGCCGGACCACTGGCCCATGCAGCTCAGTACCGCCTACACGGGCTGGCAACACCTCTCCGAGGTCTCGGGGCAGGTGCATTTCCCAGACCTACCTGGAGGTGCCAGAGTCCGAACTTGGGGACTCTCTGCAGGCGGAGGGCGTGCTATAACCACAGGGTTGCGATCCTTGCTCACTCGTGCCATAAGCCTCTTTGAGCCCGGCTGAGAATAAAACGGGGGCTGGGCGTGTGTGGACCCCTCCTCCCCACCCTACCCCAAAAAACAACCCCACCCCTGGCGTCTTGGGAGGAAAAATGCAGGCGATAATAATAAAAAAAACAGCAGATCTATATATGAGTGAGATAAATAAGAAAAGGAGCTGACCTGGAGAAGGGGCATGGTGGGCAATCGCCCCTGGAGGCCAATTTATTTTTTTTCTTTCTGGGGTAGGGAGAAGGGCGTCACGTGACTGGCGAGAGGGGCGGGGTTGGGGCATGAGGGGACCTAACCCCCCCTCTCCTGGCCCGCGGGAGGGGCAAAAGGAGGGCGGCGGGAGGGGCAACTGCCCCCCCGCAGGGAAAGGAGAGCCGCTGAGCGGCAACTCCCGCGAGGGGGGCGACGGAGAAAGGGGCTCTGCGGCCGCTACCTGTTCAGGGCCGGACGCGGGACCCGCCGCCGCCACCACCTCCGTCTCCGGCGCCGCCATCTTGCTGCGCCGTTGCCTGGTGCAGCTCTCGCGAGAGTTCCCTCTAAGTCCCGCTTTGCTCCCGCCCGCCCTCTCTCGCTCTCTCTGGCCCACGTGACCTCCTCCCCTCTAAACTCCGTCTGGTTACCGTATATTCGCGAGCGGCTCCGCAGCAGGGGAGTGCCGAGTGCCTGCGAGGGAGGCAGATCCTGGTTTGTTGACCCCGGAGGAATTAATCCGAATTAACTGCTGCTGCTGCCGCCTCCCGCTTTTTGCATCTTTACCACATGTTGCAGACTTACATGTGAGGGGAAGCTAAATGCTAATAACGTGCCATAGTTTGCGAAATAATAAATTCGCATTTAAGGTGTTGCATAACTCTTCGCTTTCCCCCCATAGATAAGATTTTCCGAATGATTGTAGGAATATATGTTGTGTTTTTCAGTGTTGCTTTTTTTTTTTGGTCGGGCTTGTATCCCTGAAGGCCGTTGTAAAACAGCGTAT
The DNA here is from genome assembly GCF_964188305.1 of Podarcis bocagei. NCBI lineage: Eukaryota > Metazoa > Chordata > Lepidosauria > Squamata > Lacertidae > Podarcis > Podarcis bocagei. The sequence goes on from NC_138132.1 coordinate 9,967,385, forward strand.
AAATGCTCTTCATAATTTACAATAATAATATTGTAATATGGTTTCAAGAGAAGGAAACCCACCGCAGATTACGCCAGATGAAATAATCTGAAGTTGGCTGTACCAAATGGTGGCATGCTCCCTAATTCAAGAAAATAATCATTCCCTTTAAAAAAAATAAGTTAGTCCAAAATAACCACCATATCTTCAGAACTCACAACCACAATGGGGCAGCGTTGAAATCTCTTTCCAAATATTGACTGAAACAGTAGAAAGTGGGAAAAATTCATTTCTTTCTCTTTTTACAGTATGCTTTGCATTTCAAAGGATTATTGTGTTTTGTTTGTTTGCATTTGAGAACAATAGATAGGACAATATTCTTTAGTAAGTTATGGTATCAGTGGGCAGAATCTACTATTAGGGCCCTATCCAGACATGCTATTCATTGTGCATTCATGTTGGTTCATGCTCATGAGGCTATTAATATTAGTTTACTGTATTTCATAAATCTTACACACTGCTTGATTGTAATAAAAACAACAACCTCCAAGTGTTTTACAAAAAGATAAAACAATAAAATCAGGGGGGAAATACAGCCATACTTTAAAACATGCAAAAGTTAAAATACTGAAGCAGATGAAAAGCACCTCAATTTTCTAAGCATCTGTTTGCTTCTGTTGTAAATAAAAATATGCCCTTTTCCCTTATGGGGTATCCAAGAGCCCATATAGAGTCCTTACATAGGTTCCCTATTGGTAGGAGAAAATAACAGAGGCCAACCAGAGAATATTGAGAAGCAAAGCACTAGTAAGCCTGATCTTTATTGATCTGTTGCAACAGGGTGCTCCCCTCACACACAGGAGAGGAAGAGGACCCCCCAAAATTGCTGTGCAAGGGCTTATAAAGACTTTTGAAATTCCCATACTCTAGATCAGGGGTCTGCAACCCGCGGCTCCGGAGCCGCATGTGGCTCTTTTACATCTTTGCTGCGGCTCCGGGGCGGATACTAGCGAGGGGAGGAGGTGCATTGTGCGCCCCGACACTCCTCACTGTGGCGGGCGCTGTACTGGCTGTGACGTCGCATGGGGGCGGTGCGTGCATTAGTCACGCACCGTCCCGTCACCTTCCCGCCCGCTGTCAGATCGTGGCTCCGGAGATATATTTGTTTTAAATGTCGCAATGGTTTTGCGGCTCCCAGTTGTTGTTTTTTCTTCGGAAACGGGTCCAAGTGGCTCTTTTTGTCTTAAAGGTTGCAGACCCCTGCTCTAGATCAAGACCACCCCCAGAAACATTATGCATACATCACAGAAGGGGTGTAACCTAAGACCACCCCTCAGATACATCTCACCTACATCACACAAATTTTAATGTTGTTTTTCTCCTTTCACAGTTTATCTCCTGTCTGGCAAGTTACTTGATTGGCTTGCCTGGGGAGCCTGGCCATTCTTTTGTAGTGGTAAAATACTTATTTCCTGGGCCAGGTCACAGGCTCACACCTTATTCAAACAGACATATCCTTGAGACAGGATTTTTGAGGAAAGAGACAATGGGGAGGCTTTTCCAGTTTAACCTTGCAGAGAAAGGATTTGGTCAGTTTAGGAATCAAAATGGTTCCAGGTTGGTCTTCCTGTGTTGATCTATGTATGTGCAGTTATGAACATTACCATATATCTAAGACCATAAAATTCCTATCACACTTCTCTGTAATGTTTTTAGCAGGCACTGAAGAGTACAGTGGAGACGCCTGGTTTATATCGATAGTCAGGGAGTTCCAATACTGTTTTCACCTGCGAACGTTTCATGCAGACGTTCTGCTTTGTTTCCAGTTGGTGCACGTTCCGTAGCTTCCTGCTGCAATTCACTTTATATACCATGAATGTTCTGTTGGTGGTGGTGGTGTTTGTCCCACTTTTGTTGCCAGAGAAGCCAAACCCAGTGAACCGGCAGTGCTAACTAATTCTGGTTTTGTCCCCATCTTCCTCCCTGCTGAGTTCTACCAGGGCAACCCTGAGAGATACATCTGCACACACATCATACATTTAAAACAAGAATCCTGGGAATTGTAGTTTGGTTACAGGTACTGGGAATTGAGGACGTGGGTGGCGCTGTGGGTTAAACCACAGAGCCTAGGACTTGCCAATCAGAAGGTCGGCGGTTCAAATCCCCACGACGGGGTGAGCTCCTGTTGCTCGGTCCCTGCTCCTGCCAACCTAGCAGTTCGAAAGCACATCAAAGTGCAAGTAGATAGGTTTTTAAATAGGTTCCGCTCCAGCAGGAAGGTAAACGGCGTTTCCGTGCTCTGCTCTGGTTCGCCAGAAGCGGCTTAGTCATGCTGGCCACATGACCCAGAATCTGTACACCGGCTCCCTCGGCCAATAAAGCGAGATGAGTGCCGCAACCCCAGAGTCGGTCACGACTGGACCTATTGGTCAGGGGTCCCTTTGTTGTTGTTGTTATGTCCGACTCTTCATGACCCAATGGACCAGACGCCAGGCACTCCTGTCTTCCACTGCCTCCCGCAGTTTGGTCAAACTCATGCTGGTAGCTTCGAGAACACTGTCCAACCATCTCGTCCTCTGTCGTCCCCTTCTCCTTGTGCCCTCCATCTTTCCCAACATCAGGGTCTTTTCCAGGGAGCCTTCTCTTCCACTCCAGTATCCCTGCCAAGAAAACTCCATGGACAAATACAACAGGCATATAAAAAAACAGGGTGTCCCTTTACCTTTACTGGGAATTGAAGCTCTGTGAAGGGTAAGCTACAGTTCCCAGGATTGTTGGTGCGGACGTGCTTTAAATCTATGGTGTTTGTGGATAAGGATGATGAAGACGATGATTTTAGAGTATTGTTTGTGCTGTACTTTTGTACTGTTTTATTGTTGTTAGCCGCCCTGAGCCCGGCTTCGGCTGGGGAGGGCGGGATATAAATAAAATTATTTTTTATTATTTTTATTATTATTATTATTCTCCCTCCATAGGAAGGCAGGCAGGGGAGGGCTGGGGGGGCAGGTGCCCCATTCACTCTGATGAACCAGCCTCCGTGGACAGATGTTAAATTCAAATGTGGACCATCAAGCTGAGCTCCGGTCACAGTGCTCTCTTTCTGGCAGTTTGTGTTTCTTGAAACCACATGGCTGATCGGCTTGGCCAATAACTTTTTTCTTTCTTTCTTTCTTTTTTTTGGAAGTGGGAGCTTCCGGTGCCAAAAGACCAAGGAGGGGAAAGGGGCTGTGTGTTCCGGTCATGACAGCCCTCCTTTCTTTTCCTGGAATTGGAAATCCTTCCTGATTCCCCCCCCATCCCTTTCCTCTTCAAAAGAAATGAGCCTGGAAGCCCCGAAACCGAAAGCTGAACCTGGTGCTGGGGGGAAAGATGCTGCAGGAGAAGGAGGATGCAAATTTGCCCAGGGAGAACTCTTCCAACCTCAGCCTTGCCTTGAGGAGTTGGGGCAGTTTGGAGAAGGCACACAGCTAAAAGGAGAGCTGGGTAAGGGGCCGCTGAACTCCCTACAGGGTTCGATTTCTTGCTGAAGTTAAGAGAAACTCCCTGTTATACTTCTGTGATGAAAGAAGGGGAAGCAAGCAAAGAAAAAATTGGGATCTTTCCCACTCTTCCTGGGGCATGTTTAGGTACCACGGATAATTCTGATCTGTGAGTAGGGATTGTTTAGCAACCGTTCAGTATCTCCACACTGAGTTGCCAACTATTTAAAGACCAGCAGATATTAGCACAGGCGAAGCTTTTCAGAGGATGGAGGGAAACACCTGCACCCTTGGAAGAACTTCCTTTACGCAGGAATAGGAAACCTGTTGCGCTCCAGATGTTATTGGACTCCAAATCCCATCATCCAGGACTATTTGCCATGGTGACTGGGGCTGATGGGAAATGGAGTCCCAGCAGTGTTGGGGGGGGGGAAACAGTTTGGTCTCTGGGTTTTTGCAGACCGTCGGGCTCCTCCGCAAGACACAGGTAAAAAGGAGGCTGCCTTATTTTCTCATCGGTTTAGCATGCAGCTTCACTGCTTCCAAGCCATTGTTTTTAAGTATTATAAAACAACCTTTAACAATAGCCTTAAAAGCAGGTGAGTGGGGGGTACACAGCAGACGTTTATAAAGTTAGGAGTGGAAAGAGTTGATGGGTTAGAATTATTTTTTTCTTCTCCTATTACTAGGAGCTAGTTAGCAAGTAGGCTCAGGACTGGTGTTCGGAAGTTATTTGTCACCCAGCTTATTATCTTGTAGAATTCACCTGTGTGTCGAGGTTGACTTGCTTTTTGAAAAGGCTTAGTTGTCGGAATTCATGGAGGGCAGGTTTCGGAATGCACATTGGTAAGCCAGGGCAGCTAAATGGAACCTCCAGCTGCAGAGAAAGTCTACCTTGGAGCAACAGGTGCTAAGGGGAAGGCTGTTTTTCCTTCATGGCCTGCTTGCTCGTGACCTTTCCAGAGAAGCATCTGCCTGGCCACCTCTGGAAGCGGAACAACTGGGTGTGCATGCAGGCCTGATCCTGCCCGGAGCGAGAAAGAGAAAACGAGTGTAGGAAACCAAGTCTCCACCCCCTTCACCCCCGCTTAGCCTAGCACCTGTTGCCTTACTAAGTACGAGGGAGTGCCTGTTTGCTTTTCCTTTCTCGGTTCTTGGTTGTTGTGTGTGTTTTTTGCTGCGTTTTGGGTTTTTTTTTCCACGCCTGAGAGTAGATCCTGCCCTTTACCGCTAGGCTGGGGGCTTTCCCGTTCCATTGAGCATGACTTCATGACAGCCAGCAGCCAATCAGGAAGCAGCAGCCGGCAGAGCAGGGGAATTCCAAGAACCCTCAAAGCTTAAAAAAAATAATAAAAATAGACAGGCAGACAGAGAGAAATTGGGGCTTGAGGGCTGACCGAGGGGGGAATGGAGCTGAGGGCCAGGTTATGAAGAGGCCTGGAGTGAGACGGGAGCCGCTGCGATTGCCTCTCTGGCAGAGGAAAGAGATGCACTCTTCCCCAGCTCTAGGTATGGGGCAGCTGGAGTGAAATGAGTTCTAGGGGAGAGAGGGCGTGTGTGACTTTTCAGATACCGGCCCAGGGGTTGGGGGCACTGTGTTATTGTCTAGGCAACAGACTGGGTCGCTGGGAGGCCTGGGGACAGCAGGAAAGAGTCACTGTCTCTCTGCTGTGCCTCTAAATGCCGGAAACCGCAGGAGGCGAGGGGAGAGTTGCACGGATCCTGCTTGTGGATTCCCCGGGGGGGGGTATTTGGGATGGGTTTCCCTGCTTTTCCTCTGGCTTTGAGCAGCACAGGTCTAAATCTTGCTGCCTGCTGATTTCCACACTCTGATAAGCTTCGCTTGCTGATTTCTGTATTTCAGTCCTGCACTTAAAAGGAGCGGGCGTGTTTGGGTTCTCTTGGTCCCGTCTCTAGCCATGTGGCCACCCTGGGGACATCCCTTTTCTAAAAAGGCAGGGGGTTCTTCCTTCCCCCCTGCCACTTCACACAAGAAACTCCTTAAGTTAAAGGGGCAGGGAGGTTTCTTACACTGGCAGGTGAAGGGGCATGAGTGTGTTTTGGGGGGCAAGTAAAATCAATTTTATTTGCTTTCTCCAACGTTTTGAAGCAGATGTTTCCTGCTCTGTGAATGGTCATTTGGTTTTAGAAAGTTTGACCCTTTAGTGCCAAGCTGGTGGCTCTGTTTTTAAAGACTTTTTGATCATCCCGTCTTGCAAATGGGCTCATGTCTGCCTGGTCGCCTGTGGTGAGCAAAAATTGTCTCCAGGTAACCAGACAACAAAATGTTGAGAAAGCTTAGGTGTATGTAGACAGGTAGACTAGTAGGGTTCCCCCCTTTTTTTAAATGGGCTAGCGGCTTTGCAGATTTCTTCAAATCGCTCTGATTTCTTATGAGGTGTTTTAAAGTAGAAAATGCATCTTGATGCTAAAGGTAAAGGGACCCCTGACCACTAGGTCCAGTCGTGTCCGACTCTGGGATTGCGGCGCTCATCTCGCTTTATTGGCCGAGGGAGCCGGCGTACAGCTTCCGGGTCATGTGGCCAGCATGACTAAGCCGCTTCTGGCGAACCAGAGCAGCACACAGAAACACCGTTTACCTTCCTGCCAGAGCGGTACCTATTTATCTACTCACACTGGTGTGCCTTCGAACTGCTAGGTTGGCAGGAGCAGGGACCGAGCAACGGGAGCTCACCCCGTCGCAGGGATTCGAACCGCTGACCTTCTGATCGGCAAGTCCTAGGCTCTGTGGTTTAACCCACAGTGCCACCCATGTCCCCTATCTGCAACTTAAATGTGTAAGACCCTAGCCATTGGTGTTTGGAGATCCCTTGGAGGTGGCATGCTCTTAGAAACTATACGCTGTATGGCAGTGAAATGGGAAAGTGAACAAAATATGGATGTTTCTGTCTCCACTGTTGTTGTGAGAACATTAGCCTGATCAAGCAGTGCTTGCCATCATTTTCTTATGCTTATTATTAAAGCAAAGGGTAGATATTTGGCCCTAGAAGGTGAATGGTGCAGTAGACGATATATCTGTAGCTTGGAAGAATTCTGGGGCAGTAAGAATGCATCATTAAGTTACAAGGTGATTAATAAATCAATGAAGATGACAACTGTACTTTGTTAAGGGTACTGGGAGTTACAGCTCTGTGAGGGGTGAACTACAGTTCCCATGATTGCTTGGGAGAAAGCAGTGTGCTTTGAATGCATGCTGTGTACATAGCCTTTAGCTTCATAACCTCTTTACCCCTGCAATTCAGGCACTCTTAAAAAGGGAAGGTTGTTTTCCGGGTACTGAATTTGAGGATGGAAGTGAGACTAACCAGGTGAAAAAAGGTCAGACTGGTCTGCTGTTGCACCTTGAACAGCCGCCATGCTGAGTGGCTTGAAGATGCCACGTTGAATTTCCCACGATGCCCTGGAGCGACACTGCATCTGGGGCATCATGGGTTGTTTCAAATGAGGTCTGCATTTAAACATTGCTGATTGCCCTTGGCCTTCTCTAATAGTGGGCTGCCTCCATTGGTCTCCCCTGGTTTTGAACACTTTCTTGGTGGACACGGCCTGGAAATTATGGTAGAATGCTTCTTCCCAACACATTGTTTGTCTTCACAGGCTCCTCCCTCCCAGCTTCCAGTTTGTCCATCATGCAGCCCACGGCAGAGACGGCTGGTAAGGACCGCTTGCGTTCGCTTCACGTGTAGTCCTTTGATCAACTTCTTAGAAACCCAGAGTTTAATTCTTCCTCTGTTAGCGATGAAAGAAATAAAAAAGTGAAAGACTAGGAACTATTGTTACTGTTATTATTTGCGTTTATCGTAGGGTTCCAGGATGGGTTACAGTACTTAAAAGTTTTTATGTGCTTTTAGTTTTTTAAAAAAGCTTTTCAAAAGTCTTAATTTTTCAATCAATCCCTCTTCCCAGGGGACCCCTAATGACCATTTAATGAAGGCAGGGCTGATGAGTTAGTAAACATGGGCTGGGTTGTGAACCCCTCACTGTTCAATATGTGCAGACAGGCGGAATATGCTGTGATTTGATTTAAAATACTGATCTATCTTTCTTTTCTTTTCAGATGAATTAGGTAAGGATTCTGGGGCTTGGGGCAGAGTAGTGAAGCACACTTCAGGTAAGGAAAAAAAATCAATATTAGGATGATATATTCTTGACATTAACAAGGAACATACAGTAAGTGAGATCCAGCGTGGTGTAGTGGTTAAGAGCGGTAGACTCGTAATCTGGTGAACCGGGTTCGCGTCTCCGGCTCCTCCACATGCAGCTGCTGGGTGACCTTGGGCCAGTCACACTTCTTTGAAGTCTTTCAGCCCCACTCACCTCACAGAGTGTTTGTTGTGGGGGAGGAAGGGAAAGGAGAATGTTAGCCGCTTTGAGACTCCTTCAGGTAGTGATAAAGCGGGATATCAAATCCAAACTCTTCTTCTTCTGCATGTGGCCTGGTTCACATTTAATGACCAAAGCATGGTTTGCCCTTCAGAGCTTAAGCACATATCCTTTACTGTATTTCCTGGTTCAGCAAGCAGCTATTTGATGTTGCATCCAACTGGCCAAACCACAGTTTTCTTCCAAACTAGAACTGGAAACTGTAGTTTGATTAACATTCCTCATTGGGAGGAAAACCATAGTTTGCCGATTCAGATGTAATGACAAACCATGGTTTGTGTGAACCGGGAAATGATGGAGGGAGGGGAGGAGGAGCAGGAGCACAAAGCCCATTCGAGATGGCAAAAATCATGGTTTGACTGTTGCATCTAAACAAAGTTCTCTGTGTATGTGTGGAGGACCAGTTGGTGGTGAAAGTACTGGTTCGTACATGTGTGTATGTCCCTTAGTGTCACATAACTCAGTGGCTTTAATCTAAATGTGTGAACTAGATTCTATGCATCAGTACCATGTTAAGAGATAGAGATTTGTCAGAGTTCAGCGGCTGCTTCTGTGTGTGGAAGTCACTCAGGCGTTCTGTCTGATCAGTGAGCTGTGGCAGTGTTTCAAGAGATGCTGGTGGAGCACGCGCTGCTTTTGTGTTTTCTACTTTGTGCATTGTTCTCCTTTCCCATTCTGGGATCTTTTTGGCTATAATGGAGGTTCGCAAAACAACAACAAGCCTCCGATTACTTGAAACATATTCAATAAACACACAAGACATAACCGGCTGTACGTTTGAATAAATCAAGTATACTATTCATTGTATTAAATTCTAGATTTCAACAAAAGTACCTCATAAAGGTCAACAAAAAAAGTAGAAGACCCAGTGGATCAGTTCATTCTCTAATCAGTTCATGCATAAGGTCCATATATGCGTAAGTGTCTATTCCACCTGTCTGTTCATAAAGTCCAACAATCCACACAAAAGGTTGTTACAGTTCCACAGAATCCTTTCATGGGGTCTAAGACAAGGATTTCCAGAATATTAGCCTTGTTTCGCCATCCTGGGCTTCATCAGTAGTACAAACGCATATAATAATAATAATAATAATAATAATAATATTAATTTATACCCCGCCCTCCCCAGCCAAGACCGGGCTCAGGGCGGCTAACAACCAATAATAAAAACAAGTTGATTAAAATACAATTTAAAAAACAAGATTAAAATACAACATTAAAACATTAGGATGCAGCCTCTTCACAGGAGGAGAAAGGAAAGAAGAAAGAGGGGGAGGGAATCAAACTGGCTCCAAGGCAAAGGCCAGGCAGAACAACTCTGTCTTACAGGCCCTGCGGAAAGAAATCAGATCCCACAGGGCCCTGGTCTCATGAGAGAGAGCGTTCCACCAGGCAGGGGCCAGTGTTGAAAAGGCCTTGGCTGTGGTTGAGGCTAATCTAACTTCCTTAGGGCCCGGGACCTCTAGGGTGTTGCTATTTATGGACCTTAAGGTATATATACAAACTGTCACAGGACAGTGGATCTTATAGCATAGTAGTAGCTGCTGTATAGTGGAGGTTCTGCAGCGGCTAAGAACTAGCATCATGTCGGATTGTTCTGTAAAGATGAAAAAGAAGACTAAAGCATAAGGAAACAAGTAATGCCGAAACACCATTTCTTTATTTCCATGGCACTTAAACAAAGCACTGTTTTTAAACCTCCCAAACAGCAGCGACAAAGAACAGTAGTGAGGACAGAAGAATAGCTTTGCTGGATCCGATCAAAGGCCTTTCTATTATTATTTTTTAAATATTTTATTAAGTTTTATCAATAGAAAAGTTCAGAAAAATACAAAAACAGAAAAATACAAAATTACAAAATACAAACATTAAACACAAAAAAGAAGAAAAAACACATATAAAAGAAAACAAAACTCCCTCTTTCTTGATTTCTCCTCTTTAGTTAACTTATTTTCCTGACTTCCTCACGCCTCCCTTTTTTGTATCCCTTTTAAGAATTGGTTCAGCAAATTCATATCCTATTTAGTTTACCTATTATCAATCCCATCTTACATTTCACCTTGTTGCTAGAACCCCTTCGATTCATTTCAATGTCATCAGCATTCAAAAATTTTGCAATATTTCTGTAAATAAGTTTTAAATTTCCTCCAATAAGTTTAAATTTTCCTCCAATCTTCTTCCACCGACTCTTCTCCCTGGTCTCGGATTCTGCCAGTCATTTCCGTTGATCAAAGGCCTTTCTAGTTCAGTGCTCTGTTCTTACAGTGTCCAATCTGATGCCTCTGGGAAGTCCACAAGCGGGGCAAGAGTGCAACATTGCTTGCCCCATCTGTGATTCCCAGCAAGAGGTATTGCCTCTGATGCCGGAGGTGGCAGATAGCCATCATGACTGGTAGCCATGGATATGCAGATTCCTGGAGGTGAAGGCAAAACTTTTTTTACAAAGTTTTTCTTTATACTTTTCAAATCTATACATTTCATAAGTTTTACAATCATTTTAACATTTCAGAGTTCGACTTCCTTCCCCCTCATTCTGCGGTTCCTTAATTATTATTTTTTTAATATCTTCCGCATATCCAAATTCATTTCATTTGCTCATTATCTACTTTAAATATACAGTGGACCCTTAATTCATTCTGGGGGTCCTTGCGTACCCCGAAAAGTCCGCAGCATGAGGCGCCACTTCTGCGCACGTGCACGGCATGGTAGAGCACTTCTGCGCATGCGCGTGCGGCAAAACCCAGAAGTATACACTTCTGGGTTTCCGTGTTCGCAACCTGAAAGTTAGTTACTAGAAGGTAATGTAACCCAAGGTTCCACTGTATACTCTTAGGAACTCCAGGTTATTACAATAATCCTGCCAATGTTTTTATCTGTTTGCAATTCATCTGTGAATATTCAATAAACCATTTCCGTTCTTTTATAAAAAAGTTTGTTATCTTGATTGCTTACTCTTCCGGTAAGTTTTGCCATTTCTGCATATTCCATAAGTTTTTGTATCCATTCTTCCTTTGCTTCTGCATCTTTCCATTTTGGAGCGAGTAGTATTCTTGCTGCTGTAGTCACATACCTAAATAAATTTTTAATATACAATTTAGATAGTTCTGTCCCTATCGTTCCCAAAAGAAAAGCTTCTGGTTTATTTACAAAGGTTATTTTAAACATCCTGTTCAATTAATATAATATATCATTTCCCACTGTTCAGTTCTAACTCTGCAATCCCTAAGATGATAATGAGTGTTTGAACCAATTTCTTAAAAGATTGAGTAGAAATGTCCCGCAGGGAAGGTGCCACCACCAAGAGGACCCTGCTTCTCACAAATATGGGACTGTAATGAGAATTATAGAATTGTAGAGGGTCATCCAGTCCGACCCCCTGCAATTCAGGAATCTCAGCCAGAGCCTCCATGACAGATGGCCACCCAACCTCTGCTTAAAAACCTCCAAGGAAGGAGAGTCCACCACCTCCCAAAGGAGTCTGTTTCATTATCAAACAGCGCTTACCGTCAGTGAAATATACTCCTGAGTCCTGTAGTGATTTCATGCTCTTTATTGCAGCTAGTAAAACAGTGATTGAATTGCCCCCCAAACCTCAGGCTTTTATATACATTATTTACACAATGAGTCCCGTCTGATTGGCTGATTCTGCTTCCCTCCTGGAGACTGATTGGTCTTTTCCTGCAGGCCAATCAGTTCTTACATTCTATGATCCTACCAGCCTAATAGGCTGATTAACTTCCTCCTGGAGCCTGATTGGTCTTTTCCTGCAAGCCAATCAGTTGTTGCATTCTAGGATCCTACTTGCCTATTGTTCTAGGATCCAAGCTCAGTACACAACAGTCAGAAAGTTTTTTTCTGGTGTTTAGTCGTAATCTCCTTTCTTGTAGCTTGAAGGCATTTGTTATGTATTGTTCTAGGACCAATCAGACTGCTGCATTCTGAATCCTGTTGTTCTAGGACCAATCAGACTGCTGCATTTTGGATCCTATTCAACTCAGTACATAACACCCCTCCCCTCTAAGTTCCAGTGCTGCCTGGGAGGTTGCATTCATAGTCCTCAAGGTACGCCGGCGGCCTACGTGTGCGTTGCGGCCTGGGGTGTTCCCTGGTCAGGGGTTTGTGTTCTGGCTCGTGTTCTGCGGATGCTGGCTGCAATGGGGCCGTTTGGTCTGGCGCAACTGGCTCGCTCAGTCGTGGCTCTGGTTCCGGTGTCTTTCGGCCTCGCGGGTTCTCTCTGTATTTACTGATTCTGCCTCTCCTGCTGGCCCCTCCTGCTCTATGGGCCTCACTGCCCCGCTGTTCCCTTGGGACTCCTCTGACCTGTCCTCCTCCTGGTTTTCTCCTGAGAATCGTCGCCGTAGCTGGTTGCAGTGGCGGCGCCATCAGCATTGGTTCGAGTCCTACCCTCCAGAGCAGGAGAAAACAAGCTTTCTCCATCTTCCACATGACAGCCTTTGAGATATTTGAAGGTGGCTATCACATCTCCTCTCAGTCTCCTCTTTTCCAGGCCACACATGCCCAGCTCTTTCAAAGAGAAGCCTTGCTGACGATTGCAGCGCTTGTGGTTCCTATGGGAAAGGGGATTTCTTGAGATGCGTAAAGTCCAAGGCCATTCAGAGGTTTAAACGTGAATAGCAATGCTTTGAACGGAAGCTGGAACGTAACCTCTCCCTGCTCTCATTCTGCCTTTCAGCAATCATTGATGAACTGATTAAGGAAGATGGCTTCGAGGTGGATCCTGTCTCGCTTCCCCCCAGGGTCTCGCTTAACGGGCCAGCCGAGCTGATCCCCAAACGCTCCAACTTAGCATCACCAGCCGGAATGCCGAGACCAGCTGAGCCGATGGGCATGAGCCTTGTGCGGCCCTACGGCTCCTCCTTCTCAGCCTCTTGCGCGCTGCGAGACCCGTCTCCTTCCCAGCTCTCTCAGAACCTTAACAACTTGACGCTAAGGCCCCAGCTGGTTCCAAGGGGGACGTCCCTGCCGCTGCTGCCTAGTAGCCGATGCTCTGATGACTCGTGGCCCCCTCTCCCCTCTTCCCTGCGCCCAGGGATGTCCCGAGAGCAGTTGGATGACGTCATCCAGGAACCGCCCAGGCTGGTGATCACGGAGCAGCCCAAGCAGAGGGGCATGCGTTTCCGTTACCAGTGCGAAGGCAGATCGGCTGGAAGCATCTTGGGCGAATTCAGCACCGAGACCAACAAAACTCTGCCGACCATTGAGGTGAGTGGTGTGTGTTAGGATATTGATGTTCTGTTCCACCTAAACAGATGTGTGGAGCTGTTGTATGTCTTGTGTCTGTTTACATTCCAGCACAGCTTGCTGGGAACTTCTGTTTGTGTATAGCTTTTGCCTTATGCTTCTTGCTTGGACATGAAGGAGAGCAGACATGTTTTCTTTGTCCTGATCTATGCTGAATAAACTGCTTGTAAATATGCTTTAGGGACGCGGGTAGCGCTGTGGGTTAAACCACAGAGCCTAGGACTTGCCGATCAGAAGGTCGGCGGTTCAAATCCCCACGACGGGGTGAGCTCCTGTTGCTCGGTCCCTGCTCCTGTCCACCTAGCAGTTCGAAAGCATGTCAAAGTGCAGGTAGATAAATAGGTACTGCTCCAGTGGGAAGGTAAACGGCGTTTCCGTGCGCTGCTCTGGTTCGCCAGAAGCGGCTTAGTCATGCTGGCCACATGACCCGGAAGCTGCCTGCGGACAAACGCCGGCTCGCTCGGCCTATAGAGCGAGATGAGTGCGCAATCCCAGAGTCAGTCACGACTGGACCTAATGGTCAGGGGTCCCTTTACCTTTACCTTTAAATATGCTTTACATATGCCTCTGCCTGCCCTTCCGTCGCGAAGAGTTTATCTCTGCTGGCTTGCGTGCTCAGCTTCTGAAAGGCTTCTGAAGCTCTGAAGCACAGATTGATGCCGACCCGAGGACCAGAGTTTGACCGGTTGCTGGCCAGTGGGCTGGAGCCAGCTAGGGGCCTGCCACTTGCCCCCATTCCCTTGGAATCATCACAACAGTGTGTTTCATCAAAGCCCAGATTGCGGTCAGCCATTGTTTAAAAGATCGCCTTTGCCGACCGGCTGCGCTGCAGATGTTTTGGACTACAAGTCCCTTCGTCCTTAGCTCACAGGATCCAATGGTCATGGATGATGGGTGTTGTAGTCCAACAACATCTGGCGACCCGAGGTTGAGAAAGGCCGTGTTAAGGCCAACAGGTTGGTGAAAGCTGTGTGAAGAACTGCACAGAACCCATGAAAGTCTTGCCCTTTGGGAAGGTGCCGTAGGGGCAGCTCAGCCAATAGCAGTTCGTGGGCTCCTTGGTGGTGGCCCCCAGAAGAAGGCCTCCTCCTTCTCTGTTTGTTTCTCCAGCTGCAGAACTTTGCAGGCATCCCAGAAGCGAAGGTGACAGCGTGCTTGGTGTGGAAGGATTGGCCTCACCGGATCCACCCTCACAGCCTGGTGGGGAAAGACTGCAACAATGGTCTCTGTGAAGTGACGCTGAAGCCCCGAGCCAACCCCAAGCACAGGTAAGAACGCCTTGCATTGCTTGACGCTCTGCGGAGAGTTGGCTGCAGCACTGTGTTTGCTGTGGGGCCTGTTAAAGGTGCTGAGAGTTGTTAGGGGAGCCCTGTTCCTTCTCACATAGCTATAGTTCCCAGAGTTCCCTGTGGAGAGGGATTGATAGTTAAAGCACTCTGGCAATTGCAGCTCTGTGACAACTGTTGTTGTTTAGTCGTGTCCGACTCTTTGTGACCCCCTGGACCAGAGCAAGCCAGGCATTCCTGTCTTCCACTGCCTCCCGCAGTTTGGTCAAACTCATGCTGGTAGCTTCGAGAACACTGTCCAACCATCTTGTCCTCTGTCGTCCCCTTCTCCTTGTGCCCTCCATCTTTCCCCACATCAGGGTCTTTTCCAGGGAGTCTTCTCTTCCCATGAGGTGGCCAAAGTATTGGAGCCTCAGCTTCAGGATCTGTCCTTCCAGTGAGCACTCAGGGATGATTTCCTTCAGAATGGATAGGTTTGATCTTCTTGCAGTCCATGGGACTCTCAAGAGTCTCCCCTGGTTTATCAGAAAAAATAAAGAATAAATCAAAACAGGAATTTGTTTCAAAATGGAAGGTTTTCAAAGAATATCTGAAAAATAAATACAGTAGTTTAAATTCTGCTGCAGCATTCGAGGAACTTCAGAAATAGTTGCAAGGTAGATATAAGAAATTAGATTTATTAAGAATAAGTTTAATTATGATAAAAGTGTGTATTGGCAATAAGTAATATGAATTTGAAATATGGAATAGATGGGAGGTTGGCTCTTTAGTGTTAAGACCAATAGATGTTTTATTGTTTGCTAAGAAAATTATGTGTCCATGGTTATTCTTGTGTGTAATTTGGTATTTGTGTTTTTTTTCTTTTTTCTTGTTGTATCAATAAATAAATTATTTATTTATTTTAAAAAAGAGTCTCCTCCAGCACCATAATTCAAAACTGTGACGACTATCAGCACCCTAAACAAAACATAGCTTCCAGTATTCTTTTGGGGAAAGCCGTGGCTATTTAATGTGGTATGATACTGCTTTAAGTGTATTGTGCCAATAGGGCCTAACTTAAGCAGGGGATATTGTATTAGGATTATGGAATTGTAGATTTGGTCCAAGCCCCTATAATGCCGGAATCTCAACTAAAGCATCCATGACAGCCAACATTTGCTTAAACACCTCCCAAGGAAGGAGAGGCCACGAAGGGAGTCTGTTGCCCTTTCAAACAGCTCTTACCTTTAGAAAGTTCTTCCCAATACAGTGGTGCCTCGCAAGACGAAATTAATTCGTTCCGCAAGTTTTTTCTTGCGAGTTTTTCGTCTTGCGAAGCACGGTTTCCCATAGGAATGCATTGAAAAGCAATCAATGCATTCCTATGGAGACTGTCCGGGGACAGAGGGGAAGCGCCGCTCTGTCCCCTCTTTTGAAGCAAGGGGCTGCGGGGAGAAGATAGCTTCTCCCCGCCGCCCCTTGCTTCAAAAGAGGTCCGGGGACAGCGGGGAAGACGCGCTGCGCTTCCCGCTGTCCCCGGACCTGGGGCTGCGGGGAGAAGATCGCTTCTCCCCGCCGCCCCTTGCTTCAAAAGAGGTCCGGGGACAGCGGGGAAGACGCGCTGCGCTTCCCGCTGTCCCCGGAGCTTGCGGGGCAAGCTTCGTTTTGCGAAGCAAGCCCATAGGGAAATTCGTCTTGCGAGGCAACTCGAAAATGAAAAAACCTTTCGTTTTGCGAGTTTTTCGTCTCGCGAGGCGTTCGTCTCGCGGGGCACCACTGTATTCAGTTGGAATCTCCTTTCTTGTATCTTGAAGCCTTTGGTTCAGGTCCTAGCTTCCAGAGGAGCAGAAAACAAGTTTACTGCATCTTCTGTGTGCCAGCCCTTGAAATATTTGAAGTTTGCTTTCATATTTCCTCTCAGCCTCTTTTCCAGGCTAAACATACCTAACTCCCTCAACCAGTCCACATAAGGCATGGTTTCCATCTTGGTTACCTTCCTCTGTACATCTTCCAGTTTGTCAGTATCCTTCTTAAATTGTGGTGCCCAGAACTGGACACAGGACTGCAGGTGTGGTTTGACCAAGGCAGACTAGAGCGGGACTATTGCTTCCCTTGATCTGGACTCTATAATTTGTTGATGCAGCCTAGAATAGCATTAATATTTTTTTCTGCTACACCACACTGTATTGTGTGTGCATGCACAATCTGACTTATTTTAGGGGGATAAATTAATTTAAGATAACCATATTTAGAGATGATGGTGATGAGGGATTGAGGATTGGAATTACCATTTTGAGATATTACAAATATTACATATGACGACAGTGGACAAAGCTGTATTATAACTTTTGAGTAAGTGTGTTTTAAAAATAATAATAAATGAGATGATCTGGGAGTAATTGAAGGGGAATCCAACTGATTTCAAGCAGGATCTGTTGGGAAAAGAATTAGGCAGCAAATGAATTGAAGAGGAAGTGCAATGGAGTGATCTGGGACAGGGTACAAAGGGTGACAGTTGAATGAATGGCTTCTTTGAGTTATTTGGATGAGAAATAACTTGGTTTGTTTTCCGTGGCATTTGCAGTCAAAATTTGCAGCTGTGCATATGAAACAGTACATGCAAATTCTGTGCAAACGTATGCCTATTAGCCTGGGCTCGAAATCTTTTAAAGTTACTGGGTATGCTCTTGATCCCCTGCTGTCTCCGGTCAGGACTGAAAAAGAGCAAGATGCTGAGAATTGCAGACAACATTGATCTAGATGGAGAAACAGACCAATGTGGTTTAATGCAGCTTGGAAGCAAAAGGCCTCCTTTGTTGGCAGCCTTCCGGTTTCCTGAACCCTAAACTCTCCTCTGATCACTTTGCAGCTTTAACAACCTTGGGATCCAGTGCGTGAAGAAGAAGGACATAGAGGAATCCATAGAGAAAAAACTGCAACTTGGGATCGATCCTTTCAAAGGTATTGCGGGGTGGGCGCTCTCATAGGCCGCCTTGAGAGGCCGGGTTGGTCATAGTAGCTCCTGCAGGACTAGAACCAAAATTTGGCGGCCAGAGCATAGCTGTCAATCTTCCCTTTTCTTGCGGGAAATAGCCTTATTCCAGCGCCGTTTCCCGCTGCTATCCCGGATTGTTAGATATCCCGTAGACTGTCCCCGGGACAGGTGAGGCTGCTGATCCCTTATTTTCAAATCCGAAAGTTGACAGCTATGGGCCAGAGGCCTTTGTGAGTTGGGCAGCCCATCAAAGAAAAACTGGGGAGCCTGTGGCCCTCCTGATGCTGGTGGAATGGCAACACCTTGAAGCCAAAATTCAGGACGCCATCTTCCTGCTGTTTTTTATCGCAAGAGCATGGTGGCCATTTTGGTTGCTGTGACCTGTGCTGTAGATGTTTTGGACTACAACGCCCATCATCTGGCCCCCCCAGCTCTGCCCCTCTCTTAAAGAGGGCTTGGAAAAGAGTTATGGGGTTGTTGTTTTCACCAAGAACCAGTGCTATGATACCTAATAGGAGTGGAGGGAGACATAGTTTTATTCTGTGGACCAACCACCCCTAACAGTTACTTATTATTGCTACTAGTACTGCTATAAGTCTTATTTATTAAATTTATTGGGGACTTATTTATACAAACCAACACGTACATTTAAACTGGCATGAATGAAAAACAGGTAAAAGACAATCCTAGCTTTAAAAGATGGGATTAAAACATCTCAGCCACTCAAGATGGCCACAGATAATTGAGAGCCAAAGGGCTGGCGAAAAATAAATGTTTTTGCCTGGCACTTAGGGTTGCTATATTCCCCAAAGTGAAAATCAGGATAAAGTTCTTGAGTTGTTGTTGTTGTTGTTGTTTTTTAGCTTCAAAAAATCTCCCAAGAAAAGCCCAAAAACGTTTTTGGGCTTTTCTTGGATTTTTAAAGCAGTTTTTAAATAAAAAAATAACAACCCTCCTTGACATATGTCTGGGTTTTCCCAGGCATTTTGCCAATTCAGCAAAAAATCTGCTTGGGCACCATTTCGCTGCCCAATTTCCAGACGTATCAAGGAAAGCCTGGACGTATGGCAGCCCTACTGGTGCCTAAAGCTATGTAATGGTGGCACCAGACGAGCCTTTCCGAGGAGAGCTTTCCGCAAATAGGGAGCCACCACTGAAAAGCCCCTGTTTCTGCTCATATACAACAAATGCGTCTATTCTGAGCTTGGTTTGCTCTTTCTGTTTCTCACTTTCTCTCTCTCCTTCTCTCTCTGTATAGCTGGCTCATTAAAAAATCACCAGGAGGTTGACATGAACGTGGTCAGGATTTGTTTTCAAGTCTCATACCAAGATCGCACAGGGAAGACGCAGCACCTCAGCCCTGTTCTTTCAGAACCCATCTTTGACAAGAGTAAGCAATGGGGAGTATTGGAAGGTGGTGAAGTGGGCGAGTGGTTATTTCTAGCCGTGGTTACAAAGGAAAATAAAAGGGCAAGTAAACAAACACCGGGGGCGGGCGGGGAGCAGAGACATGGTGTAGGAATCCAGCCAATCCAGTGCTTTTTCTAGGATTGAGACTCTACAAAACCCAGAAAATGGATTGTAATTAGTGGATAGGAGGGAATGACACACTACACATGATCAGAAGCGTTATATTCTGATCTGGGGAGAAGCCTTGGCGTACGGCAAGCTGGTTGCTTCAGGACCATGGAGAGCTCCTGGTGAGAAACTTGCTCCAGTAAGGGTTGGAAATCAACAACAGCCTCCACCTCGACTGGGCTCAGTTTCCTTGTGGAGAACTGGAGTCCATCAAAGGGCGCTGGACACTTTGTCTGTACTCCATTGGTCTCCTGTGCCATTGATTGAAGTAAAGTGGGAGGCGGTTTCTTGGGCTTGGGGTGGGGGGAAGGTGCCTGTGAGCTTTCTGTCTCCAGGTATATAGGCCCTGATGTTGTAGGATAGTTCAGCAGCTGCCTGCCTGCCTGCCTTCCAGCCTCAGGTTCAGGGATCTGATCATCAGCCTCAGGACCAAGAACCCAGTACAGCTCCTTAACCCACGACACTTCAGCTTTCAAATCAGTGTCCTGGTCAAAGCTGGACTCCGCAGGCCCTGTGAAATTACTTTTCCAAGGACTAAGCCCTGACATCGGAATGGGCTTTGTATCTTAGCTTTGGATGATTGCCCTTTAAGGGAATGTTCCTCCCATGCACCCCTTGCTATGTGTACGATCTGGGCTTTCTCCGGAGAAGGTCCCTTGCAGACACATGGAGCAGAAAAGAAAACACATGTGGTTATGGGAAGCAGGGTCAGATTCTAACGCTGTGGGTTTGGGTACGTGCAGAATCCACAAACACGTCGGAGCTGAAGATCTACCGGATGAATAAGGAGTATGGCAGCTGTACGGGTGGAGAGGAGCTCTATTTGCTGTGTGATAAAGTCCAGAAAGGTAAGTGAGAAGAACTCCAGGGATCTTTCGTGGGTCTCATTCCCCAACACATCAGGCTTGCTGAGTTTGTTTGATTGGGTGCCTGCAGTTCTGAACTGCAGGCCCCAACTGCAGGTCTGTGGGAGTGGTTTGATGCAGGAATCCCAAAGAGGGATTTCAAAAATGCCGGAATGGCCCATTCTAGTGCTTTATTAAAGAAAGGTGTAAACTTACAGCACAGAGTCTAGAGTCTCACTGCCTTTACAGATTCAGGACAGACACTGCAACAGTGAGAGGTTGTCATGACTTATGCACCCCCAAGCAAATGTATATACATCCTTTATGCACTAACCAGCATACGTCAGTTTACCCAGAACCTCCTAGAACACCTGGCCGGTGAGGCCATAGGTGGCAGTTAGCCAAAGCTTCTCAAGGTCTACAGATAAGCGTAGCATCAAGCCAGCCGACTACAAGTGAATATAAACATATATGAGCTCATTCTTGCAACAATTGCCAATTATTCTGGAGTTATCTTGACTACCAAAGATGGTGCTTGAAGGCCTTCTGGAACATTTCAGCTTTGGTTCAACACAACCGTGAGGAAGACAGAGAAGTGTGATGGGTTCAGCTTCTATTCTTAAGAGGAGGCAGAGCTCATCTTCTTTCTTTGGCAATCCCTCGTAGCCGAGTAAGATTGTCTTCCATGAACACAATCTTAACAGTGAGTCCGTAAGTGACTGTGGAGGTCGATTCTGGATCTGCACATCCTTCCAATTGGGACATAGGTTTCTGGCTGGGAGTTGATCACGGTGAGGGTTTGCCAAGTGTGCCTTCCTCTTAGCACATTTCTCCTTTTCATCCTGAGTTCGAGCATCTTCAAAGCCCATGACACCTTCGTTAAAAGCTGTTCTCTAATTGGAGCGCTCGCAGGCCAGTGTTTCCCAATTGTCGGTGTTTATACTACATTTTTTTTAGATTTGCTTTGAGAGTCTTTGAACCTCTTTTGTTGACCACCAGCATTACGCTTTCCATTTTTAAGTTCAGAATAGAGTAGTTTCTTGGGCAGACAATAATCAGACTTCCTGGAGGGGAAGACCTTATCTAAAAGGACCTCCTTGCCTCTGTCGTCCTTGCAGAAGACATCTCCATCATCTTTCGAAGGGACAAGTGGGAGGGGAAAGCTGACTTTTCCCAAGCCGATGTTCACCGGCAGATTGCCATCGTCTTCAAGACGCCACCGTACCAGCACCTTGACATTGTGGAGCCGGTGGAGGTGGAGGTATACCTCCGCCGTTTGACGGACAGCGTCTCCAGCGACCCCTTCAACTTCACCTACCTGCCAAAGGACAACGGTATGATGGGAGCATGAGAAATTGTCTGGTACCAAGTTCATCCATCTAGCTTAACACTCCTGGCAGGGTCTTGGACAAAGTGCGCCTTCCCTTTCACTTTATACCTTTTCCTTTTAGCCAGAGATACCAGAGATTGAGGGGACACGGGTGGTGCTGTGGGTTAAACCACAGAGCCTAGGACTTGCCGATCAGAAGGTCGGTGGTTTGAATCCCCGCGACAGGGTGAGCTCCCGTTGCTCAGTCCCTGCTCCTGCCAACCTAGCAGTTCGAAAGCACACCAGTGCAAGTAGATAAATAGGTACCGCTCTGGTGGGAAGGTAAACGGCGTTTCCGTGCACTGCTCTGGTTCACCAGAAGCAGCTTAGTCATGCTGGCCACATGACCCGGAAGCTGTACGGCGGCTCCCTCGGCCAATAGAGCGAGATGAGCACCGCAACCCCAGAGTTGGTCACGACTGGACCTAATGGTCAAGGGTCCCTTTACCTTTACCTTTAAAATGCGAAAAATAAAATGAAATTGTACTTCTTTGCCAAACCTTTGGATCAATCTTTCTGCAGACACTTACCGGGTCAACAAAAAAAGGAAGCAAGGCATGCCCGATGTCCTAGAGGAGCTCTCTGGCCCAGGTTTGTATACTTGGCGGCAACTCGGTTTGCTGCCCAAGGGGTCACGGATATGTTTTGCAGAATCCGCACACCGTGGATGGTTTTGTCCAATTTCCCTTTCGCCTTTTGTTTCACCAGACCCTCACGGGATCGAAGCCAAAAAGAAGAGAAAGAAGCCAGGGTACATGGACCATTTCAACTTGACTCCGTCCGCAGGTCAGTCCGGCTAGGCTAGGCCGAAGCCTGCCTCTGTTTGGAGCCTACTGAGTTCTAAACTGATTATTATGCAGTAGTACAGAAAATTATTGAAGAGGGCACAGCGGTGGTACCACCAACCCCTCTCCCCAAACACACACCAGAGGCTTTCCATAATGTTTCGGGAACCCAGTTTGCGGGCAAAGCCACTGTTGTGGTGAGCTGGTGTAAAAATGAAGCAAAATCTAGGCCTCTGACAGCTCTCCTTCCACTGTCAGAAGTAGCATGCTTCTGAATACCAGTTGCTGTGTAGCCTTATGAGGCTTTGCCCTCGGGTGGGAAAAATATTGCACCCGGGAAAAGGGAAGTGGGAGTCAGCAGACACTCAAGGAATAGTTTCAGAGAAAAAGCTTTATTTCTACCATCCATGAACTGGTAGAAGGAGCAAGTGTGATAACTCACAAAAAGCATGCACGGGTTCACAGTCATGTGCACAGAGTATACAGTGGTGCCCCGCAAGACGAATGCCTCGCAAGACGGAAAACTTGCTAGACGAAAGAGTTTTCCGTTTTGGAGGTGCTTCGCAAAACGAATCTCCTATGGGCTTGCTTCGCAAGATGACAATGTCTTGCGAGTTCCTGCGGGTTTTTCCCCCTTCCCCCCCTTTTTCTAAGCTGCTAAGCCGCTTATCAGCTGATCTGATCAGCCGATAAGCCGCTAAAAGCCACTAATAGCGCTAATCCGTCAATGGGCTTGCTTCGCAAGACGAAAAAACCGCTAGACGAAGAGAATCACAGAACGGATTCTTTTCGTCTTGCGAGGCACCACTGTATATGTTTTTAGAATGTTGCACTATTTTAGTGTTGTTAGCCGCCCTGAGCCCGGCTCCGGCTGGGGAGGGCGGGATATAAATAACATTTTTTATTATTATTATTATTATTATTATTATTATTATTATTATTATTATTATTATTCTCATTCCCGTTCCCTCCCCTTTCTCCTCCTTCTTCAAGAGTCCTGCCCATGAGTTCCTCTGAGCATGAACAGAAAGCTGTCTTGGGACTATTGTGGACTCTTGGCACTCTTCCCAGGAAAGGGGGAATGAGAAGCCAAAGGGGGGTGGGTCGAGGAGCCCTGGTGGTTCAGCATGTCCAAGGTGTTGCAACTGAATGAGATAATTCAGTTCTCAGGCCTGAGTATTTTTGGCATTGACAGAGTCTATTCATTAGCCTTTTGAAGCCTTCTTGTACTGATAAAAAAAATAACATTTTGCCTATGTACCAGCATCTTGTGAGAATCCACAGAAAAGCTGTAGCTGTGGATTTTTAGAAGACAAAAGGAATTTTGGACAGTTTTGAGGCCTGGTTGGGGGGGTGACTTTGGGCCTAGGTGGGGTCACCTGTCCTCACCTCCTACAGCTGCAAATGGCAGGAGGGGATCCAGAAGGTCTCTTCTTATTTCCGATAGCTATTGTTACCTTGGGGAAAAGTCACTTGAGTTGGCTATTCTGGAATCTGCGTCCCTGCAAAGTGCTTTAAAAACTGTGCTAAACCAAGGAGAGGGTTTGTTGGCAGAGTAGCTATATTGCAGCTAGGAAGCCAAATCATGTGCAATACTGACTCTTTCCTTTAAATTAAACAGTGTCCACTTGTTAAAATACACAAAAGCTTTTACTTGCAGAGCATATAGCTAAAGAAGAATATATTCAAAGTATTCATATTCTCATGCTTATGCAAGCATGGGCTTAGTTTTTCTTAGTTGAAGATTGCAGCTTCTTCCTCAAACAGTCAAACAAACTGTGTTTCTTTCTTCCTTTCCAGTGTTTGCTCTCAAGCTAAGCCATGCAGTTCTTTCTAAGAGGCTTCCATTTTCTCCTTCCAGCAGACTTCTCCTTACTGCTTCTTTGGGAGAACATCAACTTCTGTACTTCTTTCTGTCACATACATTCACACATTAGCAAGCCTCTCGCCTTTATTGTGTTTAGAGAAGAGTTATCTAACACGGGTCTCTCCTTCAGTGTTCACAGAGATGCAGCCAAGTCGGTCGCGCAGAAAATAAGGCGGAGAATGTAATAAGATGCCTCTCATGTGACACGGGAGTTACTGGGGAACATTCCAGAATTAAGCACACAGTGATGCATTTAAGCATTCCCCAATTTCAGTAAATTGAATCGCTATACTTAACAGGGTTTGCTAAGCAGGAAGATTCTATGCAAGACAGAGTTGTTCCGCCTGGCCTTCGGCTTGGAATCAATTTGATTCCCTCCCCCTCTTCTTTTTTCCTTTCCCCTCCTGTGATGGAACTCGTATTTGGGGACTTCCCTGGCTTTTTCTGGCCCGTGTAGGACCAGTTTGGAAAGTTAGCCATGCTGAAGACTTGACATTTTCATCCCCCAAAAAGTTTTTTATTTGAGTTTCCATTTAATGAGGCTGTATTTTAATATTTTAATGTTTTAATGTTGTATTTTAATCCTGTTTTAAAGTTGTATTTCAATCAGTTTGTTTTATATTGGATGTTAGCCACCCTGAGCCCGGTCTTGGCTGGGGTATAAATATTATTATTATTATTATTATTATTATTATTATTATTATTATTATTATTATTTTATTATTATTTATTATCACGGGTAAGCAAACTAAGACCTGGGGGCCGGATCTGGCCCAATTGTCTTCTCAATCTGGCCTGCAGATGGTCCGGGAATCAGCGTGTTTTTACATGAGTAGAAGGTGTGCTTTTATTTAAAATGCATCTCTGGGTTATTTGTGGGGCATAGGAATTCGTTCATTATTCCCCCCCCCCAAAAAAATATATAGTCCAGCCCCCCACAAGGTCTGAGGGACAGTGGACCGGCCCCCTGCTGAAAAAAGTTTGCTGACCCCTGATCTATGTCATGTTTTGTGGAGGGGGTCTGTGACTGTTCTCAGATGCCCCCGAGTAGTGTTGATTTCCTTGTTCTGGTTGCAGATGGCTCCTTGACCGGTTCGGAAGACAGGAATAGCCTGAGCAACTTGGAGCGTATCACCGTGCCGGACCTGTTTGAGGACTACAACCTGGGCCAAGACTTCTCTTCCTACAACGGCCCCACCTTGAGCGATATCCTGCTGCCAGCTGCTATGGACTTCCCAGATTCTGCAGAACAGGAGTTCCTGCTGGATGCTTATTCCATCCACTCTGGCATCTCGGCCCCCTTTCCGTTCCCTGTGGATTGTGACCCAGAGGGCACGGCCAGTTTGGTGGGGAGCAGCATGTTCCCCAGCCAATACAAGGAGGCCGAAGCACGACTGGAGATGGAGACCAAGATCAAGTCAACAGACAGTGCTGCAACCTTGTGAAGGAGCATGGGCCCACTGTGGCCTGGGAGGGAAGGGGCTTCGCTCCCCATTTTGAATCTTACCGGTAGCAGAGAGATCCCTGGGCAAAGCAAACGGGGATGTTTTCCCTACTGGCAAACTGAAGAGGGGAAAATTACATTGATCTCGATCAGGGATCCGTGACAGGCTTCCCTTAGGGAGAGAAGACATGGCATGAATGGAAGGAAGGAAGATTGCACTAATGACAGAATTGCAGGGGAGGGAAGTGCCCCCTGCATTTGGCTTCCTAGTTTCTCTTCCTCAGTTTTCCCCATCTGTAAAATCGGGTCAACAACACTGACTTGTTGTGCTAGGGCAAAAACGTCAGACTAGCAAATGTAGTCTTGTTAGTTTCATGGGTGTACCCCTAAGGCCTTTTCCTCTGCTTGAAGATTTATGCCGATCTGTCGTGGAACGTTTTGTACTTCGGATTCTTTTTTGCAAATCCACGCACACTGCAATAGCTAATGGGCGGCCTTGTGTTTTGAAGTAGCTCAGGTGCTGATCTAACATAGATACGTAGTGGTATATTCCACAAGGACATGTCTTTCAATACATTTATGAAGTCATAAGACTTAGCTGTTGGTCCACCTGGTGTTGCCCTAACAGTGACACTCCTGTAGCACCTTAAAGACCAACTAAGTTAGTTCTATCTGAAGAAGTGTGCATGCACACGAAAGCTCATACCAAGAACTAACTTAGTTGGTCTTTAAGGTGCTACTGGAAGGAATTTTTTTATTTTGACTATGGCAGACCAACACGGCTACCTATCTACTAGTGACACTCCTGGTTTTTCTCTCTAGCTGCTGCAGATACCTATCTAGAGGTGCCAAGGATTGAATGTGTGACTGCCCACATGCGATGAATGTACTTATTCTCTAATGGAGAATTACAACCTCTCCCTCTCATCTTCTCTGTGCGAAGCAAGCCTGTTGGGGCTGAAAGCTTGCACCACTTTTAAACAGTGCACTTGAGGCTGTCTGATGCGGCTAGGTCCAGAGAAAACAGACAGCATTACAAGCCAGGATATTATCGTGTGGGACGTGGGAGGCTGTGCTTCTCTTCCCCCTGTATAGGCTACAACATGTCACTAGCATGGAAGTGCTAGGTGGTACATCAAAATCTTTTTTAAATGTCCATGCAGGGGTATTGTAGAGCTGAGGAGGAAATTTGCTCACAGTAAAAAAATTGGTGAGCACCTAACATTGTTGTGCATTTCAGAATGTTTCTTGTAGCTGCAGATCCTCATAGCCCTGCCGACTGGCCAGCCAGAATCTTGCTGAACTCTTTCATGGTTGTTAAAGGTTTCTTAAGGTATTCCCCAAGCACTTGTCAAGCCTATCTGTCCAGCCTTAGGGCCTAGAAATTTAGGGTGCTCCCAAACAAGGACTTAATGCTTTGAATGGGTCACTGAGATATCGCAAACAGGTCGTTGGCAACCATTTTTGTTTTTCTGTTTAACTTCTTTGGGTTTTCCCTGCAAAGGGGAAATCCAGATTTAACGGAGGGGAGGGGAAAAAAAGGCTGGTGTGGTGATGACAGAAAAACAACAACACATATGTTAAGGAGCGAGTATTATAGGCCTTGACTTGACTCTTGCGTCCTGAGTGTAAATTTTTCACATTCGGAACCAGAAAACCACGATGTGTTTTTCCTAATGGGTTGCATTGTAACTAAATCCTAGACAGAGTAGACCGACTGGAAATCAATAGGCCTAAGTTAGTCAAGTGTATTACAGTGGTGCCTCGCAAGATGAAAATAATCCGTTCTGTGATTCTCTTCGTCTAGCGGTTTTTTCGTCTTGCGAAGCAAGCCCATTGAAGGATTAGCGGATTAGCGCTATTAGCGGCTTATCTGCTGATCGGATCAGCTGATAAGCGGCTTAGCGGCTTAGAAAAGGGGGGGGGGGAAACCAGCAGGAACTCGCAAGACATTGTCATCTTGCGAAGCAAGCCCATAGGAAATTCGTTTTGCGAAGCACCTCCAAAACGGAAAACTCTTTCGTCTAGAGAGTTTTCCATCTTGCGAGGCATTCGTCTTGCGGGGCACCACTGTAATTTAAGTGGGTCTTCTCCAGTGCTATTTTTCTAGAAAAAGAGGGGCTGGAACGCCTCCCTCGTTCTCTTAGAATGACAATGGCGCCTTCCTGAGAGGTGCCAGAACTGAGTTCTGGTGAGTTTCGACTGAAAAAAAGCCCTGGTCTTCTCTGGGTGCAACTGACCTTGGATACAACCCAAGGTGACCTTGACACTACAGGTCCTTAGCAGCTACCAGCAAAAGGGATGTGACCTTTCTAAAAAAGCTCATCCTTGGAAACCAAACACCGGTAGATCCCTAGAAAGAGGATAGTACCATAGATAGCTTCCCCCTGCCTTTTTCTCCTTTTTTGGCATTCGACAATGAAACTCTCCCTAGGCACCATTCTGAATTTAGAAGAGATCGCCACCTCCTCAGTACTGGCAAATGGTGTTTGTCACATTCTCCCTTCTTCAGGTTTCTTCCTGCTTCTGTAGCTTTAAAATCAAATGTTGCCAGAGGTTAAAGGTTGAAGTAGCTGAAAGGATTTTGATGTTGTTATAATAAGAATAAAACACAACCACTTGATTTCCAACCCCATGGTCACATAATCACTCTTTAAAAAAGCATTTCAAGGTGTGTAAGGAAAATAAATCTTCAAAAGCTGTCACAGAATCTGTAACCAGGCAGGGAGAATAATTTATACATCTTGGGATGGTGGTAATGTTGGGTGGGTCCTTTTGAACGAAGTACTGTACCTTCTCTGGGCTTACCTTTCAAATGTATGCAGCATTACTGGCTTAATTTTAGCCCTATAACCTGTTTTCTGTGCCAAGGCTGAGCCCTGGAAAGATGTGAAGTATTAATAAAACAGGCACTGCTTCTGATTGTTTTCCGGGCTTGTTTCCTTGTCAGTTGCTAACTTCAAACAACGCTGGATGCTTGCAGACTTGCCCTTTTTGGGTGGGATTCAGTTCCATATCAGCAAGTTTGGGTTGTGCAGTTAAAGCTGAGGTGGAGCTCTTGCACAGCAAGCCTACTTCCCCAGAGGACTGGACTTTTTGCCATAAGGAAAGTGAGAGTGAAACACAGTTGACAGCGTAGGATAACGCTTGCTTTGACACAACTGTTTTCTAGCCTCCCCGGAGACAAACCCAGGTGAGTATTCAGTAAGCAAGTCATCTGGAAAAGCTGCTCCACACTTTTGGGCAGTTAAGGAGCAGAGATAGTGAGTCAAAGGAGGCGTCTTCCAAGGGAAAGTTTATTTCAGCCCTGGCACTTTTGAAGGACAGGTCAACCCCACCCCTTGGGCCTAGAATTATCCTTTTTAAAAAATTTATATTCTGATAATTGTATCTCGCCTTTCTTCAGTTATGGAGCTCAAGGTGGAATTTCCAGGTATCTTGTTTATTTAATATATTTATATCACGCCTTCCCCCCAAGTTGGGCTTCAAGGTGGTTTTTACAAAAGTTTAAAAACATCAGTTGTAAAATACAGAATAATAAAAACAAAACTGGTTAAAAACAACAATGGCAATGCAGATCTGAAAACAGCAATTTAAATATAATTTACCTCAACAGGAGCCTAGTGATCAGCACCGTCTGCACCTTATTTTCCACAGGCTTGTCTGAGCAGGTAGATCTTGGCCTCCAACATAGTTGGAGCCAACCTAACCCCTCCTGGGAATGAGGGCTACCAACTTGGGATGGTTTCAAAACAAGATTAGACAAACTCATAGAGGAGAAGGCTATCAATGGCTACTAGCCGGGGGGGGGGGGCTGTGCTGTACCTCCACTGTTGGAGGCAGCAATATTTCCAAATCCCAGTTGCTGGAAACAACAGGAGCGGAGAGTGCTCTTGCCCTCGGTTCCTGCTGCTTGAGGATTTTTCCCACAGACACCCTGGTGGCCATCGTGGGAGCAGAATGCCGTTGGCTCAGCTGGTTAGAGCGTGGTGCTGGCAGCACCAAGATCCCCATATACGGGGCCACCTGCATATTCTTGCATTGCAGCGGGTTGGACTGGATGACCTTTGGGTGCCCCTTCCAACTAGGATTCTAGGACCAGATGAGGCCATTGGTTGATCCAGCAGGGCTCTTAACTTCTTGCGCTGCCGTTCAGGGGCTTTCCGCCCCTTCCTGCCTTTTCCCAATGCATGTTTGTGGATTATGGGATGGGGATCCGTTTTAAGACCCCAACAGAGCTTTTCCCCTCCTCCTGCGCTTGCGCGGGGGCTTCCTTGCGATGCATTCCCACCTACTGACCAGCAGAGGGGGATGTTCGCAGAGAACGGAAGGCGGGAGGGCTGAGGAGCGCTGTGATTGGCCGGCGCCGCCACCGGTCACGCGACTCACTCCGGACGAATGGGGGCTTCGGCCAGGAAGGTATGCGCTCTGTCCCCTCGCCTTCCCAACGCTCTATGGCCCTGGGGTACTTCCGGTTCCGGTGTGGGAGCTGCGACTTTTGGGGCGGGTGAGGAATGGCCTCTCCTGTCCTCTAATCTGCGAGCTGGCCGGGGCTGGTGGCTGAGGGGGCTGTTTTGACAGGGGAGCCCTGCTCTCTCTCGCGCTCGCTCTCAGGTGAATGGGGCCTATTCGCTTGTGGGGAGGAGGGAGAAGCAGCCTGAGGGAGGGCGCTGTCCTGTGGGAGCCCCTTTGGCCTCAGGAAAAGAGGATGTAAGATAGAGAGACATCTTGATATTACATAGATAGGTGTATTAACACAACATGAATGCGTGGTTGCTGGGAGGGGGGCGCTGTTGTGACACGTCAGCCTTGCTCCCTCTCTCATAATCTATTAATATGTTAATTAATATATTAGTAGTATACAGTGGTACCTCGGGTAAAGTACTTAATTCGTTCCGGAGGTCTGTTCTTAACCTGAAACTGTTCTTAACCTGAAGCACCACTTTAGCTAATGGGGCCTCCTGCTGCCGCCGCGCCGCAAGAACACAATTTCTGTTCTCATCCTGAAGCAAAGTTCTTAACCTGAAGCACTATTTCTGGGTTAGCGGAGTCTGTAACCTGAAGCGTATGTAACCTGAGGTACCACTGTATATTCATATATTAGTAATATATACTATAATCCATACATTGGAATTATTGGGGTGGACTATCTCATTTTTCCCCTTTCTACTATATATACACTTCACCCCAGTAATTCCCACATATTGATCATATATATTTATATTAATATCTATATCTATCTATCTATCTATAAACAGTGGTACCTTGGGTTACAGACGCTTCAGGTTACAGACTCCGCTAACCCAGAAATAGTACCTTGGGTGAAGAACTTTGCTTCAGGATGAGAACAGAAATTGTGTGGCGGTGGCGCAGCAACAGCAGGGGGAGGTCCCATTAGCTAAAGTAGTACCTCAGGTTAAGAACAGTTTCAGGTTAAGAACAGACCTCCAGAATGAATTAAGTTCTTAGCCTGAGGTACCGCTGTATACACATACAGAGAGGGATGGTTGTTTTGTGTGTGTGTGTGTGTGTGTGTGTGTGTGTGTATATATATATATATATATTTGCTTATTTGATATGTATGTGGGAATTATTGGGGTGGAGTATTTCAGTTTTCCCCTTTCCACAACAGAGAATAAGATACCCAGTTTTCGGGAGCCAAAATATAATTTTAAGAGTCAGATCTGCCATTATAGGGCCATTTAGGGAGGAGGGGGAGATATAAAAACATATTGAGGGTTGGAACAATTTTTTAAAAAGACATATTTCAGGATTTACTTTTCTTCTGCCCTCCACCCCCAACAGCATGTTTTTAAGCACCTCTGGATTTTCCCTAGTTTCAGAGAGCATTCCTGCCATGGAGCATTAATTGTTTTTTGCCAAAAAAGGAGCTTTTCAGGATCCAGTTGTAAGATTCTATCTTTTCTCAGGCTCACAGTGTTACAAAAGGAATGATGCACAAGGAAAAGAGGGGAGGGGAAGGGGGAAAGAAAAGAAAGCTACCTCAGGAGCCAGTTCTTAAAGAGATTGTTTCTGGCTGGGGTGGAAATAGTTCAGTTGGGGCCTGTCACTTGGTGGGCGACAGTTGGGGAGAAGAGCCAGCTGCAGCTGGTGTCTGCCCTGTGGTATGGCTGCTGCTGGGTGACTGATAGAATAGAACAGAGTCAGTAGGGATGTTACAGTGGATTAAGATGTATCTCTTTTTCCAGGCTATTGAGGAATTATGACAAAATTGCTCACTGCTGTCTCTTAACTCTTGTTTTTTTGGGGGGAGGGGTTCCTGTGGTGTTACTGTTAAAACTTGATGTTGATTTAAAAAAGAAAAAAGAAATTGCAGGTTGTATCCATCTAAATTCTACTTGGAGTAGGCCACTAATGGACCTAAGTTAGTCATGTCCATTAATTTCAGTGGTTGTACTCTGAGTATGGCTAACATTGGCACCAACCCTGTTTTGCAAATTGCTGAAGGACATTTTGGTATTAAGCAACAAATCTATAATAAATAGTAAAAAATCAAGGAGATGTTGCTGAAATTTTCAGCAGCCACACCCAAAGGTCTACCTAGTTATATATATAGCTGAGAATGCAATATTGAAGTTCTTTATCTATAGATGTCTGCCTTAGAATATTGTTCATAATGTTACATAGTATGTGGAATAATCCTAGGTGTGCTGTTTGCCAGGTTTGTGCCACAGTATCATATTTTATTTTTATGTGGTTGTCTTTTCATCTTTCTTCCCACCAAGTGTGTTAGCATCATATTATTGTGTAATGCTGATTTTTAATTTAATTATGCTTATGCTAACTTGCTAACTATTCCAGCATCACTGATTTCCTGAGAGTTCTTTTCATCCCACATCCTTCACTGTGGCTGTTTTGACTCTAGTTCATAAGTTAAGGCTTATTTCGCTTCCCTGAATGGGACCTATTGCTCCCTTTCTGTCTTTTCAGCTTTTTTAAAGGAGTACATAGAGATAAGACTCCTCTGAAAATGGCAAGCTGTGGCTCAGCTTCCAGAGAGGTAGCCATGGTTTAATCTGTTGCAGCAGAAGCAACGAGATCTGTTAGAAATGTAAAAGACTTGCAGGTGTTGTGGCATCCGCTTTCATGGGCTAGAGTTCATTAGATCAGGTGCTTGCCATGATGTGGACTCTGACCCAGGAAAGCTTATGCTTTAATAAAAGTGTTGGTCTCTAAGGTGCCACAAGATTCTTTATTGTTCAAGCAATGGCTCAGTTTCCTAAAAGCATCATGGTAGGGCTAGGACTTTCAGAGGTCTGTGGTGAATGAGGTTTCTCTTTTTTTCAGGTGAGTCTGAAAGGTGATGGGCTGCAGCTTGCATACAAAAGCTGTTTCAGTTTGTCAGCAGAATTCAAAAGGCACTCCATAGGCTCTGCAGTAGCCTTTCCCAACCCTTTGGGATTTGCAATCCCAGGCATCTGA
The DNA here is from genome assembly GCF_964188305.1 of Podarcis bocagei. NCBI lineage: Eukaryota > Metazoa > Chordata > Lepidosauria > Squamata > Lacertidae > Podarcis > Podarcis bocagei. The sequence continues at coordinate 10,000,100 of NC_138132.1, forward strand.
AAGTCACCAGATTGAGAAGGCTGCTCCAGGGGTTTGCATGCCCTGTTCAAGTGACTTGCATTTGGTGTCCAGTTTTAAATTAGAAACAAGCAACGTTTCTAGATTTCATGGTGGTTTGGAAATGTTTAGCGAATCCGTATGCTTGTAGAAAGAATACACAGATGAGGACGGGTTTCTGCATAGCCTTTTTCTACATGAAGGGTCCTCACTTGGGTAAATAGATGCACATATTTTGTAACGTAGGAGTGGCTAATACGCCAGCGATTTTCCTGGAGATGTCAACCTGATAGATGATCTGCTTCTTAGCAGCTTATTTGATTAAATATTTTTGCATATCATACAGGTTTCCGTATAGAAATTTCACCTTCAGATATTAATGTGCTAGATTTTTTTTTTCTAAAAAGCTGCCACTCATGTTAAAAATGGCCCTCTTCTAACAATATTTTTGTTCACTATTGTAGTACTGGACCAGAACTAAAACAACCTATTAAAAATAAAGCAGTATGTCACTAACTTTTCATCCTTGCTGATTAAAATTTGACAGTGCTGATTTATTTTGGGAGTGAGGGAAACTCTCTTTACACAAGGAAGGACCCAGGAGACAGAAGGGTATTTTGCCTCATTAATGACACCATCCAGTGGAAAGGGGCTTCCCAGTTACAGCCTATTTGCTTGGATACACAACAACTTGGGTTAAATTGCTGTGCACTCTGTGTCTTTATTCCAACGTGAATATGTTTTATTCTATTTGCGCGTGAACCTGCAGGCAAATGTCTTCCCACAACCATTCTTACCCATTCTGACTTCACAATTATCTAGGATACTCCTCCTGGATACACAGAGTGTCTTCAATCTCTTCATGGGCTGTGATTAGTGAAAAGAAGAGCATCCATTTTGACATTTCTCAAGTTCCTGCTCTGAGTGAGTATTGGCTTTGCATGTCAGGACTTCCAGCTGCAGTGCAATTTGTCAAAGCTCCCTTGACTTTCAACTCTTCCCAGCTATCCAATTCATTCTTATACCTGCACAGGTTTTCTTTTCAGAGTGTGCTTCTACTATCCAACTCCTCCCCATCTGAAGGAGGCAAACTTAGAGAAATCATTTGCACAAGGTGAAGCAGGCATTGTTCTCTGAGGTTGGCTGATTCTGCCACACCTCTCCATTGGGGAGGGTTGAATCCACTAATGATGCGCAGAGATGCCAGTATTAGTTGCCCCCACCTGAGGCTGCTTGGAAGGAGGCAAGACCAGAGTAGTAACTTGTCTAAGCAACATAATGGGCAGCCTCCTCTCTTGGCAGCCGCTGAGACCATATAACACCTGTCTTGAAAGACCTACACTGGCTCCCAGTACGTTTCCGAGCACAATTCAAAGTGTTGGTGCTGACCTTTAAAGCCCTGAACGGCCTCGGCCCAGTATACCTGAAGGAGCGTCTCCACCTCCATCGTTCTGCCCGGACACTGAGGTCCAGCTCCGAGGGCCTTCTGGCGGTTCCCTCACTGCGAGAAGCCAAGTTACAGGGAACCAGGCAGAGGGCCTTCTCGGTAGTGGCGCCCGCCCTGTGAAACGCCCTCCCACCAGATGTCAAAGAGAAAAATAACTACAAAACTTTTAGAAGACATCAGAAGGCAGCCCTGTTTAGGGAAGCTTTTAATGTTTAATAGGTTATTGTATTTTAGTGTTCTGTTGGAAGCTGCCCAGAGTGGCTGGGGAAGCTCAGCCAGATGGGCGGGGTATAAATAAATTATTATTATTATTATTATTATTATTATTATTATTATTAGTTGGTTGGCTTGATGCACGATGAGATCTCTTAATGCTGTTATCAAACCATTACATTTGCTCTGGGTGCAACAGATCCTTGGGTACGTGTGTGAGAATGTTGCTTCGTGCAGTTTTGGTGTCATCTTCTCTCCTGTTCTTGCCCTTTTCTCTCTAACAGATTGTAGGCGGGCAGGATGTGGCACGAAGCTCGAAAGCATGAGCGCAAGCTCCGGGGGATGATGGTTGATTACAAGAAGCGAGCTGAGCGCCGGAGAGAGTATTACGAAAAGATAGTGAGTGTCTCCCTCTTTTGCTCTGCTCATGACTACCCTCCCTTTTCATCCAGTGTTCCCAGTGAGGGAGTTCTCTCTGTCCTGCTCCTTTCTCTCTTCATCCTTGAGAAAGGGAAAGGGAAATCATGGGGAGCAGGTAGCTCTTGAATGGCACCATCTGGTTTCTTCTTAAGATGTGACTCATAAGAATTCATAGAACTCATAGAGCATAGAACTCATAGAGCATATGCAGAGGTCACAGGTTCAGTCCCTGCCATCTCCAGGAAGGACTGCAAAAGTCTTCATCTGAAGCCCTGCAAAGGAGAGGTGAGGAGTCTCTGTATAGGCATCTGAAAGCAGCCATGTATAGGGAAGCTTTTTAAGGTTTAATGTTTTACTATGTTTTTATATGTGCCGGAAGCTGCCCAGAGTGGCTGGAGCAACCCAGTCAGGTGGGCGGGGTACAAATAAATTATTATTATTATTATTACTATTATTACTACTATTATTATTATTATTATTATTATTATTATTATTATTTATTTATTTATTTTATTATGTTACCGTAACTGTAACTCCCATCAGCCCCAGCAAGCATGACAAATGGCCAAGGATGATGGGAGTTGTAGTTTTGAAGCCACTTCCCATAAGCATAGACCATACTGTGCCAAGATGAAGCTGCGGTCTGCTTAGGAATATGACAGCTTGTTGTGTTGTGCTTCTCTTCCAGAAAAAGGATCCCGCCCAGTTCCTCCAGGTCCACGGCCGTGCATGCAAAGTCCACTTAGATTCTGCTGTGGCTCTTGCAGCTGAAAGCCCTGTGAATATGTGAGTAGCTTTCAGCTCTGTGCCGGCAATGTGGAAGTTTGTCTACTGAAAACGAGTGGGGAGGCTGCCCTTGTCATGTGATTCCTCCCCGAGGGTATTTTGGAAGGACTTCTTAACCCCCTTCCCTTGACATCTTGCCCCTTGCAGGATGCCATGGCAGGGGGATACTAACAACATGATTGATCGGTTTGATGTTCGAGCCCACCTGGACTACATTCCCATGTATACTCCTCCGCTGCTAAACCCAATGTAAGGTGTTCATTTGCTTTTTTTTATTATTCTGAGATGCACTGCCCCTTGTTTCGGGTCCCTTGCTTTGTTTGCACAATGAAATGGTTAATTAGAAGCTGGAAACAAAGAAAAGAGGAGCTTGGATAATTAGGCTTGATGCCTGACTTTATCATCCAGAAGGGGCAAGCAAGCGTGAAACGAAATAGTGGGATCTCTTATGTCGGGTAGGTTAAGGCCAGGATTGTCCAGAATCTTTGCACAGTTGGGCTATGAATATATACTGCACAGTTTGAGGCAACAGAGCCTTGTTGCTATCCAAGAGAGATTTGAGGATTTCCTCTGCCAGATCATTGCTGTACTACTTCTGAAGAGGAGGGTGGGCTGGTATTTTGCTATGAAAGGACCCATTTGGCACTTGAAATGCCTGCGAGTCTTCTCCAAAATTGTGCTCCCGTATTATGCAAATGAACATAAAATTATGCAGGCTAATGGGTATTCTCTAACTACTAGTTTTTAACCTTGTTTGGTTTTTTTTTTAATGGTTGAAAGGATTGAGGTTTCATTATTAAAGTAAAATGCCCTGGTTGTCTTCCTATTTAAGCGATGCAAAAAATGTTTGCAGGGATTTCCCTCAGAAACAGCTAAGCAAATGAATGGTTACATGCAGACCTGTATGTTTTTGCTTATGCCTTCATGGAGCATTTTTCCATCCTTTTAACAGTTGGCTTTGTAAGCTAGGGTCCAAAGAACCATGCGATTAATCCTGTGATGCTAAAGGGGTCCCCTTTGACTTCTTTGAACGTGGGGGTGAGGGCCCTTGCTCAGTGGTAGACCATATACTTCACATGCAAAAGGAAACAGCTTCGATCTGTGGGCTAGAAAGGTGTCATTTTTTTAAAAAAAGGACAAAGATTATGTTAAATTCTAAATGCACAGCGAGCAACCAGCTTTCAGCAATGGGTTAGGCACCATAACTCAGATTTGTTCCCTCCCCACAAATTGTCGTCATAATATTTAGCATTCTAATCCCTCTTCCTAAGCCTCTTCCTCTTCCTTCTCTAGTACCCCAGAACAGGAGTCTGATGAGAGGAAATGCAATTACGAAAGGTATAGAGGTTTGGTGCAGAACGACTTCGCTGGCAGTAAGTTCCCTTTGACTTTCTTTCTACTTCTGTTATAGGGCAGATGTCAGGAAAGAGTAGAGCTTCTGTCCTTAACGTTCTGGCTCAGGTGGCAGTTGCTGCTACTGTTTGCCAAGAAGGCTGATAAGTTACACCCCAGATTATTTTGTAGGTTAGTCACCAGGAAGCACAACTGATCTGATTACCTTCTCTTATATCCCTTAAATGGGCGAGATTGAGGGAGGGCTGAAGTATGTCAGACCCATGACATAGTTTGGAGTCCCCGTGATCAGGATATTGCTGCCGCTCTCTCTCATCCCCTCAATGACAAGATAAGACAGTACTGCCTCCTGCAAATGCTGGGAGGAGTGGCCTCTTCAGCCGGTGGAGGCAATAACTCTAGATGCCAAAAACTCTTCGGTACTCAGTCCAATTCAGGGATGGGGGACCAGCCAGCTGAAGCAAACCCCCCATAAACTGCCTCTCTTGTGTACGGCAAATTTGTGAAGACACTCAAACCAGCTTGCCTGAGAGAGATGCAAGTATAGGTGTGTTTGCAGATAGGAACAAATTCTTGCTTGGTGCATGCTGAGAGTGGAAGGACCACTGTTGCCACTCTTTGCTTCCCAGCTCCTGCTGATACCATCTTGTGTCTCCCCCTAGGGGTGTGGTTTCTTCCTTGAGTGACAGGGGAAGAGAACATTGGAGTTCTGGAGGCAGGCTGCGGAGAAGCATTGCTTGACCAGTTTGGGCAGGCTGGTGGCAGTTCCTCTCCGCAAACACATCTGCTTGTCTTTTGGCTACCTGCTGCCTGAAACGGGTCTCTTCAGCTGCCCTTTCCCCTTCCTAGGTGTGTCAGGATTGGAGGGGAGGGGGAGTCAGCAGATGGGGATGGAGGAACGGAGAGTTGTTCTGCCCTCTCAGGCAGTCTTCCTTGCGCTAGACCTGTGGAATTTCTGGTCTGCTTCACCTCCATCTCCTCCTCTCTCTCTCCCCCAGTCTCAGAGGAGCAGTGTCTGTATCAGATCTACATTGATGAGCTGTACGGGGGACTCCAGAAGCCCAACGAGGACGAAAAGAAGAAGTGAGTGTATTGGGAAGCTCGACTGAGTTCAGTCATGGAGGCAGAGTCATGGAGGCCTTTTGTATGTTTGAGCTGGTTCCTTTCTCCTACCCAGAGGATTGAGGACAGGTTGAATGTGTATGGAACAGGGGTGAGGAAGCTTTTCAACTCAAGGGCCACATTCTCCTCCATGCAGAGGACACATGCTAGTGTTGGGTGGGGTCAGGGGAAAAGTGGGTGGAGCAACAAATGTAGAATTTACCTTTGCACCATAGGCTAGTTTGGGGGCACACCTACTCACACCTCTCTCTCTGCCCTCCATTAGGACAAGAGGCATGAGCAGAGTTCAAGGACACAATCAATCCTGGAAAAACAGTTGAAGGGCAAAGCAGGCCAGTGAGGGTTGTAGCCTGAGGAGAGAGCCAAGGGCCAGATAAGACACATGAAGGGCCACATTTCACCCCTGGGCCTGAGGCTTCCCCTTCCTGCTTTGGAATACGACTAGGGCTTTTGTTTTACTCAAAAACCTTATGAAGCAGCTCCTTCCGAGAAGAAACCCTCACATTCTTTTTGAATTTCAGTGGCAACGCGAATGTATATTTTTATATTTAGCAGGCCCAGGCATTCCTTTCCCCCTCCTACTTTTGCGTCTTTGAAAGGTTGCAAAGAGGGGTATGGCTTGATGGCGGGGGGAGCTTTAGAATCCCAGCGCAGGTGTCTGTGCTGCATACTCCATCCAGCGTGTACTTAATGGGAGGGGTCTGACCAACTAGGTTAGCAGAGAAGAAAGCATCCATCGGCTACACGTACGAGGACAGCACGGTGGCGGAGCTTGAGAACCCGTCTGAGAAGAGAACAGAGGAGGAAGACTCGGAAGAAGACAGCAACACGGATGAGGATGAAGTTATCCCTGATATTGGTATGTCCCCAAGGCCTTCTGGCGTTTGGGATTGGGCTTTTAGAAAGTCGGGGATCTGACGGTGCTCCATTGTCCTCTCCCAGTATCCCCAGTCTGCTTCCTGCCTTACGATGTGCTGAACATGATGTATGCTTCCACCCCTAATCCATGTGCAGTAGGTGGCGGTCTGTGGGAGATGGGGACCTGTATTCTTTCCCAAGAGCTATCTGCTGCCGCATGCATTTTCCCCCACAGCCACACCACCCTCAGCCACTTCTCCCAGAGTTCTCCTGCCACTGAGGATGCGATCCTACGCATACTCACCTGGAAGTAAATTCCATTGAACTCAGTAGGGTTTGCTTCCGAGTTGGCAGGTAGATTTGACGATGCAGAATCGCCGTATGGCGTTGGCTTGGATAGCTTTATAATAACTAAAATGGTATTACTTTCGTTAGTCGCTTCATGCGCAAAAAAAGAGGCTCAGGGCGACTTTAACAAGGTAAAAATGCAAATGGGTAAAATTTAATGCAGTTTAAAACCCACAGTGCAAAATATCTAAAATGCTCATCTGATAACATAAAGGGGACAAGTTGTACTCACCCCTCTAAAAGATGTGGTCAGTTTAGTTGCCATAGACCTAAGGGAAGAAAAGGTTCTTAGCCTGGTGCCTGAAAACTGATAATGAAGGCACCAGGTGTGTTTCCATAAGGATGGGACAAATCAATAGAAGAGAAGTCTCACAGAGAACATTATCCCTAGTTAAATGAAGGTCCTCAGTGTGCAGCTGCCAACTGGCTCCCTTGTGTTGCTTGCAGATGTTGAAGTCGATGTAGATGAGCTGAACCAGGAGCAAGTGGCTGACCTGAACAAGCAGGCAACCACCTATGGGATGGCGGAGGGAGACTTTGTCCGGTAAGATGCCTGTGCTGTCGGGGCTCCTGAGCTTCTCCTCTGCATCATCAGCCAGGCGTTTCCATGGCGTTGGGCTTGTGCAGTGGCTGATGCATCACCTAGGTTACCCGGGACCTTGCATGGTACCCAGCCTCTTATTTTTAAACACCATGGGTGACAAGGAGTTGCCTGCAGGAGGGGTAGAGTATTGCATCCTTCCTCTGTGGCCAGCATGGAAATGCAGCAGGTTGATTTAGGAAGGTCTGGAGCGCTCAGTCTCTCCTCTACAGGAGACTGGTAAAACTCTTTGCAGGCCAGTGACTTCATGGGTTTATTTGCAAGGCAGCTGGGTAATGTCATGGAGCTGAGAAAAGGTGCTGAAAAGGGCACCCAACATAATTTAAGGGGTAGACCACCTTCCCCAAGACAGAAGCTTATAAAATTATGAAAGGTTTAAAGAGTGGATATGTAAGCTCACCATCGCCATGTCCTTTGGGGTCAGCCAAGGAGCTCTGGCAATTTGGTCAGGGCAGGGGAGAGGAATTTCTTCTTCTGTGAAGGCATAAGTAACTTGCAGAATGTGCACCTACTGGCCGTGCTGAATAACTACTGACTTGGATAGCCAGTGCTACAGATTATAGCTCTCCGCTCTAGCCAGCCTAGCCAATGGGAGTGGTGGTTCAGAACTACCACACTGGTTACTGCTTGCCAAAAGGGATTAGGCAGATTTCTTAAGGAGAGGTCTGTGAGTGGCTGTTACCCACAATAGTTAAATGAAACCTTCATATTTAGAGACAGTCTCCCTCTGAATACCAGTTGCTGGGGAACAAGCCAGGGGAGGAGGGCTGTCACCTTTTCAAGTGGTCTAGGTTCTGCTTGAAAGAGTCTCCACCCTTAAGAGAGGCTGTTGCCTTCTCTTTGACTGGCTGCTGCTGCTGCTGGACTTCAACCTGGTGCCCGCCATGTGTTTTGGGCTACACCTTCCACCAGACCCAGCCAGCCATGTTGTAATATTAAAACATCTGGATTGGGGAAGGCTGACTTAGCTGAGCCTAAGATGTGACCCTGTAGGGCTCATTTCATGGGGTAAAAATGCTGTGCTGCAGAAACCAAGCAAGCAAACACCTCGTAATTCAGAACTTGCCCCCCTCTTTCTGACACCACATGCATAAAACGTGTAGATCCATGTTAGAAAGCTTTGGATTGTCAGCTGTAAGCCACATGATACTGGCAGTAGTGTCTTTCCCTTGCAGTCGGGAGTTACTCTGCTGTCTATAATGTCATTGAGGTTCTCACAGGGCCAGTTGAGGGGGACAGGTACTAGAAGTCTGTGCTTAGGGGAACAGCAGCCCTTTCCCCCTTGGTTGGGGGGAGGGAATGGGGGAGGAGAGCCTGGTTTTAGCAGTAATGGCTGAATTATTACTAGGCCTAAGCTTGCCACTAGGCTCTTGCCTGCCTTTTGAGTTAGACATGAGACCTTGTACCAAATTGAGGGTGATTTTTTGGAGTGGGGAGCCCTGAATGTGTTGGTACCAGTTAGAATAGCTGCTGCGGGACACTAGAAGGCCTGTTCCTCCCCCCCCCCACGATTCTAAGCATCCCTGTCTTTCTCCCACCTGCCCCTTCCTCCCCTTGTTTCTGAAAGGATGTTGCGGAAGGACAAGGAGGAAGCAGAAGCCATCAAACATGCCAAAGCCTTGGAGGAGGAGAAAGCCATGTACTCGGTATGGAAAGTTGGGGACCTGGGCAGTTCTAAGAAGCCCTCTCCATCTTGCCTACCCCGTCTTGCTACCCCAAGGGATCATCTGTGATTCCCTCTATTTACGACTGACTGGACCAAGAGGTTCCTCTTGGTTAAACAGCAGGGAAAACTTTAGGATCAATTCCTCATGGAAGCATGCTTGGGGTGTGGGTGGGATACCCCCCCAAAAACCCAATTTATTCCAGGAAAAACAGAAAATGGGAGCATTTTCTGGGCCTCCCTCTTGGCGTGGTGGACTCTCTCGTGACTATCCCTCTTTCCAGGGCCGCCGCTCTCGGAGACAGAGGAGGGAATTCCGAGAGAAGCGTTTGAAAGGAAGGAAAATCAGTCCTCCGAGGTAAGCCTTTTTAAAGATGGGGGCTCAATTCAGCTGCCGTCGAGCCTAGGCATTTCTGTCTCTCCACAAGAGTTGAGAGGGAGCACCTGGGAATGCTTTCCCCTTTGTCCCTCATGGCAGCTCAGGGCCCTGGGTGAGGGCCATGCAACAAGGGCAGCCTGTATGACAGCCTCTGCAGGGAGGAAAGGATGCTGGGGCACGGCTGGGGCAAAAATAGGCAGCCCCCCTTGAGTTGGGCTGAAGCATTTCCTGAGAGGTTGGGCTTTTGCAAGTCTCCCGTGATGCTTCTGTGATTCTAGAACCGGTGCCGGTTTTGTCCTCATTTAATCCCCTATCGTTGCAGTTACGCTCGGAGAGACAGTCCCACCTATGATCCTTACAAACGGTGAGTGGATGCAGCTGCCCCCCCCCAGATGTGCTGGTGGGTGTCTGTACTCTTGGAGTTTCATATACCTGCACACAATGGGCGCACGGTTTCTCTGGTGGGGTTTCTAAAACAAGCAAACATGGGCTGTTCCCTGTCAACCAGACAGCCAAAATGTGGTGTTTGCATAGTTCGAGGCACCCTTGCTGCTGTAAAAGGCTGGAAGTAGAACACTGTATAGAGCATAACGTGGAACATTGGGATATAAAGGCCAGCAAGACATGGATTGAGCACAGTTGCAGCAGATGGCATGGAATTTAGGCTGGATATTCTGCTGCCAGCTCATGTTCCTCCGTAATCCTTGGGTTGAAGGGGAGGTTTTCATTCGCATTCAACAAAACATCTGTACAGTGGAACCTCGTGTTACGGACGGGATCCGTTCTGGAGGCCTGTCTGTAACATGGAACTGACACAAGCCAAAGTGCTGCGTCTGTGCATGCACACGGTGTGATTTAGCGCCTCTGCGCATGCGTGAGCAGTGGGACGCAACACGAAAACACATAGCCTGAAACGGACACAACATGAGATATGACTATACTTGCAGAACACATGCTATCTCTGTGTGTGTTTCGCTTTGTTTAGAGAGAGTTGGGGCCCAGTGTGAGGCAAATAACTCTGAGTTGCCTTGCGGGGGGAAACTCCACGCTGATGGCTTTGTGTTTTGTCCAAGGTGGTTTTGCTCCCCAGCTGTTTCCTAAGCTTCATTGCACCACAGAGTTTGCTAGTGTTGCACTGAGCCCAGCTTGGGCTGCCTTCCAGGGGCTTGGCCCATCCTCTACCACATAGGTGGGGAGAAAGTAGCTGGTAGTCCACTTAGTAATACCTGCTGGTTGCTGGACCTCTCTCAAAAGGACACTGAGCTAGGTGGGTTTTGGTCTGTTCAGACAAGATACGTCCACAAGCAAGACTGCATCACCCAGATGGCTTAGTGCAGATCAAGGATGCTCAACGCTCCTGAACACCTGAGTTTTGCATCCCTAAATCTTGTTGGGGTGTCTGATAAAGAGCAAGTGGAACGCGCAGCTGCTCTGTTCTGCTGCTCATAACCTGCAGTTGATTATCTGCCTTGATCCGTCAGATCGCCCTCGGAATCCACTTCCGAGTCCCGTTCCCGCTCTCGCTCGCCTTCCCCGGGTCACGAGGAGAAGATCACCTTCATCACCAGCTTCGGGGGAAGTGACGAAGAGGCAGCCGCTGCCGCTGCTGCCGCCGCCGCCGCTCAAACCGCAGGAGCTCCCAGGAAGCCCGCCTCCCTCGGCAAGGCACGCTCCAGCCAAGTGCAGCAGGGCAGCGCTGCGGCAGGTCATAGCGCCTCCTCCCGGTCGGTAACTTTCGTACCTGCCTCGCTTTCCCAAACCTTAAAGCAGAGACCATTCCAGGGTCAAAGGTTGACTTCTTATTTTCTTTCCCATCCTCCCCGACTGCTCAGAACCTTGACCACCAACTTTTGGGAACTTTGCATTCCCACTGGCCTCTCCTGTGGGCCAATCCCCACAAAGCCAAACTGTTCGTTGCAGAGTCCCCCTGGGAAATGAGGGGAAGTAGAGATTCCCTTCTTCCTGTGGAATGCTGGGAAACCTAAGGGTGGTTGGTCCAAGGGATGTGAAGGTGGGCGGGGTCAGCCGTGGTTTGTATCAGGGGGAGAATATGGGGCTGCGGTTTTTCTTTCTGGCTCATCTTGTATCTCTCCAACGAGAACAGCAGTAGCTGCTGTTGTTTCACTGAAGGAAGCAGGAAGGTCAGAGATCCTGTGTGGCTGCCTTGAGTTAAAATGGGCCCTGTTGTACTTTTTGGTTGGGGCATCCCAGAGCCCTGGGTTGCTGGTTTACTGCAAGTTGAAACATAAAATTTTGTAAACAGACAAAATTGAATACTGCAAAAGGATGAGATGGTTAACTTGTAGGCTGTGTCCCATAAGATTGCAGGTGTGGAAATGGTTTTAAAGGTTGGGGAGAAAGGATCTAGGCCACCTTTCTCCCTGCCACGCCAGTTTCCCACGGGAAGGGAATTTTTTTTTTTTTAAAGTCTGAAGTGGTATATCCCAGGTCAACCACCTCAATATGAGAACTAGACCATAGATTTGATATTAGAACAGTGAAATCACTAACTACTAGCTTGGGGACGTTAGCAGCAAAACCACAATTGCATATTGGAAGCATTCGTTCAGTTTTTCACTGCTCAAAGATTTGGGAGGCTGCAAGAATCCGTACAGTTTAGTCAATGCCCCCCCCCCACCTCCAGTCTCTCGCTCCGAATCTGTTTCCACGCAGAACTTTTCCAATGAAAGCTTTTTTCCATTCGTGGAGAGCTAAAAGTTGGCATGATCAGGAATGGAATGGATGGCGAGCTGCAGCGAGTTTACAGTGAGATCTGGCAGTAACCCAACATCCCACAGGGTCTCCCAACCCCTTCCTGCTCCTCTGGTGTGCTCTGCTTGCTGCGGAGCAAAGAGAGGAAGTTGAAGATGTGAATGTTTTGAGCTCCGGCACTGTAGTTGCTAATTGGGAAGCTTCTGTCTCTACTTGCGGACCCGTCGGCAGGGCTGGGTCTTGGTCTCCTGGGGTCTCCTCCTGCACCTTCTCGTCTTCCCCGCTCCCCTCAACTTTCCCCGCACCTGCCGATCTGCCTGTGCCGTGTGAATATCCAGCGCCGTGACTCTCCTCTTTACAGGCGACGCTCCACCTCCTCCTCTTCCTCCTCCACGTCGTCCACGTCCTCGTCTTCAAGCTCGCGCTCCAGCTCGCGGTCTCACCGGGCCGGCGGTTATCACAGAGCTAGCCGCTACGGCCGCTCGCGCAGCCACAGGTACTCCCGGTCCCGAAGCAGAACGAGGCGCTATTCGGCGGGAGGCTCGCGGGATGGCCGGCGCCACTCCAGATCTCGCTCCCCCGAGCGGGGCTGGCGATACGGCTCCCGCCGCAGGTCCAGGTGAGTCGGAGGAGCTCCTGATTTTTTTGGGGGGGGGAAGAGAGAGAGAAATCGATCCCCAACAACATGCTTCTTCTCTCATCCCTAGAAGCCATTCACGGTCTGGAGAACGCTACCGGTGGAGCAGCGGCAGGGGAGGGAGGCACTGGAGCAGCAGCCGCAGCAGCCGCAGCGACAGCGAGTCACGGAGCCGCAGCCGGTCAGCGTCTCCAGCCAGAGAGAAACTGCTGAGGCCTGCGGCTTCCCCAGCTGTAGGGGAGAAACTGAAAAAGTGAGCAAGGGGCGCACGCTGCTTTGATTGGAGTACAGGGTCCGGTTTAAGGCATAGCTGTCAACGTTTCCCTTTTTTAAAGGGAAATTCCCTTATTCCAAATAGGATTCCTCGAAGAAAAGGGGAAAGTTGACAGCTATGGTTTAAGGTGCTGGTTTTGATCTTTAAAGCCCTATGCGGCCTAGGACCCTCGTACCTACAGGACTGCCTCTCCCGGTATGCCCCACGGAGGAGCTTACAGTCCACAAATACCGTATTTTTCGCCCCATAGGACGCACCGGCCCATAGGACGCATCAAGGTTTTGGGGGGGACATAAAGAAAAAAAAATTATTTCCCCCCAGGCGCTTGTGGGGCAGGCAGCGGGGAGAAACGCTCTTCTCCCCGCCGCCCGCCTTGCGATCAGGTCCGGGGACAGCAAGGAGACGCAGCGCGTCTCCCTGCTGTCCCCGGAGTGGTGGGGCAGGCAGGCGGGGAGAAGCGCTCTTCTCCCCGCCGTCAGCCTCCAAACCACTTCGGGAGACAGCGGGATGGCGGCGTTCTGCCTCCCTCTGTCCCCCGACCTTGGGCTGGCGCTGGGGCTCTCCTGAAGACTGGAGAGCGAGAGGGGTCGGCGCCACCAACCCCTCTCGCTCTCCAGGCTTCAGTGAAAGCCTGCATTCGCCCCATAAGACGCACCCACATTTCCCCTTCATTTTTGGAGGGGAAAAAGTGCGTCTTATAGGGCGAAAAATACGGTAACAACACTTTGGAGGTCTGCAAGGTTGTTAGATTGGTCTCAACCAGGGTCTTTTCAGTACTGGCCCCAACTTGGTGGAACACTCTGTCACAAGAGACCAGGGCCCTGCGGGATTTGACATCTTTCCGCAGGGCCTGCAAGACGAAGCTTTTCCGCCTGGCCTTTGGTTTGGACTCAGTCTGACCCTTATGTTTCCCTCCCCTTATGGTTTTGATTTATGGGCTACTACTAAAATGAGGCTGCATTTTAAATTGTATTTTAACCATTACTTCAACCCGTATTTTAATTAACTGTTCTTTCTTTTTTATTACTTTTTATTGTAATTTTATTGGTGTTAGCCGCCCTGAGCCCGGTTCTGGCCGGGGAGGGTGGGGTATAAATAAAAAAGTTATTATTATTATTATTATTTCAATTTAATGTTTGTAGCCTGCTTTTTCCTACAACAACTGTTGAGCTCAGGGTGGCTCGCAAAAGAATTGCAATAGCTTTGGCAAGCAACAAACGTTGCAGTCACTGCAGTATCAAACACAATAGTATATCAACCTGGAAAAGGAACCCTTCTAGGAGAAGGAAGATTCTGATCTGAAACCTGTGCTGCCTTGTGGGCTATTTTCGGGAGAAGGAAAGGCTAAGGAGTAAACCCTACCCAAATCCAGAGTGGGGTCCCTAAGATGGTTGGATGGTACAGTGGTGCCCCGCAAGACGAATGCCTCGCAAGACGGAAAACTCGCTAGACGAAAGAGTTTTCCGTTTTGGAGGTGCTTCGCAAAACGAATTTCCTATGGGCTTGCTTCGCAAGACGAAAATGTCTTGCGAGTTCCTGCGGGTTTTTTTTCCTTCCCCCCCTTTTTCTAAGCCGCTAATCCGCTTATCAGCTGATCCGATCAGCCGATAAGCCGCTAAAAGCCGCTAATAGCGCTAATCCGCTAATCCTTCAATGGGCTTGCTTCACAAGACGAAAAAACCGCTAGACGAAGAGAATCACAGAACGGATTCTTTTCGTCTTGCGAGGCACCACTGTACCTTGTATGCCTCCTTCCTGCAACTCCTGCAGCCAAGCAGGTTTCTTCTGCTCAGGGGTCCACAGTGGCTAATAAAATCTGGGAATAGAAATAGCAGCCTCTGCAGCAAAAGGTGCTCCTTTAGCAGCAGGTGCATTTGAGCATCTTTTTGTCTGTACTGACTTGACGTTCCTACCCCTTCCTGTCCCAGAGTGGGCACCCGTATTTTTTTCTTCTGCTGTAACAAATATAACCTGTTTACCTTCTCTCCCTCCCTTTTCTCCAGGGCTGAAACTGCCGGTGGTAAAGAGACAGGAGCTGCCAAAGTCAGTAAGAATTTAAACCTCACCTCTTAATTTCCATCACTGCAGAAAAAGACGCAGGGAAACAATAGAGATGCGGGGGGGGGGGGAGTGTTGTCGTTTTTTTAGAGTTTGGATGGCCACACTTGACTGCTTCAGACATGGTCAGAAATGTAGCTCTTGAGCACCTCCTTAGGGTGCTACCAAACCAGGAAGCCGTCTTTTAAATTTGGACCTTGTCAGGCTAGTGTTGAGGGGGTTGGGTCTCCAGGGAAGTTTGTGTTAATGTTGGGGTTTAACTTTTTGGTATAGCCAAAGGGGGTGGGTGGATAGCTGCTTTGGAGGGGGGTTTCCTGACCAGGTCTAGAATCTAATACCAGGGGTTGTCTCTTTGGGGGAGTCTCTCTCTCTCTCTCTCTCTCTCTCTCTCTCTCTCTCTCTCTCTCTCTCTGTGTGTGTGTGTGTGTGTGTGTGTGTTATGAATGCATGGGTTTACCTGTTAACTTGGATTTTTTGTTCTCTCTCTTGTTGACACTTTTGCACTGATCCTGCCATGCAGCCCTGGCTTCTGGTAGTTTCCTCTTGTTGGGACCAAAACCAGATCTCGCTTCTCCTGGAAGCCTTTTCCTTCCATGTTTTATGGCTCCGTTTCCCCTGAAATGCCCTGCCTGTTCCCACCCCACCGCATGGGAAACCAGTGTGCATATAAAGAAACATGGCAGTGCTGCTGAGCTGTCTTCCTACCCAACCATGAGCCCGTTGGGAAAGCATCTGTCAGGGGAAAGCCGGGTGGAGTTGTGTCTTGGGCCAGTCTTGATGCATCCTTGCTCCTGGTGGTTGGGGCTGTTTAGAACAATGGGTAGATTTACTCCTCCTCCTCCTCCATTTATTAAATCCCTCATACCCTGCCTTTCCTCGGTGGGCTTAAGGTAGCTAACAGTGCATTAAAACAACAAAAGCTTCAGAAACCATTTAGGAGAAATAATAACCAAAGCAGCAATAAAATATTGAAAAATAGAGGAAAAAGTTGAAAAAGCAACAGCTGTCACATGCCCTTTCCCCACACAACGTCATCCAAAAGCATTCCCCCCCCCCCCAAGCCAGGCCTTAAAGCTGATGTTAGGGATTGCCAACAGGGTTCCCTCCAGATGTTTGATTTGTCTTGAGTCTTGGGTGGCTTTCAGTGGACTACCTTGGAGTAATGCCTCCTGATCCTTGGTTCAGTATCCAAGGAGTGACCTGAAAGTGTTGGCAGCCTCTGGCACAACCAAGGGCTTCTTTATGATCTGGGTTAAGAGAAATATGTAGACAGTATCCCCCGCTCTCGATATAAATATCTGAGTGGGCATTCAGTCCCAGAGAGAGCCACTGGGAGCTGTGAGTGGCTCCAGCGTGAGCATTTCTGACATCTCATGGAATTCCCTGAGCATTTAAACAATGGGGTATGGTGTCAGCAAGACAGATTTGAGGTATGGATGGTGGCGTTTATGTGCGCAGGAGGTTTTTAGCCCTAGCTCAAGCCACTGCACGACTGAAGAGAGTTTTCAACAGCACTACGTTTGTTATCTCAGTTACGGTGTCCGCTTGCTCCCTCAAAGATTGTGCTTCTCCTAGAAATGACTCCTGCCTGCTGTTGGTGGTCCATGGCAGAGCACAGCCACCCCTGCTCAAACGTTTGCTTTCAACTCTTAAGGCATGAAAAGTTGGTATAGAGCTTTAAAAAATCAATGCGGAAAACCACAGGTTCACCTTCCAGAGAGATTGCTTATGCAAGCAGGCAGCTGAGCCATTGGGGAGGTGGGGGTTGTCTGTGAATTTCGATCTTGCTTGGGCTGGAGCCTAAAGCAAAGGACGCTACTTGCTAGCCAATTTCCTTGTTGGAATTTGTAGGGGAAGAAACTACTTGTAGACCTGAACGATGCTTGCAGCTCTTCAGAAGCTCAAGGAAGGAAGTGAAACCTCTCGATTTTAGGGCATAGTTTAACAAATCTACTGTTTCTTTCCCCATCTCTCAAAGTGTAAAGCCAGGTCTCCCAAGGCAAATGTGGCTTTCTTGTCTTTTCGCAGCTTATTTAACTCTTCTAGTTCAAGTTCTCTCTGTTTTAAACTGGGCTTGCTCAGGGAGTGCCCTTGGGCTAGTTTTCTTTATGTCTGGGCATGTCTTTGAGAAGTAGTGGTAGCGGTTGGAATTGATGCTCACAGGTGGGCACAAATGTCCCTACTTTGGCATGGAAAGTAGAAATGTGGGGGGTGGGAGTCCAGTGAAGGGCTGCTTATCCTGGCACGTGGGGGTGCAGGTGATGGCCCCATAGTCCACGTTCTTCAAACAGTGCAAATGTATGGGAACCTCATCCTGAGAGCCAACCCATCATGGGTGACAGCAGAGGACTGGCTGAGCTACAGTGGGGATCCTTGCTCATTGACTGCAGCACCCAGCCACGACTTGCTTGTGTGCATTTGGACCCCGAGGCAGAACTGTCCCATCTCCCAATGAGATTTTCTCCCAACAGTATTTTCCCGGCGAAGACAATTAACACATTTGGTTGAGAGTCACCAAGAGGTTTCAGGTTCTGAAAGACTAAACTTCAGACACTTAATGAAGAGTTGGGTGGGGTGGGGCTTGTTTGCTTGTGTCTGGTGTTTCAGCAATCATGAGTGCTAGGACTTTGGCTTGTCTTCTTCTTTTTAGATGGAAAGGTGGGGGTTCTCAGGGCTTATGGTTGGGGTGGGGTAATTCATACCAGTGACCACAGAAGCACCACAAGCAGCTTGCACAGAGGATGTTGGGAACCCCTGTGTTCTCTTGAGGATTATCCCAGCCACAGGAAGGAGTGGAGGAGAAGCGGATGGAAGCCCACCTTTGCAAAGAACCCTTCGAAAGTTATTGGCCTTAACATTTTTACTGGAGATGCAATTTTCAGCTCTCCTGCCTGCCCTTTTCGAGGCCATTGAGTACCAGCAAACATTATCCATTGACTTGGATGCCCAGTCGCCATGACTGTCTGCTTAACAACCTTGTAGGGATTGGAGTGGATTTCAGTACCCTGTCAATGTGTGTTAAGTTGATTCCTTGCACCTTCCCTACCGCCACCTCCTTGGGAATGGCCCAGTCTAGATTTCCAGGGACTGTTTTCCCTTCCCACAGGCTCCAGCTTCCTTTTTCCGCACTTGAAACGCTCCTCCTTTAAAAAGATTAATCCCCTTCAGTTGAAAGCGCCTGGCTCCTGATCGTTACAGGCAAAGGAGCCCATAGGCCTCTGTTGGCTCTCCTGCTATATATCCTGGGGAGATGGCCTCCCTTGAGCAGCCCCCTCCTTGAGCAGGGTGTGCTGCTGGTGAGTCCCCTGGAACTCAACCTACTCTTCCTTGCTTGAAAGTCGGACTCTGGCTGTCTTGAGGTCTCTCTTTTCCTCCCTCCAGATGTTGTGTGACACTGCGGAAATACATTATATAGGGTCCCTCCCCCAAGGCCCTTTTCTCCCCATGTATGCCTTCTCCCAGACTCGTTTGACTGTGAGTTCAGGCCAAGGCGGGGGCAACCTCTTAACACCTTTCTGTTTGCCTTCCGCTTGTAGCCAAAGCTGACCCCACAGGAGAAGCTGAAGCTGCGTATGCAGAAGGCGCTTAACCGGCAGTGTAAGCATCTGGGCTGGAGGATGCTGGCTGGGGTGGTGGGTGGGCGGGCGACCCACCCAGGGGAGCCATCTTCTTCTTTAGACCTGTTTGGTTCCACGCGCTCATATTCCCCACTCTGCCTCTTCAGTCAAAGCAGATAAAAAGGCCGCCCAGGAGAAGATGATGCAACAGGAACACGAAAGACAGGTAACTGGCAGGCGCACTGAATTCTGCGGTCTGAAAAGCCCTGTTCTGCAAGTGGAATAAACTTAAAATGGAGCTGGAATGGACAAATGCTAACTGGGATGCTGTTGTCAGTTCCTAAAAATATTTATTTACCGCTGTTCATGAGAAGAAATCTCAGAGCCGTTTGCAACAATTGTGCATAAAACCGTATAAAAATTTACAAGTCAGAAGGCAGTTGGGTATTATGGAAGGAGGCGTTTTTAATTGTCTGCAGAAACCTGATGGATTAGAAAAGTTTTCAGCAGGCATTTAAAAGTTGAAACCCTTGCTGAACCTCTATTGGCAGTGTGTTCCAAAGGACCAGGCCGATGACATGAAAAGCTCAGTTTCCCGTTGTTGTCTAATAAGCCTTGCCAGCTCAGTCAGTAGAGCATGAGACTCTTAATTTCAAGGTTGTGTCTTTGAGTCCTACGTTGGGCAAAAGGTTTCCTGTATTGCAAGGGCTTGGGTTAGATGACCCTCATGGTCCCTTTCAACTCCATGATTCTGAGACAAGCTTGCAACACTAAACGCAGGGTTTCTTCTAACCATGGTTTCTTCAACAAAAACTACAAGTTGTCTCACAGATGAGCAAGCAAGCCACAGCTTATTTCTTTGGTTTCACTTATTTTCTAACAGCTCTTGCCTTGCACCTTTGTAACTTGGCAAGTTGGCCAAACAAACCATGGTTACACCAGACTGCTGAGGTTCAGCCATAGTGCCAAAGCATACTTAAAAGCAAGCCAACAGAAAAAAGCATGGCTTCACATTGTGGTCCGTTGCTACGAGAGTCTACCGGGCTGGGCGTTTGGATGTTCAAACGATCCATAGCGAGTCAAAGCTAACCATGGCTTTCAAGGATGCAGAATTTTATTCCACTTGCAGAATTACCATTTTCTCGCTGCAGAGCGTACCGTTTGCCAAGGTCGCCCTTGGCTTGTCTGCCTTGCGTGGTGTTCACCGTTCGGCTGACTGGCATGTGCTATCTCGTCTCTTCCAGGAGCGGGAAGATGAGTTGCGTGCCATGGCTAGGAAGATCCGGATGAAGTAATGTCTTTTGGGGTTTCCTTGCCCCTCCCGGCATGGAGCAGTGGGGGAGCGTGGGGGGGGGGGAGAGGGAGTGGCTTGGTTGCCTGCCTGCTAAATCGGCAGCATTTTTTCTTGGCAGGGAGCGCGAGCGCCGGGAGAAGGAACGAGAGGAGTGGGAGCGGCAGTACAGCCGGCAGAGTCGGTCTCCTTCCCCACGTTACAGTGAGTGCCCTGGGGCTGGTGGGAGGAAGAGCACAGTGGCAATGGGGCTGTTGTCAAGCACCGAAGAAAAGATCATTATTTTGGGGGTCCTACTTTGACAGTGAGGTCCCTACAGAGATAAAAGAACTTCACCCAGACAAGTAGAGAGGTCTTGGCCAAAACATTCATGCCTCATGAGTACAGTGGTACCTTGGTTCTCAAACGCCTTGGTATTCAAACAACTTGGAACCCAAACACTGCAGACCTGGAATTAAGTGTTCTGGTTTGCAAATGTTTTTTAGAACCTGAACATGCTCCGTTTTGAGTGTTACGCTTCTGTTTTGAGTGTTATGCTAAGGTCTGTCTGTTTTTGCTATTTATTTTGCGTTTTTGCGGTTCTTTTTGTGTGTGTGACTATATAGAACCCTAGGGGATGCAGGTGGCGCTGTGGGTTAAACCACAGAGCCTAGGACTTGCTGATCAGAAGGTCGGCGGTTCGAATCCCCACAACGGGGTGAGCTCCCATTGCTCGGTCCCAGCTCCTGCCAACCTAGCAGTTCGAAAGCACATCAAAGTGCAAGTAGATAAAGAGGTACCACTCCGGCGGGAAGGTAAAAGGCGTTTCCGTGCGCTGTTCTGGTTCGCCAGAAGCGGCTTAGTCCTGCTGGCCACATGACCCGGAAGCTGTACGCCGGCTCCCTCGGCCAATAAAGCAAGATGAGCACCGTCCCCAGAGTCGGTCACCACTGGACCTGATGGTCAGGGGTCCCTTTACCTTTTTATATGGAACCCAGTTCAGCTACTGATTGATGGATTGTGTGACTGCAATACATTGTTTATTGCTTGCTTTCATTTTATGGACCAATGGTCTCGTTAGATAGTAAAATTCATGCTAAATTGCAGTTTTAGGGGGTTGTTCTTAAAAGTTTGGAACGGATTAATCCATTTTGCATTACTTTCTATGGGAAAGTGCACATTGGTTTTGGAACGGACTTCCAGAACGGATAAATTTAAGAACCAAGGTACCACTGTACTTCACTGTTTGCAGATTGACTCTTCCTGAAAAACACACACACAACTATCATGGAATTGTAGTTAGGATCATCTAGTCCAGCCACCTGCAATGCAGGCATCTCAACTAAAGGATCCACGACAGATGGGCCATCCAACCTCTGCTCTGACCCTGGGGTGGTTGGAGTGCGGTAACATTGGATTAGAACATGAATTCCACCCTTGTAAAGATTTAAGAAGAGAATTAGGTGGTCCCCCATAGCCGATTCATCCCCGACTCGCTTTTCTGCAGGCTTTGGGACCCTGAAAGGAAGCAAATATTCCTGCCAGGCGGTTTGCCAAACCTCTGTTTGCAGGGAGTTCCATAGTACAGGGACTGTCCTACAACAAGAGGCTTTGTCCCTTGTAAAGGCTGACCGAGCCTCAGGGGCACCAGAGGGTCTCCGTGATTTTTCTGCTTCTTAATGGCTTCTTAAAGGTTCACATCCTTTCCTTCCTCCACTGCCCTTGCTAAGAGATTAACAGGTTTAGCCTAAATGGGCAAATGCGGAGAGTTCCGGAAATGTAATTTGGGGGTTCTTGACTTTCCCGTTTGTCTTGCAGGTCGAGACTACAGCTCTTCGAGGAGGTAAATTTTGCTTTTGCTTATTGACTCTAGTGGCGAAAGGGAGATAGACGCAGGCCTCTCACTGAGCTGATAAGACGGAGCAGAGGTGGAGAGATACAGGCGCCTTTCAGAACCTGCATTTCTTCCTCTGAGCTGCCTGAAACATTTAAATAGTTTGAACGTGAGGCCAGTCTGATCCCTCTCAGGCTGCAGATGTTCTCCAGCCACTTTAACAGTTTGCAAAGGGTCCTTTGGCACCTTCAAGTCTTCTTAGATTTGCTAAGGCATGAGCAATATGCTTCCTATGTTCATGGGCACAAGCCTACTTTGTTCGGTGCAGGAAATGAAATCTCAAGTTGGCAGGGTGTGTGTGTGTGTACAGTCATACCTCGGGTCAAGTATGCTTCGAGTTGAGCGCGTTCAAGTTGCGCTCCTTGGCAACCTGGAAGTAACGGAGCGCGTTACTTCCAGGTTTCACCGCATGTGCAGACGCTCAAAATGACGTCATGCGCAGAAGCGGCGAAAAGTGACGCGCGCAGACGTGCCGTCGCTAGTTACGTTTACCTCTAGATGCGAACGGGGCTCCGGAACGGATCCCGTTCATATCTAGAGGTACCACTGTATATTATTTATTTATTATTGTTTATTGAATTTATATACCGCCCCATACCAGGAAGTTTCAGGGTGGTCCACAGAACTATATATGTATAGTTGTGCTTGCTTGCGTTTGCACACACATACACACCCACGTGTGTGAATAATTTTAAAGAAGAAAAATGCAAGGCAGGAGCTGAATGGCAGTGAGATGCAAAAAGAAAGAGTTTGTGGTCATTTGGTCCAAGCTTTCAGATGCATGTTCTGTATTGTCATAGAATCATAGAGTTGGAAGAGACCACAAGGGCCATCGAGTCCAACCCCCTGCCAAGCAGGAAACCTAAAAAAGTCTTTAGCTGTTTCTCTAGCCCTTCCTCCCAAAGGAGCCTGGGGTAGTAAACAACAAAACAGCAAAAACAATGCAAAGGATTTTTTTTTAAAAAGGCAGAATATTTTCCCAGCTAAATAATTTTCAGAGTTGCCAAGAATAATATATTTCAGCCAACAAGCGTCTGGGTGAACAGCAATGTTTATAAATTCTGCCTAAATATTAATAACTAGGGAAACAGTAGGCATGAGAAGCCTCTGCAAGTGGCGGAGAGGTGATAACTTATTTCGGAATCTCTGGGATAATTGTGTCCACATCTGTCGGGACAGGAAGCCATTATCTTTATTAAGACCCAAGTGACTAGTTCTGAACTTATGAGTTGTCATTAAGTGCCCTTGAAGTCTCTTTGTACAAGTAACATGGTTAAGTACATGGATAGTGGGATGTACCATATTTTTTGCACCATAACACTCACTTTTTTCCTCCTAGAAAGTAAGGGGAAATGTCTGTGCGTGTTATGGAGGGAATGCCTACGGGTGGCATGCCTACGGATTTTCCTCCTCTAAAAACTACGTGCGTGTTATGGTCGGGTGCGTGTTATAGAGCGAAAAATACGGTACTTTGCCCTGCTTCCAAGCAGCTTGGTGCATTGCAGTATTAGGCCTTCTGATTTTTTTACTTCCACAAAAACCCAATAAAATGCAGCTGACACAGAGGAAGACTTTCCCAAGGAAGGCCAGCCACTGTGGGCTTTGTGGCTCGGCAATTAAAAGTGCTTGACCACTTCCCTATACCAAGTTCAGTGTTCTTATCTGCTACACCGTGTTGGCCTGGCTAGTGCTTGCTTAACAGAGCAATCATCTACCACCGACAGGAGTTGTGACTTTGTGGAACTCTTACTACTGTATTTTTTGCTCCATAAGACACACTTTTTCCCTCCTAAAAAGTAAGGGGAAATGTGTGTGCATCTTATGGAGCGAATGCAGGTGGGAGGCTCTGCTCAGCGCTCCCTTTAAAGAGCCGTGTGGAGTGTGTGTGCAGCTCTTGGGGGCTTTTCCCTGAGGAGGGAGAAGGG
This sequence comes from Podarcis bocagei, assembly GCF_964188305.1. Lineage (NCBI taxonomy): Eukaryota > Metazoa > Chordata > Lepidosauria > Squamata > Lacertidae > Podarcis > Podarcis bocagei. The sequence continues at coordinate 10,023,614 of NC_138132.1, forward strand.
CAGCCCGTCAGTCCCTTCTCCCTCCTCAGGGAAAAGCCTCCAAGAGCCACACACACGCTCCACGCGGCTCGTGAAAGGGAGCGCTGAGCAGAGCCTGGGATGCATACAGCCTCTGCTCAGCGCTCCCTTTAAAGAATATTATTTTTTTGCATTCCCCCTCTAAAAACTAGGTGTGTCTTATGGAGTGAAAAATACGGTATATAGGTTTCTGAGTTCTCATGTGACCTGTTTTTCTGCCTCCTACAGGCATTCACGGTCCCGATCTCGGAGCCCTCATTACCGCCACTAGAATCTGTTCCTGGTTCTGTTCCACGCTGCCTGCCTCCCGCCCAGCTGGTTCACCAGGCCTCATGTAATCCTGTAATAACGCTGTACATTGCTGGTTTTTGTTTCTATGCTGTCTAAATAAATACATAAATAAAGCCAGAAGCGGTCATCTCTTGACGAGCACCTTCAGCTGCACAGAACCGTCTTGCTCCCTTTCGGAAAGACTTTGATAGGAGCTTCTAAGGACGTGCGCTTCCTTTCATCCCCAAGCTGTGTGTAATAAGCCCTGTAGAGATCATGCACAGCAAGGAGTGAGGATGGGAAGTCCAAGGGCTTCCGCTTGCATCCAGAGCCAGCCTGGGAATAAGCCACTCAGCTCAAAAGTTGTGAAGCAAAATGCACAGGCACCAATCAGAGCAACTACTATGTAATAATCAAGCCCGCTCCTACTTTTGGGTTTTCCCCACCACCAATGCTTAGAGTCAGGACTAGGGCTGGGTGAGACATGGTTTTCAACACTGTGATATATCACCAGCTAAACATTGTGGTATAGTGATATATCATGGTATCTGAAAGAAGGATGGAGCTATGTCAAGGCACTGGCTGGCTTCACAGTTTTCCCCGCATTGTGATTTTTGCTGACGCCTGCTCTTGTCATTCACTTCCCCTGCAGGAGGCAGGGGAGAGCTGAGCTGGCAGAGTTAATGGGCTGCAATAATCTAGAGAGGCATTGTGATTTTGGCAGAGCACACACACATACACAATCATGATTTGAGATACGTTGGCAGGTCAGAAATTATGAAACTGGTATCACAAAATTGACTTCACGCCAGTTTTGGATGTTATATCGCCCAGTCCTAGTCAGGGTGCTAGAGTGAAATATAGTCACATAAGTCCAAGGGCAGGCACAAATGACCCAGGGGGTCCCTTCTCTGGACACAACAGCCTTGCTGGATCAAATCAAAAACCTATCTAGGGCAGCATCCTGTTCTCTGTGTGCGCAACTCAGTGTGAATCAAAGCACCATGGCTGGAGTCCTCAGCGGTCAGTAGGCTAAATGGATATTTCATGATGGTTTATGATATACTCAAAAGGATAAACACAAAAAAGTCACGCCTGTGCGTGAGCCTGAACTGAGCTGCAATGCATTTTTTTAAAAACAAGGGCCCCTTAATTCACTTTCCTCTGAGCCGAAGCAGCTGAGAATTTCCACTGCACCACTAGTTTCAGGTAAATGCCAAAGAACACGGGAGACCCAGCACCAAACATCTGCAGTCAACTGCCATCCCTCCAGGGTCCTGCCGTTTGTTTAGAAGCAGCTGCTGAATCAGCATTTGCTGTATTGCAATGCTTTATTGCATGAGAGAATAACTCCCTCTACAGTGTTGATGCTGCGTTACTGCTAGTGTAGTTAAAATGGGGCTGCCCACAAGAAGGAGGGATTAGCAGGCTTAGGGGGAGACCCCCGAAACAGCAAAAATGGGAGCTTGTAATGTTGGCAATACTGGGGAAACAAAACAGGAAAGCGGTGGGGTGCAGCACTTCATACTGTGAGATTTTGTTACAGCTCTTACTTGCAACACAGACCTAGAATCTGGGAGGCAGTGCGTGCAGAACAGTGAATCGTGCAGAGATGTAGCAGGCAGCCTCCTCTGCAGTTCAAACTCATTACTTAATTTGTCATAGCCCGCTGGACATGTCTGCTAGGAATAAACCGAGTCTGCTCTCTGCAACTCACAGAGGACTGAACACTTGCTTATAAAAGGTGCTTTAATAGTAAAAAGGCAGAGCTGTCAAAGCTCAAAGGAGTATGCGATGATGTCTGAACATCGGAGCAGCGCCTCTCTCTGTATCCCCAGTGGAGTCTGAAGCTCAGAGACCTGGAAGTTCAGGATGTCAATGTCGGACGCTCCAAACAAAGCTGTGACCTTGACCCTCTCGTACATGGTGAATCTGACGGGCCGCCCAGCCATGGCTGAGAGGCTGCGCAAGTAGCGTTCTCGAAGCGTCACACGGCTTTGCTGCTCCTGCTCTAGGTCTGCTGCGCTCCCAGAGGAGAGGCTGGCAGGACCAAGGGCCTGGAAACGGGGGGAGTTGGGATCGAAGCCGCGGCTTGACCCGTCGGGTCCGTGGGGCAGGCGGATGACCGCAACTGGCACCTTCATCGTGCACTCCTGCTGGCAAAGAGGAGAAATATGTTATACAAATGGCGCCTTGTTTGTGTCAGCAGCAGCAGGTACTCTTAAGGAATAATTCAGGAAGTAGGTGCTCCTATGGCTTAGAATACATTCTGCCCTCCCATTCACCTTGCTGAGCAGACCAAGTTAACTCTGTAGTTTAAGCTGTTTGAAATAGACTGCAGGATTTTTTGCTCTTGTTGCTGTGTTCCATAATCACGAGAGGTATGAGCCCATTTTAATGTTTAAAGAAAAGCTTATACAGTGGTACCTCGGGTTACATGCGCTTCAGGTTACAGACTCTGCTAACCCAGAAATAGTACTTCGGGTTAAGAACTTTGCTTCAGGATGAGCACAGAAATTGTGCTCTGGCGGCGCAGCGGCAGCGGGAGGCCCCATTAGCTAAAGTGGTGCTTCAGGTTAAGAACAGTTTCAGGTTAAGGACGGACCTCCGGAACGAATTAAGTTCTTAACCAGAGGTACCACTGTATGTTCAAGGAACCTTATGATTCTGTGCTGGGAGAGAGAAAAAACCCCAGACTTACAAAGATTTCAAGGTCCCGTGGCCTTAATGTTTGGATTTCTCACGCCTGATCAAGATGGCCACAAATTTCACATCCTGTTTTCAACTGGTGGGTTGCAACAGGGTTAAATGTCGGTCATGGGGTGTGAGAAGGTTGAAGACAACCAGCTCTAGGTAAGCAATGTACTTTTTGTTCCAGGTGGGTGGAAGGTTGGGAGGTTGGGAACCTCGGAGCAAAAGCAGCCTTCCAGCCCCTGCGTCTCCCTCCAGGCTACTCTCTTCTGTCAACCTTGCCCCTAAAGTGCTTTTGCCTGCCTGGGCTGTGTCCTACAATGGCGATGAAGCCTCTTGCTAGAAAGCCTCTGACCTTCGCACAGCTGGAATGTAGCACAAAAGGAAAAGTCCCACCCATTGCTCTGCCCAGGTCTGTTTCTGGCCCTGCCCACCACTGGTATGCGGCATGGCTGTTCATTACCCATAAGAGAATGAAAATTTATTCCCACCCTGTGCTGTAGATTTAGGGGAGAGGTGAGCTACTGACTTGGAATTTTGGGTCACTTCTGCCCTATGCCAAGGGCAGAACTCTTGCCAGCTGGGAACTCTTTGCCTGCTGAAGCAGCCATGGCTGCTGGTCTTCAGGCAGCAGAGGGTTAAGCACAGGCTTAAGGGGGCCTGTAAACAGGAAGTGCTGCTGCACGAGGACAGCCTGTTTTCCCCTCTGGACGGTGGCGGCACCAACTTGACGCTCCCTCACTGTGCCAACATCCTCTGTGGCGGGCGGCCAAGCCCAGGGTCAGCGGCGAAGAGGATGTTTTGCACAGCGAGCTGGAGAAACAGCCGCCGGCAGCCAAGGACAACTCTGGTGCAAGGAGGAGAGCGAGAGGGGTTGGCCTGGGCCAGAAAAGGATGCTGCTGAATCCAGAAGCTTAGACTGTTAGCAAAACGCTAGGTAACTCTAGTTTCCTAAAATGAATTTACTGCTTCCTCTCCACAGCATCCCTGGTGGACAGTAGCTTGAAGAAGAGGCGGTTAACCCCTGGTCCGATTCGGAATTCCCAAAGTTCCTTGCAACGGGAAAACCCGTGACAGTTGACCTCTGTTGGTGGAGATGTGCCCCCAGAGGAGGATTGATTCCAAAAAGGCAGGGCGGTACGCACTAGCTTTGGGAGAAAACTGCATGATTCACAGTCCTCTAGGCTCAAAGGATCCAGCCACAGAGCAGCCCTTCTGCTGCCTCTCTGCCCAATTTGTCATGCCCATCTTGCCTCCTTCCAGTCAGTTGCCACTGGGTGAGGTCCTGCCATGGGTTGTGATTGCAAGAGGGCTGCCTGTCCCAAGAAGAGGCTACCTGCTGCATCTCTGCCCTCTGGGTCACAGGACTAGAAGAGGATTGAAGTGGGAGGAGTAGAAGCAGGCTACACACATACACACAGGCGTAGTCTGCACCTGCCAGTGCAAAACTCGGGTAGGGAATATACCGTATTTTTCGCACTATAGGACGCACTTTTTCCCCTCCAAAAATGAAGGGGAAATGTGTGTGCGTCCTATGGTGCGAATGCAGGCTTTCGCTGAAGCCTGGAGAGCGAGAGGGGTCGGTGCGCACCGACCCCTCTCGCTCTCCAGGCTTCAGGAGAGCCCCACCGCCAGCCCCCCAAGCTCGGGGGACAGCGGGAGAGGCGCAGTGCACCCTTCCCGCTGTCCCCCGACTTGGTTAGAAGGCTGGCAGGGGGGGGAGCCTGCTCCTCCCCCTCGCCAGCCCCGCAAACTCGGGAGACAGCGGGAGAGGCGCAGCGCGCCATTCCCGCTGTCCCCCGACTTGGCTAGAAGGCTGGCGGGGGGAGAAGCCTGCTCCTCCCCGTCGCCAGCCCTGCAAACTCGGGGGACAGCGGCAGGGGCGCAGCGCGCCTTTGCCGCTGTCCCCCGACTTGGCTAGAAGGCTGGCGGGGGGAGAAGCCTGCTCCTCCCCGTCGCCAGCTCCGCAAACTCGGGAGACAGCGGCAGGGGCGCAGCGCGCCTTTGCCGCTGTCCCCCGACTTGTCTAGAAGGCTGGCGGGGGGAGAAGCCTGCTCCTCCCCGTCGCCAGCCCCGCAAACTCGGGGGACAGCGGCAGGGGCGCAGCGCGCCTTTGCCGCTGTCCCCCGACTTGGCTAGAAGGCTGGCGGGGGGAGAAGCCTGCTCCTCCCCGTCGCCAGCCCCGCAAACTCGGGAGACAGCGGCAGGGGCGCAGCGCGCCTTTGCCGCTGTCCCCCGACTTGTCTAGAAGGCTGGCGGGGGGAGAAGCCTGCTCCTCCCCGTCGCCAGCCCCGCAAACTCGGGGGACAGCGGCAGGGGCGCAGCGTGCCTTTGCCGCTGTCCCCCGACTTGGCTAGAAGGCTGGGGGGGGGGGAGCCTGGTTTTGCGGGAGGCGGGGGGATCCCCCCGCCTCCCAGGAAAGCCAGGAGAAGCCGTGCAGCCCTTTTAAAAGGCGCGTGGCTTCTGCCGGTTTTGCGGGAGGCGGGGGAATCCCCCCGCCTCCCAGGAAAGCCAGGAGAAGCCGTGCAGCCCTTTTAAAAGGCGCGTGGCTTCTGCCGGTTTTGCGGGAGGTGGGGGAATCCTCCCGCCTCCCAGGAAAGCCAGGAGAAGCCGTGATCTCTTTAAAGGGTTTGCACGGCTTCTGCGGGCTTTGGGGAGAGGTGAGGGAATCCCCCCACCTCCCAGTAAAGCCAGGAAAGCCCTGTGCAGCCCCTCCGCCAAGGAGAGGCTGCACGGGGCTAAAGGGGAAGCCAAAACAGCGAGCGGGATCCATCCCGCTCGCTGCCTTGGCTTGATCCATAGCTGCACGCAACCCCTCCGGCAGGGAGAGGTTGTGTGCAGCCTGTACGCTGCTCTTTGGGGCTGTGGGGGGGGGAGATTTTTTTTCTTGAATTCCCCCCCTAAAAACTGGGTGCGCCCTATGGTCCGGTGCGCCCTATGGTGCGAAAAATACGGTACATAAACTGGGGGCGAGGGCTCTCTGTTGCAGCAACTGCCTCATCGGGTGCAAACCTGGCGTAGTTGAGGGAGGTAGCATGGGTGGACATGCCTTTCCCCAACTTGTAAGTGTACTTTTGACAATAAAGAGTTAACTCCTCCTTCTGGACATTCCTTGCCTGACACTGCTGTGACACACTCCATCGTCCAACTCTATGATTCTATGATTCTAAGTGGGTAGCCAGGACATGTACATACGGGTTCAGCATGCTCTCTGAACCAACTGGAGGGAGACAAAAAGCTCCCGATTTCTCAATTCTGGAGCGCCAGAGGAAACCTTCCCGTGGTTCAAATGGACCACGTTCCATGGAAGCTCCCGCAGAATTTTCCTGGTGTCGGTGGTGGACTCAAAGCACAAGTTGCTGCTTGGGAATGACGGTGGCTTGCTTAGTGGTCAGGGTCCCCAGCATGAGCATGAAGAAAAAGCATCCCAGAATTGTAGAGTTGAAAGAGACCCCAAGGGTCATCTAGTCCAACCCCCTGCAATGCAGGGATCTCAACTAAAGCAGCCATTATATTGCACACCTCCAGCTTAAGGAACTGCAATTCTGCCTTGGGAAAGGAGAGCCGAACTGCTGCGCATTCAATCTGGCTTAATGTGCGCCTGCAGCCAAGATCCTTTTCCAGCTTAGGCTTCTGGGAGGGAATGCCGCCAGCTTCAGCCTTGCTGGAGATTACCTCTCCCCAACCCCTCACCCAGGTCCCCAACGAGGCCACATTCCTGCACCGTGTGTTTGTTCCAAGAGTCTGCCTTGGGCGATGACCGCAGCGCTTCCTCCTCAGGCCCTGTTGACGCGCTCTTTCCACAGACAGCTCGTTCCCGGCGCGTGCTGTCTGGTGGCGGAGGAAGCACCGGCCCCTGAAAGCCCTCTCCCCCTCTGGCCTGATAAGGACCTGGCCCAGATCTCCTGCACTCCCGGGCAGCATGCCAGGAAGAACAGGGCCTGGGGAGGGGACGGGTTGGCTGTTTTTCTGGCGAGGCTCGTGCCTTTGGGACGGCACCAGCTTCTGTTTGAACGCGACCTGAGAATAATCGCACGTGTTACTCTGAAGAAGAAGGGGGGGGCAGTCAAAGCTGCAATGTAAAAGCCTGCATTGACTTTGCAGGCTTGTAAATTGGGCTGCCAGCACAAACGCTGTGAAAACTAGCCTCGTGCCAAGCGAAGCCCCATGTCCCTGTTTTTCAGTGTGCCTTAGTAGCAGGTTGATAAACGTCAGCTCCAGGTGGTAGGCAGCCCAAATTTCAGACTGGGAGGGTCGGCCTTCGAACAGTGTCAAGTCACCAATTTTGGCTCATGGTAGCAGCACCTTCTGGGTGTTTTTGAAGGCCTTGCTGCTAACTGGGCTGTGGGGAGATGAAGAGTTGGCCCAATTTGGCTACCTCGTGTCCTTGGCCCAGCTGTTAACTGGTGAAGCAGATGTCCCATAATTTTCTGGGGTGGAGATGCAAGTCGCCTCCTGTTCCCCACCTGGGATCAGAGCTGGCATAGCACTCTTGCCTTTCTGGCAGGGCCGAAGCAAGTGGCGAGTCCAGAAAATGGGCCACCGTGCTGTGCTGGAGAGAGCGAAGAGGCGACAACTCACAACAAACTTGTTTGTTCTGGCTCGGCCTCCTGGCCTGGTTGACATCACATCCTGAAGGCAGCGAGGACGGCACCTCCACAGGCAGGGTGGGCAGAGCCCCAGCACTCTGGAGAAGAGCTGGGAGGCTGGCCGGCCTCTGGCTCACTTGCCGAGCAAGGGAAGGACGGCGGAGGTCGCCAGGGAGAAGTGGGGTGGCCATGGGGCAGTGCGGGCTGTTCCCTGGCTTGGGTGACCCGAGAGAAGCAGCAGCAAGGTTGGGAGAGACCTAACGGCAAGGAAAAGCTGCTGGATTTGCAGGAGGGGGGAAAATGGATGCCTGCCAACAGCCTCAACCTTTGCAAGTAAGTACTTCTGAGCGGGGTGAACGGGGGACGGGACATCCACACCGTCAACAACACTTCAGAAAAGCAACACTATCCTCCTTGTGGACGTGCTTAGAGGGCTCTTATGGGCAGTGCCCTGGATGGGTCCTTGCTTGCTCTGCTAATTTTACATGTATTAACCGAGGCTTGGTGAAGAGGGTGTCTCAAGACAGCATCCAGCAGCAAGATGCCCTCATGAGAAGCTCCACCCACTTGCCAGTCTGCCTGCCCACCTCTGGCAGAAACCCCACCCAACTAGTGCATGGTGCCACGTTGAGGGCAAGGCTACGGCCACCATTCCAGAATCTTCCCACATTCATCTGCACAACACCTCAAAGGGCTTGTGCAATCTCCAGGGTACAGCTGACTTGAGTGCTTATGGTCAAGGCTAGTTGCAAATGTCGGCCTGTAGCAAATTGTGCCCATTTCGTGGGTGTTATATGGCAAGCTCTCTGTGCCTCAGTCTCTCTCCTTTATTGGTGGGTTCTCCTCCGCTGGAGGTTTTAAAGCAGAGATTGGGTGGCCATCTGCCAGGGGTTCTTTAGCTGAGATTCCTACATTGCAGGGGGTTGGACTAGATGACCCTTGCAGGCCCTTCCAACTCTACAATTCTACGGATGACAGAGGATGACTTCCTCTGTGGTAAGCTATGGGGAGGGTGAGTGAGGCACCAGGCATGATTGCCCACCCCAAGCCTAGGCAAATGGAAGATCAAGGAGGAGCAGGGATGTCAAGACATTAACAAAGGCCAGGACTTTCTCTTATCTACCGCAGAATTCTTTCAAAGGAAAAAGACATGCTCTTGAAACAAAAACAAAAAATGCAGCACACATCACTCTCAATAATCTAACTCGCTTGCTCCAAGAAGCCCCTCTGCCTTCTTGCAACACATTTTGTTTGGCACTGAAACCCTTTTGCAAAGCAAAATGTGCACTTGATAAAATAAAGGGATCTGAACGCCCCAGGGTTTTGCTCTGTTCAAAAGTCTCAGCAGAGGCATCTTTCTTCAGGCTTATTTTGTACTCACTAAGACCTCTGCTAGCAACTTGCCTGCAGCATCCTACGGAGACAGTCTGGGAGAAATTTAACACGCATACACTCTCTGAGGTTATATCCTAATCCCACAGAATTACAGTATTTTTCACCCTATAGGACGCACTTTCCCCCCTCCAAAAATGAAGAGGAAATGTGTGTGCATCCTATGGGGCGAATGCAGGCTTTCGCTGAAGCCTGGAGAGCGAGAGGGGTCGGTGTGCACCGACCCCTCTCGCTCTCCAGGCTTCAGGAAGCTGCCTGCAAGCCTTGGGAGCGACTTCTGCAAGCCCGACTTCGCGCTGGGCTCCCACGGCTTGCGGAGAGCTGCCTGCATCCCTGTGGATAGCAGCCTGTTCTGGGGGCTGGGGTCGGAGGAAGCTCGGGCTTCCCCTGCCCCAGCCCCACACCTGGGGGGAAAATAATTTTTTTTCTTTATTCCCCCCCCCCCAAAAAAAACCTAGGTGCGCCCTATGGGCCGGTGCGCCCTATGGGGCGAAAAATACAGTAACTGAACTGCATCAAATTATACTGATGCGCAGCATGGGGTAATTCTCCCCACTACCAGCAGGGGGCACAAAGCTAAAAAGGCAACCCAGCTTTTTACTTACTCCCTTTAACTATAGTTTAATCTACACTATACGTATTCCAAGTCAAATGCATTCTTTGATTTTCTATTTCTTTTTTGGGGGTGGGGGTGGCGGGGAGTGGAGAGGAAAAGGGAAGAAACAACCCAGGAAATCCAATTCTGTCTATAAGCCACATTCACCAACCATGTCTTTGTCTTCCCTCTGCCTTCCCCAGTTCCACAATGGTTTCTGGTAACTTGGCTGTTTTGGTGGTCCTGCTTATACCTCTTGAATTCTGGAGATCTGGAGGCCTCCTAGCGGCCTCTCCAGGAACTGCTGGCGAGCATGACTCCTCAAAGCAGGTCCCCATCCAAGCCCTCCAGACCATCCTGCTGAGACGCCTGGGCTTGCAACGGCGCCCGGAGCCAAGGGCGGGGCTTGTGGTCCCCCAATATCTTCTGGATCTGTACCAGTTCTGCTTGGGGAAGGCTCCCTCCTCCCTCAAAGAGACAGAGCTTCCCTTCCTGGAGGAACAAGCCGGGAGAGCCAACACCATCCGCACCTTCCACCATGTTGGTGAGCTTGCGATTGCCACGTCCGCCTTCAAATTCCACATCTGGGCTGCTGGGGTGGCTGGGGCCTTGAAAAATTGGTTGGGGTAGCAGTAGAGGGGAGAAATGCGGGGAAATTTAGCCCAGGCCCTCCAAGAGTTGCTAGACTACACCTCCCATCATCTCCCTGAACATTGGCCATGCCAGCTGCAGGGGCTGATGGGAGCTAGAGTCCAACTAGAGGCAGCCACAGGCTCTCCATCCTTGAAGTGATTGCACAAAACCGGGAGCCAGGGACAGGGATGAAGGAGAGGTGGAAAGCTGTAGATAAGCGGCTGCACTGAATAAGGGGAAACAGAGGTAGATCAGCAGGCAGGAACCTTGCTTTGCATGCAGAAGGTCCCAAGTTCAATCCTTGACACCCCCAGTTAAAAGGAAAGCCCCTCTGTTTGCCCTGGTCCTTAGAGAGCCACTGCAAGCCACGGCTGACAAGAGGCTGACAAAATAGCCTGACCTGGTAGAAGGCTCAGTTGGGAGAGCGCAAGACTCTTAATCTCAGGGTTGTGGGTTCAAGCCCTACATTGAAAGATTCCTGCATTGCAGAGGGTTGCACTGACTAGATGACCCTTGTGGTCCCTTCCAACTCTACAATTCCGATTTTGACTCTGAGGGTCAAACATGCTTCATCGAGGAGGAAGGAAAGCAAAGCTCCCTAATGCCAAGATATTTCAAGAATATGCTCTGCTTACTTAAGGAAGATCTCTTCTTTTTCCCTCTTGCGGTTTGGGAGGTGTATGATTTGCCTTGGGTTACAGTGCCACCTGCAGAGCAAGCAAGGCAACAGAGCCACACACGGGGTAGGAGGCGCTTGCGCTATCAGCAGAGCCAGGAACTCTGCACCACTTCAGGCAAGGACAGAAAGGGATGCCAAGATACGGTTCTGATTCTTTAAAAAACCCCAAAACAGTCTAAGAAAAAAGTGCAGCACACTGCATAGCCACAAATAAGTATTTTCTTTTATTTTAAAAAGTTAGGTCAATAACTTTAAGACAATGTACAGGGAACAGCTGTTGCTTGGGAGCTTCTTAGAAGCACAAGGCTGGATGCAGGGGGCAAAACACAGAGCGGGCTAGATGGACACTTGGTTGGACGCAAGAAGGCAATTCCTGCAGTCCTGGCATGGACCACCTTTGTGAATGTTGCTGAACTACAACTCCCACCAGCCAGCATGGCCCATGGCCAGGGGTGATGGGAGCTGTAGTTCAGCAACATCTGCAAGGCCAAAGGTTCCCCACACCAGCCCCAAACACTCAATCCTCAATCCCTTTCCGGCTTCTGTTTCATATCTAGAGGATCTGGAAAACACCCCTGAAGCCGTAGATGGTTCGCTCTACTTCCTGTTCAACCTGACCTTGCTGCCTGTGGAAGAGGAGCTGACCGCCCTGGAGCTGCGCCTGTACCACTCGCAGAAGGAAAGCAGGGGTTTCCACATCAACATATACCACGCAATGGGCCCCCTGCCCGTTTCCGGAAACAAGAGCAGTCTCCTCCTGGCTCGCAGATTCTTGGCTCCCAAGCAGCCCAGGTGGGAGAGCTTTGACGTGACCGCTGCTTTCCAGAGGGCCGAGGGCCAGAGGCCCCACCTTGGGTTTCTCATTGAGGTGGAGCGCCCCAACGGCAGCCACGAGCTTCCTCAGCACCAGGCTCCGCTTCGCGCAAGGCGGTCTCCCGGAGAGGAGGAGGCCCAGTGGGCTCTAGAAAGGCCTCTGCTGGTCACCTACAGTCACGACCGGAGGGGGCAGCCTTTGACTCGTGGGAAGAGACAAAGCAGGAGCCAGCCGGGTGGGCTAACCCAGAAAGGAGCTCGAAGAGCCCCCAAGGGGCCGGCCTCCCGCAGCAAACGCAAAGGCCTGAAGCCCAAGGCCAAAGCCAGCACAAGGTGCCGGAGGCAGCGCCTGTTTGTAGATTTCAAGGAAGTTGGCTGGAACGACTGGATAGTTGCCCCCAGCGGCTACCATGCTTTCTACTGCTCCGGGGAGTGCCAGTTCCCGCTGGCAGACCACATGAACTCCTCCAGCCATGCTGTGGTGCAGACCATGCTGAGCTCGGTGAACTCCAGGGTGCCCAAGGCGTGCTGCGTCCCGACGGACCTCAGCCCCATCGCTATGCTCTACCTGGACCAACACGACATGGTGGTCCTGAAGACGTACCAGGACATGGTGGTGGAGGGCTGTGGGTGCCGGTAGAAACCACAGAGCAGGGATAAGCCTCCTCTCAGGTAACCCAGCCAGAGGGCTTGGCACCGTCACGAGTCTTTCTTCAGGCAACATGGAATTAATGTATGGAACTTCCTACCACAAGAGGTGGGGACAGCCAGAAGATTAGATGGCTCAGCTATGAGATACATGGGACATCTGGGCACAGAGGCAGCATATGACTTTACACCAAGCGCCAGAGGCAAACAGGCAAAGGCTATCACCAGCCTGCTGTACGAGACAGATGTACCTTGCCTCTGATTCAACAAGGCAGAATTCTTATATTCTTATCACGCCTCATCAAGTTCTCTATACGGATGAATAGCTGCTGCTGTTGTTGTTGTTTTAAACTGTGATGACCTTTAGTTGAACAATAAATGAGAACGCTACCAAGCCTGTCACAGTGAGCATCCTTAAGCCAAGGCGAAAACTGTGTGACGGTGTGGTTGCCACTAAAGGCGAATTCACATGACCAAAGAGAATCAGCACCAGATGTTCCTGAAAAGATGATTTGGGAGAGCTGGCTGACTTTTCACACATTGTTTATGGGGAACCTGTGGCTCTTCAAACTTGCTGGACCACCAGCTCTCATGGACCCCGGGCTGCACAGCCAATGGCCCTACACTTGAAGAACCACAGGCTTCCCTCACTCCTGCTCTAAAATAGAAGCTCTCCATCAGAGTGTTTATCCAGTAGAGGAGAGCAGTGGTTGTCAATTCTGCTGGAACTGACATTTTGGGTGAAAAAATGGCAGTGTGCTCCCAGCAGCTGTTGTGTGAAACATGTAGCCCTCCCTAACCCTTTACAGCAGGGATGTGGATTCCAGTCCAATCTCCATCAGCTCCAGCCATCACTGCCACTAGTCAGGAATGACAGAAGGTGTGCTCCAGCAGCAATCTGAAAGGCTGAGGGTTCTCCACCCCTGCATTAAGAGTCTAATACCCCTGGGGGTTGTTTCTAAGCAGAGGGGCATCATAAACCTCACTGCACCAAATGTGTGGACAAAAAGGCAGACAGAGATTGACACAAGAGAGCAGGTGGTCCATATTTTATTGGTGGGGAGTCAGCACTTTCTTCTGACCAGGGTGGATTTGATTTAAATCAAATCGATTTAAATCACTAGTCAGTAAGACTTGGTTTAAATCAATTTTTTTACAGAAAGACTCATTCTTGGTGGTTTAATCTTAATATTTACAAGCTTTCATTTTTTGGAATAATAAATTTCCAGAGTACTTTTTACAGTTTTATCAAAAATTACTGACGTGCACAAGTATTACACAAAGATCCCAAGACTTGTGGAGTATTCTGCTCACAAGGTTGCACTTTCATTTTTACTGCTTCACACTTCGCTACTTATGCAGATCTATTCCATTCAAAACAAATCTATTCATTGAACCTCTTGGAACATTTGGTAAGGGGTTGATTCTGTGTATATAAATTTGCAAAGGAACAATGGGATTAAAGTTTTTTCCTCAACTGTATGTTTATTTTATGACATTTTTCTTGTGAAGAGAAGGCATGTTATCTCTGCAGACACAAATTCACCCTTTTGAGAACTGCAAAAACAAGCATCTGTGATAATATCTTCTTGTTAGAAAAGCTTCCCCAAATAATCTTATAGAAACCTCTGGAAGAGCATGACATTGTGAACGGATTAATGGAATTAATTTACCTAAAAATTTAAACATTGCATGTAAAGACTCATGCCTCATAATTAAAAACAAATCCTTATTTCCTGATGAATAGCATTTGGACTATAATGTAACTTAAATAGAAAACCATCTTTAGAAAGATTTTTCCTCCAAAAGCAAAAATTTTAAAAATCCAATTCAAATAAAAAAATCCAAATTAAATTTAAAAATCTGATTTATTTATTTTTTAAATAATTGATTTTCTCCACCCTGCTTCTAACTACATACACCGAAAAAACACCCTGCTAGTCATTGCTTCTAAGCCCCTATTTGGTGTCTCAAGGCAAGTCTCAAGTTCTGCTTCATACCAAGGAAAGGGACAAAAAGCTCTGAGGTATGTGGTGGTGACAAATGTAACACTCAACAGGAATATGGTGCATTTTAGTGCATTGTTTTAAGTCAGCCTTCTCCAAACTGCCACACACCCAAGCCCAATGTTGTTGGACTACAATGGGATGGTGAAAGTTGTAATCCAAAAAATCTGGAGGCCACTTGGCTGGGGAAAGTTTTTCAAAGGGCACAAGATTTCTACTTTTGTGTCCATTAAAAAATGTATTCAGTGGTGAAATAAACTGTAGAGCTTTTGCTGATGTTTTTCTTCTTTTAAAACAGATGAAATATGGGTGTAAGAAAATGGGCTAAGATGCAACATTGAAGCTTTATGAAAGAGATGTCAGAGTTAATAGTGCACTCCAAAGTACAGTGGTGCCTCGCAAGACGAAATTAATTCGTTCCGCAAGTTTTTTCTTCTTGCGAGTTTTTCGTCTTGCGAAGCACGGTTTCTCATAGGAATGCACTGAAAATCAATTAATGCGTTCCTATGGAAACCGCTTGCCAGGCTGGCGGTGCGGAGAAGGGCTTTTCTCCCCACCGCAAGCCTTCAGGACAGATACGGGAACAGAGGGGAAGGGGCGCAGCGCTTCTCCTCTGTTCCCGGGGCTTGCGGTGGGAGGAGGGTTTTTCCTCCCCACCGCCAACATTCAGAACAGCATTCTGAATGTTGGCGGTGGGAAGGAAAACCCTCCTCCCACCGCAAGACTTCAGGACAGCCATCCGAAGGCTGGCGCGGGGAGAAGGGCTTTCCGCCCCACTGCCAGCCTTCGGAGGAGCCTTCCAAAGGCTGGCGCGGGGAGAAGGGCTTTCCGCCCCACCGCCAGCCTTCGGAGGAGGTCCGAGGACAGTGGGGAAGAAGCGCTGCGCTTCCCCGCTGTCCCGGAGATTTCCCTATGGGCTTTCGTCTTGCGAAGGAAGCCCATAGGGAAATTCGTTTTGCGAAGCGCCTCCAAAACGGAAAACCCTTTCGTCTAGCGGGTTTTCCGTCTTGCGAGGCGTTCGTCTTGCGGGGCACCACTGTAAGTAATGTAGAGAGACAGAGACAGTATCATGTGAGTGGATTTCAGTTTACAGGTCTGAAATGGGCTGGACAGGATGCAAGGCTTAGAACAGCAAGAAAACACCTCTAAACACTTTTACCCCACCTTCCTGTCATCAAGACATCCAAGGAAGCTACGTACACTAAAGGGCGGACACACTATCAAAAACACATCAGAGTGAGCAACTAAACCAAATGCAGAGCAGGGCAAGAGAAAAATAAATTAACCAGAGACCCAGGAAGACTTAGCGAGGGAAGAGCTTTTGAGAATCAGAAGCTGGGTAGATCCAATCAATAATAGAAAAGTAACAGATGCTGTAATTAAAAATTAAAATGAAACCTGAATAACAGGATTCTTACTATTAAACTTTAAAGAATACAGACATATATTAAAACTGAATCATGCCCTCTCTCTTATATAGCTTGTTTTTTTTATAAGATATTTATTACAAGTTTTAAACAAAGAATCACCAAACATATAAAATACCATCACCAAGAAATAACAAACAAAAGAAAACAGAAGTGAACAAAAAAATAAACATAGAATCAAAAAGATACAATAAAAACAACTATCCGTAAATCATATTTTCATAACTTTTGGACTTCCTCACATCTCCCTTTCCTGCGTTCTCCATAATTATGTTATAAACAGCAATTTGTTACCTTGTTTCAATTCTTATTTTGTAATTCTCAAATATTATGCCTCAAACTTTGAATATTTTTATCAAATACTTAACTGCTTGGTTTAAACATAATATCACTTCAAATTTCATCTTTTTCTTAAACATCACTTATCTCTCTTATATAGCTTGAGGCTATTTTTAGTATTAAAAGCAACTCAGAGGAAAGCATTTTATTATGAAGGTTAACCAACATAATGGGCACAATGGGCCTTGATTAATGCGAGTTTCCTATTGCACCGTGGCAAATAACCACATACCTTGGGATGCATATGCATATATATGAGAGATGGAATGATCAATGCTTTTTTCTGGGGGCGCGCAGGGGTACACATACCCCTAAACATTGTGAATCTTTGCACTTTTGTCCATTTACTGTATTTATTTTTTTCGATTTGAACTATTAAATGGTGATGTTCTTGAGTCAAAATGAGAGTACCCCTAAACATTATTTTTTTAAAGAAAAAAGCACTGGATATAATATATTTCTCCATCTTCTACATGGATTAGTTTATAATCTGGCCTTAGCCACCAGACTGGGAGTTATAGTCCAAAACAGGGGTTGGGAATTGCTAGTCTGTGGGCCAACTTTGGCTCAGCCCAAGTTGCCATTTCCTCCGAACCGCCCCCACCTATCCCATACCTCACGACCTATGTGATGGCAGGGGTGTGGGCAGACAGAGATGCACCTGGATAATAATAATAATAATAATTAATTATTTATACCCCGCCCATCTGGCTGAGTTTCCCCAGCCACTCTGGAGGGCTCCCAATCGAGTGTTAAAAACAATACAGCATTAAATATTAAAAACTTCCCTGAACAGGGCTGCCTTCAGATGTCTTCTAAATGTCAGGTAGTTGTTTATCTCTTTGACATCGGATGGGAGGGTGTTCCACTGGACGGGTGCCACTACCGAGAAGGCCCTCTGCCTGGTTCCCTGTAACTTGGCTTCACGCAGCGAGGGAATCACCAGAAGGCCCTCGGTGCTGGATCTCAGTGTTCGGGCTGAATGATGAGGGTGGAGACACTCCTTCAGGTATACAGGACTGAGGCCGTTTAGGGCTTTAAAGGTCAGCACCAACACTTTGAATTGTGCTCGGAAACGTACTGGGAGCCAATGCAGATCTCTCAGGACCGGTGTTATGTGGTCCCGGCGGCCGCTCCCAGTCACCAGTCTAGCTGCCGCATTCTGGATTAATTGCAGTTTCTGGGCACCTTCAAAGGTAGCCCCACATAGAGCGCATTGCAGTAGTCCAAGCGGGAGATAACCAGAGCATGCACCACTCTGGCAAGACAGTCCGCCGGCAGGTAGGGTCTCAGCCTACGTACCAGATGGAGCTGGTAAACAGCTGCCCTGGACACAGATTTGACCTGCACCTCCATGGACAGCTGTGAGTCCAAAATGACTCCCAGGCTGCGCACCTGGTCCTTCAGGGGCACAGTTGCCCCATTCAGAACCAGGGAGTCCCCCACACCCACTCACCCCCTGTCCCCCCCAAACAGCACTTCTGTCTTGTCAGGATTCAACCTCAATCTGTTAGCCGCCATCCATCCTCCAACCGCCTCCAGGCACTCACAGGACCTTCACCGCCTTCACTCAGTCCGCTCCATGACCGAGTTCCCCAGAAAGCAGCTTTGAGCTTCTTCTGGTCATGACGCCAGGCCCAAACGCTTCTTCCCACATCCTGTATTAAGCTAAAAACTCTTTGAAAACAGACGCTCCTCTCTCTGGCCATAAATATTGCCCCTCAGTTATGAAACAATTCAGTTAACGCCGACTAACCTGCATAGGCCTTGGTTCGGTCCCGCTCAAGTCGTCATGGCAACCCCAAACCGTTCCGCTCAAAATTGCGGGCCTCAAAGCACTCAGCACGTTGGCGGCCGGGACAGGAAGGAGCAGCCTCTTCACCCGGAAGTACATTATTATGAGCGGACGACAAGCCGCGCTTCCCTTATCGGTTTTTTTTTTAAGGTCCCCTCTGCTAATAGGAGGACTGGGAACTCTATGACTCTGCCCTGTATGCCCCTAGGCGGCGGCGAGCGGCGTTGGCCCATGTGCCTGCACCCCGCCTCCGGCTCCTCCTAGCGATTGGTGGGCTGAAAGATGAAAGGGAAGCGCGTGATCGTTACGTCATGATCAGGAGGCCCTCCGTGTTTCGCCATTCCTTGTCTCGCCGTCAGCACATTCGAGGACACCCATCCTTCCATTTTCCTCTTCGCCGCTTGGGCAGGAGGATGCGAACACGACTAAAAATAATAATACAATATTTGCATTTTGCCGCCCCACGCGGAAAGCCGCACCGGCAGGTTTATCCCGCCCCGCCCCGCCCCCCCTCACTCGAGGCCGCTGTTGTCGAAAGTGCCATAGCTGAAAAGCAGCTGGCTGTCGCTTGGCGAAAGGGAAGGTGGGGGCCGAGAAGTGAGTGTGGGAAGGAAAGGAGGGGGCAAGCTTGGCTGCGTTTTAAAAAAACAACCAGCGCCGTCCGCCGGCCCGCCAATCCGAGCACCGGAAAAGGGGGCACGTGACCCTGTCGGCTCCGAGCGTGAGGTGGGTGTTTTGCCAGAGGAGCCGCTGCCGCTGAGGGGGACGAAGGTAGAGCCGCCACCGCCGCTGGGTTTGCCGAGGGA
This sequence comes from Podarcis bocagei, assembly GCF_964188305.1. Classification (NCBI taxonomy): domain Eukaryota; kingdom Metazoa; phylum Chordata; class Lepidosauria; order Squamata; family Lacertidae; genus Podarcis; species Podarcis bocagei. The sequence continues at coordinate 10,042,315 of NC_138132.1, forward strand.
GGGAGAAACACCGCGCGGAGGCTCCTGTGGTCGCGAAGGCTGTTCTACCCGCACGCGCGGAAAGGGCCTCGGCGAATGCGCAGGCCGCTGGCGCACTCGCTGCTGGCGGCGGCGGCGAAAGAAGACTACGAGGAGGCTTCTCTCGGGTCCGTCCCTGGCTGAAGCGGCGGCGGCGCGGGAGGGGGCCGCTCGCTCGGGACGGGCCTCTCTCTCGCGCACGCACCTGCCCGGCTCCCCATCATCCCTCCCTGCCGGTCCCGAGCGTGTGGCGCCTTTGCTCTCCCTCCTCGGCCCCGCCAGCACCCAAGAACCGGCTCCCTCTTCTCTTCTCCCCCCCTTTCAGCCTCGCCGGGTGCGCATTTGCCTCGGCTCAGGCAGCCCCGCCAGCCCTCCCCTCTTCCCCTTCCTTTCCGAGCCTGCCACCACCAAAGCCCTGAGCCAGAGGATCAGCAAAGGCCCTCTTACCCCTCAGCAGCCGACGAAGAGCCTTTCTGCGACTTTCCATTACTAATCACGGTTTATCTACTCCACCCCTAGCCCAGATATCTTGATAGGCATCGCCTTTCCTCCAAAAGGATAGCATTTGTTTATACCTTTTGCTATTCCTCCCTCCAGCACACGCACACCAAAAAAGAGAGCGGGCACTCACCTTGTTCCTTTTAAACACTTGGCAGAGAGTCCCTACTTACCTGTGAGGCATTAATTGCTCTCTGGTTCTTACCAGGCACCCGTTTCTGTAAAAGCGGGCAGCTGTGAGGTTTATTTTCCTCTGCAGCTTGACACTAGTCCTTTTAGCCCTCTTCTGCCAGCTAGTCCTGTTTATGCTGCAGGTGTTTTTAGTCTACACGCACATAAGCTTCCCACACTACTCAGACGGGACTGTTTCCTGTTACGATAGCTCTCGCTTTCACAAGGAACCTGTGCATTTCCTTTCCTGGGCCTCTGGAGCAGACGTTGGCCCCATTTTGTTCCTTTTCTGTTGGACATTTTTCTATTCTGCAGGTGTTAGTTCCAATCAGTCCTTCTTCAACCATTATACTAACACTCCATTGTTTACCCCTACTGGGTAAAAACGTAACGGGCAAGGGAGCATTCCACATTTTCCAGACCAGCAAAATATTTCCGTGCCCTGCCAAATCTTCACAGAAATTGACCCAAGCCCAGTTAAAGTAGTGCCCTTTTTGTCTTGCTCACTCTCCTCCAACCCTCAGTAAAGGTTCTATTGTACCAAAAAGGCAGGGGTCCTCCCTGCATCCTCCTCCAGGTGATCCCATTCATCATTCATGGTCTCATTGCACCATTGCTGGGAGGAAAGGGTCTGGAGACCTTGGGAGCCTTTTCTTGCCAGGTGAGGGAAGGTGAAAAAGAGACAGGAGGTGACCCCTCAGTAATGACTCCATGAGAAGGGAAGAAGGAGAGCTCTCCCTGACAGAAACCTATCACGCTTGCCTGGCCATGGAGTGTGTACAAGTGTCCCCCATGCAGCAGCAACAAGGGAAAGCTGCTGAGGGGGACCACCTCATGCTGCTGCTGCCACCTCCTGCTGTGCAGAAGGAAGAGGAGGGCCTGCTAAGGGCTTCTGATCCTTGGGCTGTCTCTCGAGTGGACGGCAGTCAAGGTGGGACAAAACTTCAAGAGGCTTTGGACTTTTCATCACATCTTCAGAATACAGAAAACCTCACGCACAGCCCTCCCACGCTAGGGAGCCATCCTGGCAGAGAGATGGTGGGCAATTCTACTGCATGTCCTTCAAAGGAGGATTTGAAAGATACTGAGCGCTGTGATCTGGCAGAGGAGCAGTTGCAGCCATCGGGGAAAGAGACTTTGAGCCATCCGCTACAGGAAGAGTCACTGGCAAATAAGGTGGCCTGTAATAATCCTCCTTTGGCCACAGCTGCCGGAGAATGCCTTACGGTTGCTGAAAAATGTTCTCAACAGAACAACTGTTTGCAGGAAAAATTGGACTCCTCTTCGCAGAACTGTTGTTTAGGCTTGGAAGCAACAAGTAGAGAGAGTCCAGAAGATGACCAAACAAGCCATGGTTCTTTGCCTGCTGATGATGGGAAACTGAAGCCTGGTGCAAAACATGTCACATTTCCTTCCGATGAAGACATTGTGTCTGGGGCTGTGGAACCCAAAGATCCTTGGCGTCATGGTAAGCAAGTTCCAACTTCTCTAGAAACATTTTTCTCTTCTTGCAGCTGGACTGGACTTGTCCAAGCCAGTTCCTTTATTCACAGGATCGGCAATTGGTTTATAGTACGAGAACCGAATATTTCCTTTTATCTTTGTTAGTCACTTATCTACCAAAAGCTCTCAACGCATCTTATGATCAAGGGTTACAAACACAAAGCTATGCAATCCAATTAAAAGTAAGTGCATGCTATAAAAGCAGAAAGCTGATACAACAAGATGAACTAGGAAATAACAAAGCAATAGGCACTGACCTGCTCTTGAAAACAGGAAAATAATTCAGTTGTCAGACTAAGTTCTAGAACAGCCACCCCTAACCTGGTGCCCTCAAAATATTTTGGATTACAATTCCCATCAGCCCCAGATGGTTCAGGCATGCTTCTAATGTTCCCATTTTATGGCTGCAGAACTGAACTGTTTCCAAGGTCACTCACTGAATTGGTGACTAAGCACAGAATTGAATCTGGGGCTCCTGGTTCATGTCTGATATTCTAAGCGCAGAGTAGCCCTGCATAAATGACTTTTATCGGGTTGGTTCATACAGAATGCCATACTAATTTGCACTCGCCCCCTTCTTTGAGTAGACTGTGAGTAGAAATACAGAACCTTCTGCTTTGGATTAACCACAGCTTGCCATGTTGTCTAAATCTGGACAAACGGGTTCATCTAAACTGTGGATAATGGAAACAATCAAACTTCCAGGCATAAAGCTGTCTTGTCACTAACGGTGGTTAAGATGAACCATGGTTTAGGGCCTGGACAATATAGTTAAAAGTGTGGTTGATCTAAAACAGAAGTTTACCATCTTCTTTCTGTCCGCTAGAGGAGGCTAGGATAGGAAAGAAGCATGTGACCCTGGGTGGGAGAAATTAGGCTTATTCTTGTAGTTCTAAACTATGGTTTAGTATTGCATCCAAACACTGCCATTGTGTATGCATTGTGGAGTTTTGATGGCTCCATTGTTTAAAAATACAGTATCTAGGTTCAGATAATTTTTTTAAAAAAGCTAAATGGTGAAGTATTACTATTATTATTGATAATTCATATCACTAGTTAGCATTATTGAGAATGCATCGTTGAGCATTTTTCAATAATGAAGAATACTATAGTATTATACACAGGACTGAAAAGTTTATGAAAGTCTGGTTGATAATAATGTTACATTGGTGGTAAGAATTTTTCATTCCTGAGCATGTCCTGTTACATGTGTATTTTTTCCTCTTTCAAGTTACACATTCCTTGGAATCTAAAAGCCTGATCCTAAGATTTCTTATGGATATAGCACATGGGTACATTTGGATGGTATATACCACAAGTGTTCTGTACCAGAGCATGATGTTAGTATTGTGTTGCAGGTATGCATGCTGTGCAAGTGCGTTGAGAACATATTTTTTTTTTGCACGTTTTGTATGCCATTTTAAGATGTCTTTTTCAAAGGATCTGTCTAACCTTGGATTATTACATTTGCATTGGGAGTTCTTGATCTCCCTCCAAAGCACTTTCCTTCTTGTTGGTCCCCCCCCCCCCCCAGTTGTAAGAGCATCTGAGTTGCTCTAGTTTTTCCGAGGTTGTATTTGGAGTTTTAAAATATACGTATGATATTTTTGACAATACCTGTGCTGATCTTCCAGAACTGAGAAATAGGGCCAGAGTCAACTTAATAACTGTGCAAGCAGGAGTCAACGCAGGAAGTCCCACTAGCACCAAGGGGCTTGCCTACCCCTGCAGTCCCATAGTCTCTGAGGGGTTGTTGGGAGTATCCCCATAACAACACATGGGGGTAGGGAAGGAGAGAGAAGAGTGTTTCATCCGGCAAAGAGAAATGCTTGCACTGACAGAACTATCCTAATAGTGTGATGTTTTAATTCCACCCACTGAATTGAACATCGAACAGGAATGTAAAGTTGTCCCAACTTTTTCTTTACTTTCCCTGAAGCCTTTGTTTTGAGATAAGTGGATGTTTAGAGATAAATGGAGGTTAAGAAAGTAAACTTGAATGCATTTACACTTGTTGAGCTCAAAGGGAAATACGTGTAAATACTTTTGTTAGGAACGCCAGGTGGATGTACAGATGTTAGGAGAAGGAGAATGACCCTGAAGTCATTTTTCTGTCCCCAAGTGCGAGGTTTGCCTTACCTATCATAGATTCATAGAACTACAGAGTTGGAAGGGATTGTGAGGGTCATACAGTCTAACCCCCCTGCAATGCAGGAATCTCAGCTAGGTCCTACATAACAGATAGCCATCCAAACTCTGCTTAAGAACCTTCAAGGAAGGAGAGTTAATCACCACTCAAAATTTGCCAGGTTTCAGGTGCACTTTGCACCTGGCTATTGGCCACTTTCAACCAAGTGAAGGTGCCAAGGCACCAGGTCGGCGCCTGAGGTCTCCATCATGTGGAGGTGCTTGCCTGGGGATCCTTGTATCTCGACTGTTTTCACACCCTATCCTGTGAAATTCTATCTGATGTATTTTATCTGTGTTATCAGAATGAATTTCAGGAACCAAAAAGTTGTATTGGAAAATAGGATGCTTGAACCGTCTGGCCCCAAAATGATAGCTAGGCATTCCATTTTGGTGACTGTAACTCTGCTTTTAGAAGCTGTTTGGTGCCTAGCTTATATATCTGAGTTTCTAACACTTCTCATGGGAATCTGTTCTACTGTTGAACAGCTCTTATTGTCAGAAAGCTCTTCCTGATGTTTAGCCAGAATCTCCTTTCTTGTAACTTAAATCCATTGGTTTGGCTTCTAGCATCTGAAGCAACAGAAAACAAGCTTGTGCCATCCTCCATGTGACAACCCTTTATATATGTGAAGATGGCTATCATATCTCCTCTGTCTCCTCTTTGCCACGACTTCACTTGATCAGGACACTAGATGCAGCCTAGAATAGCATTAGCTTTTTTTTGCTGCTGCATCACACTGTTGACTCATATTCAGCTTGTGGTCTACTAAGACCCCTAGAGAGCAGTTTTGATGGGGTCACACCAGATGTGTATTTTTATAAATTAATTTGTGGTAAGTTAGAGGTAACAGGGGAGAAAGTGTATGTGACAGAACAGTTGTGGTCTCATAAATTATATTACTTTCAATGAACCCCTTAACATTTGGCCAGTCGGACAAGACTTGAAATGGTAGTTTTTAGGCAGTTTCCATTGTAAACGCATTGCATACTGGAGAATGAATACACATTTGATTGCTTTATGCATAAAGCCAAACTACAGCTGCATCTTTATTTTACATTCTCACTGCTCCCTTCATGTTCTCACTCCTCAGTTGCTTATTTCCTCTTTCACACAAACCAGTAATGGTTGGAATTAGGTTTGCAGCCTTGGTTTAGGGTGGAAAAAAAATATCTATAATTTACTGACTTATGTAACTGCAGCGGTAACTGCTTTTCATCAGTACTTATTTTATGTAGAAAATAAAATATACATAGCATAATCAGAACAGTGTACATAAAAGTAATACTTAACTAATTGCAGAAGTTAACTAGCTGAAGCAGAGAAGATGAAAGGAAAGTGCAGAGGACAAGAGTCCTTCTCATGGTGCCAAACCATAGTTTGGTGTTACAACTGAAGTAAGCCATGGTCATGATTTTACATTATTGTCAAATGTGGTTTTATTATTACCGTATTTTTCGCTCTGTAAGACGCACCAGACCACAAGACACACCTAGTTTTTGGAGGAGGAAAACAAGAAAAAAATATATTCTGAATCTCAGAAGCCAGAACAGCAAGAGGGATCGCTGCGCAGTGAAAGCAGCAATCCCTCTTGCTGTTCCGGCTTCTGGGATAGCTGCGCAGCCTGCATTCGCTCCATAAGATGCACACACATTTCCCCTTACTTTTTAGGAGGGAAAAAGTGAGTCTTATAGAGCAAAAAATACGGTATTTTTTTGTAGGGGGAGGTGGGAGGCTGCAGACCATAATTGTATCAACAATGTTGTATTCTATTAGAGTTGTCTGTACTGTATCTGTAAGACCAGATACAGGCTTTGGGCTGATTGATATCAAATGCCCTTTTAAAATGTGTCGGGAAGGGGGGGATTATTGGGTTGTTCTTGTTTTTGTTTTTATTATGTATATTGTGTTTTTATATTGTGATTTTATCTTGTGAACTGGCCAGAGACCTGCGGGTATAGGGTGGTATACAAATGTAATTAACATAATAAGAATAACAAATGTTTCAGTTGTGCATTGGGTTGAGGATGGCGAGTTTGTGCAGTGTTAAAAAACAATAACCCACTTAGGGTATTTAGGCAGAAAACACAATAGACAGAAATGGCAAGATCTGCTTGATTCCCCCCCCCCCCCTTAATTGTTTCTGACTCTTTAGAGTGGCCACCAATTAGTTTTTGAACACATCTTTACAAGCATGTGGTTTAAAAACTATAACGAAGAGTGACACCTATCCATAACGAAATGCCGCTTGTATTGGTGGTTAAAGAAATTGGAGTTCTTGTTGAAACTGCAGTGAAAAGGATATATCAAGAACTCTGGCCAAAAGTTTCAATATAAGGAATAATTCCTACTCAAGAGTTGAAATGAAACTCTTCTGCTAAGAATAACAGTTTGAAGCTAGTAGTAAATTTAAACACAACGTGTAAGTACGATAGTTTTAAAGTAATGGTAAGTTTGGATACAACGTTTAAGTACAGAAATAATGTAGTTTCAAATATACAGTGATATAGTACAAAGGTACATAAAATACCAGTGCACAACAATTGTTTTATACAAGTCTCAATAGCAGTCAAAAAGAGTCCACATCATATAAAATCAGAATAAAGAATAAAGGATCAAATAGGGCCAAAAAGGAGTATCCGGAGTGTGAATCAGATGTACGACTCAGTAGTGGTAACCAGTTAGCAGAATACACATGTTTTTCATTTCAACTCTTGAGTAGGAATTATTCCTTATATTGAAACTTTTGGCCAGAGTTCTTGATATATCCTTTTCAGTGCTTGTATTGGTGGGACTTCATTGAGGCAATAGTTCCCTGTTCTGCTAGTAGACATGCCTGGTGGCTACAGATACAGTCACAACACAATTACACCCTCTGTCACTCAGTGGAGCCAACCAGTTGTCTGTGCCTACATATAAGGAACCCTGGGCTAGGCAATTTTCTGGTTTCATTGAAGTCAGCAGATCAAGTTTCCCTTGCAGCTCTTTTTCCTTTATTGCTTGTTTATTGGATTTCTTGCCCGCCCTTCACCATAAGGTCTCATACAGGAGTTGCAATGTGCACACTGAGATCCTGCAGTAGCCATGGCCTTCCCAGTTGGTACAGCAGTTTGCTGCGCTTATTCATGATCTGAGCCACTTCCTCTAGACGTGGAGCAGGAGAATACTCTGAGAATACTGTGTGTGTATCAAGAAGCCCCCAGAGCTCTTAGTCAGTGATTATGAGAGAGATATTGTGTGTTGCACAATGCCCATATGTTGTGGGACATGGTGCTTTGTTGCAGATGGCTGTATGGCTTAATTGAAGTGGTTGTCATATAAAAGCAGTGATTGATTCAAACAGGGACAGTTGGAGCTGTTAATTTCGCTTTCAATATCAAATGCCCCTTTAAATCGGATTATAGCAGCAATGCATGCGCGTAACACTTGCGTTCGGCCTTTGCTCAGGTTAATGGCATTTCAGAGCCCCTTGCTATAAATTCCTGTTCAGTTCAGGAATCTGGGGCTTGTTCTCTGACGGATTCTGCACTGCCTTCTTGAAAACCAATGTATTTTATTTGCATGTGCCAACAGTTCTGTTGGTAGTCGAACATTGTGTGCATAATCTGTTTTTGTGGAAAACTTTCTCCCTCTCTTAATTGTATACCTGCTCGAGTTTCAGTTTGTTTTCACTGGTGCTAGTTTTAACTACTTATATGGTTTTGCAGTGTTTATATTTGGGCTGAAAGTAAAAAATGCAGGACTGAAAGAGGAAAAAAGAACCTCAAATGTGCACATAAGATAAATTTGCCAATACATTTGGTGTAATAATTCTTCAGGGGCAACTATAAAAACTAGAGACATAGAATCATAGAATTGGAAGGTACACCAAGGGTCATCTAGTCCACCCCTTCTGCATTGATTTGAAGTCCTCAATTCAAATTTTGCCTCTGTCTCAAATTCACTGCATTTTCTTGGTGAAGTGCCCCTCACCATCAGCACCCCTCAACTACCATCTGAAGATACTGTCTTGCATTACAGGATTGCTGTAAGTATATCTTGGGTATTGTTCTGAAGTGCTTTGAACCCTGTGATGTACCATATGCACGCATTTGTCTTTTATGACTTGGAGAAACATAGCAGGTTCTAAGTCTTTGCTGCTTCTTCCTCTGACACACAGCGGTGGGAGAAGGGAGGAAAAGAAGTGGGGGGTGGTTCTAGGCTATAAGTGGGTGGCCATCCCTGCCAAACCTAACCTGGAAAGGCTGAGCTGAGACACCGAGTCACATGCATGCAAGGTGATTTGTGAAAAGGCAGCCTTCCTTTCATTAGGCATTCTTACTGCTTCCTATTATAAGACAAACCTTCAGCTCACACTCCCACACCCTTCAGTTGCTTTCAACAAGAGAGGGGAGGTATCCTCTTGGCACATTGTGCAAATGATATGTGACAAGAAGAAAGCAGTATGCTTTTCATGTGTTCGTCTCCACTCAGGGCGTATCCAGAAATCCATCAGTTGGTTTCACATTGGCACACAGGTCGTACGTCCTACCCGTGCAACCTGTGCCATGGGTTGTTCAACAACAGCATGCCAGCTAGGCACAAAGCTTCCCCCGCAGTGTGCCCCTCTCACGGTGTCATTTGGGAATGAGACTTCTAGGCGACTGCCACTGAAGCGGGGTGGGTGGGTTGTATCCTGTCCAAACAATAGCTGATAACGTATTTTCTTTGAAAAGTATCGTTCTCGGGTTTCTTGGTGTTGCTGTGCCTGATTTATTTACCCAGACATCCCCATAAACGCTGTACTTTTCTTCTGTTCCTTCTGATTGCGCCAGTGGTATGCGTTGCCTACGCTGTTTTGGGTCCTGTTTTTCTTGACACCTGTCAGGTCCTGTTATCCAGATAATCATTGCCCATCCGTAAGGGCACAGCTGCTTGTCTGAGCCAAGGAAATGTCTGGGTTTTTGTGTGTTTTTTTGCACCACATTTAACTAGAAAGGATGTTAAAGCTGAAAGCCAGCTTACTGCATGAGCTTTAAGAGAGCTCAGAATTTTTCTTAATATTGTACTCTCCTCGATGTCAGCTGCTGGATTAATACTGAACTTTGCTACAGCTAGTATGTAATGCTTTCACAGAACCCACATTGCCCTCCGATAGTCTTCTCTAGCACTGTGGACATTAGTTGGCTGAACACAGGACTGCAGGGTTTGAGACTCACCATCCTATAATCAACTAGCTAAGGAAGCATCATGGTCTTCTAGGTACATGACAGCCCCCACCTGACAACCAGGAAGCTTTATGAACCCCTTGGGGGCTACTGTACATCTGTGCTTGGCTAGGTGGGTCAGAGGCTGGTCACAGGCATTGTCCACCAGCAGCTCTTGTTGCACAACAGCGGTTGAGCCCTGGCCCAAATCGGGGCCTTTTCGCAGCTGCGATCAGAGCAGGAAGTGAATGCCATTTGTTGGTGCAACAGTGTTTGTATACCCAGGGCCTTCAGACTTCTCAGATGCACTGTCAGCTTTTTAATTCCAGCCTGCAGTGTAGGATTTGCTTTTTCTCGACTGTAAGGTAAAGACTGTAGATGTTAGCATTTCTCGTCCTCTTTCTGGGTGACCAACTGCAAAGGAAGACAGGTCTCCTCTGTCTTATCAGAACATAAGAAGCGCTCTGCCAAATTCAATGAAGTGCCCATCTTGTCCAGCATTTTGTTTCCCAGAGTGGCCACTCCAGTCATACGCTTCAGGAAATCCCATAGCCCATTAAGGCAGCAGACCACTCCAGGGACTGTGATTTCTGTCTCTGAACCTAGAGGCTGAATTTAGCTATTGTGGTGAATAGCCGCAGAAACACTTCCATACATTTGCCTAATCTCTTTTTAAAGCCCTCTAAGCACATAGCTACTGCACTGTCCAGTGGCAGCAAATTCCATTAATCATGCAAAAAGAGAGAATATCACTCTTAATAGTTTCTCCCAGCATGGCAAGCTGCACCTACCAAAATTTTGTCTTCTACCAGCAATTCAAGGCTGCATAAGGCTTTTCCTTCTTTGCATCTGATTGCCTCTGTGTCTCCCAAAAAACAAAAACAAACCCCAACACAAACGAAGAAGCAAGCTATTGCAAAACAGAATGATGGTGCCAGTGGTTGTTTAGTGTCTTGGGTCGGGGCAAGACCCATTTGTACATCCTTATCATCCCACTTAAAATTAATTTTCTCCACCTGTAGCTAAAGAGGTAAAAGCCCAGGGGGAAATGTGGGGTGCATTCCCTCCCCCGACCTTTGTCACATCTATCTGTGAGGTTTGACTGGATTCAGGGTCCACCTTTGATTCAAACCGGCAAACAGGCTTCTGTTAGTACTACTGCTATTAACGTTTATGCAGTGCTTAATCAAAAAACAACAGCAGCTCACTACCCCCCCAAAATGAAGAGCTTTCCATATATCAAAAAAAGACAGACCCTCCCTGCAAGCGCACAGTCTAATAACGAAGTATTTGTACCATTTACCCAAGCCTGTTTATTCAAGGCAGTTTAATCCAGTTACAAAGGATGACTTTTTGTTGCATACCACAAACCCATCATTCAGTAGCAGCAGTACAAAAGATGGCAATCGGGATGTGCAAACAACATTATAACAACTTTGGTCTGGAAGTCAGTCTTTGCTGATGTCGAATGCATGCATGGCTTATGTAGACAAACTTATTTTCTTCCCCTGCTGCCCTTCCTCCACAGAACTGTCATATTACTACTGGTGAGGTTGCAAGCCAACAGTTGGAAAAAAAGCAATGCCCTAGATGTTTTGGACTGCGACTCTCATCAGCCATAGGCACCATGGCTGATGGGAGTTGTAGTCCACAACATCCAAGGGCACTTAGGTTGGGTAAGGCTGCGCTCCACATCAGCTCCTAAGGAGGCCCAGGTCTCTGACTGTTGCAAAGGATCTCTTGGCCTTGGGCAGCTTTTTGCTCTGAGCATGACCCTCCAGCTCCTCCTTGCCTGTCCAGCAGTCTGACTGCAGCAAGAGAGTAGACTTGTCTGCCACAGTTGTCTCTGGCTCTGGCCTGTTGCGGAAACTACCGTATTTTTCGCTCTATAACACGCACCAGACCATAACACGCACGTAGTTTTTAGAGGAGGAAAACAAGGAAAAAAATATTCTAAACGAAATAGTGGATATATGATTTTTGTGGTTCATGCTGTGGCCACAGACATGTGATCTGACAGTGAGTTTGGAGTAGCCAAATGCAAAAATCCTGAGGATCCATGTGGATCCATGTTTTGTAACCACGAAGGTGGAAAGGAAGGGGAACCATGGATCCTCTGCTCACGACTGCAGCAGATCCCCCCCGCCACCCGTAGGCATTCGCTCCATAACACGCACAGACATTTCCCCTTATTTTCTAGGAGGAAAAAAGTGAGTGTTGTGGTGCAAAAAATACGGTACTAACCATTGATTAGCAGTGGCCATCCCTCACCTATGAAATCATTCGATTCTAGAGCAAATGAATGGGTTATTGGTGGTTGCTTCCCATTCACAGCTAGCTTGCATCATTTTCGTGGCCTTTACACATGGGAAGAGAGGACGGTGACCTTTTCTCAGTGTACTTTGGCACTTTGACTGGTCTAACTGGTTAGAAAGCATTTAAATTGCTTCTGGCAGGGTGACGTAATATAATGGTGTTTGGGCTGCATGGAGCCTCTGGGTGTCGTGAGCCCTACAATCCCGACTAGCTCGGGGCTGGGGTAGCAGGTTGATTTCAGGAGTAGAGGAGTAGAGCGGGAGTGATTCCATAGGTGGGGAGCTGCCTAGGAAGGGCCTATCTGCCCCTTTGATTTTAGACGCTGAGGAAGGGGAGACAGTCCTGCAGGTGCCCTGCGCATAGAGCAGAGACATTCCCTAGCAACGGGAGGAGGAGCCAGAGGAGCTTTCCCCCCTTTGTGCTGCCTCTCCCATGTTGGCAGTGGACCTATGTCCCTCTGAGAAGTGTGTGCCTCCAGCCTTGTAAGGAGAGAGAGTCTTGCAAATGAGTGTGGCCATTCTGCCTTTGAAAGGTCTTAGGATGGCATGACCAGTTGTTGAGACATCTTCATAGCTTTCATTCAGTCTTGGACCCTTCTTGGGGTCCTGTTCCTTAGATTGCGGGTCTTCAACTGATCCAGGGTGGGTCACAATAGCTGCACTACCACCATGCAAATATATGGCAATAGATTAAGTGGGGCCCCCAAATGCATGTTTGGGTTAAAGGTGGTTCCTGGGTCTGAAAAGGTTGAAGGCTACTGCCTTAGATGAACTGTGTTTGCACCACGACTTGTACCATTGCAAATAATAATAATAATAATAATAATAATAATAATAATAATAATAATTAATAATATATTACTTATACCCTGTCCATCTGGCTCGGTTTCCCCAGCCACTCAGGGCGGCTTCCAACAAAATATTAAAATACAATAGTCTGTCAAACATTAAAAGCTTCCCTAAACAGGGCTGCCTTCAGATGTCTTCTAAACTTCAGATAGTTGTTTATTCCTTTGACATCTGATGGGAGGGCGTTCCACAGGGTGGGAGCCACTACCGAGAAGGCCCTCTGCCTGGTTCCCTGTAACCTCACTTCCCGCAGTGAGGGAAGCACCAGAAGGCCCTTGGAGTTGGACCTCAGTGTCCGGGCAGAACGATGGGGTGGAGACGCTCCTTCAGATATACTGGGCCGAGGCCATTTAGGGCTTTAAAGGTCAGTACCAACACTTTGAATTGTGCTCAGAAACATACTGGGAGCCAATGTAGGTCTTTTAAGCATAATTTTTTTGCTCACACCTAGGAGCTTCTGCTGAAATGTTGTGGGCAAGAGCCTGGCCACCAAGTCACGTTTGTATGGTCAGTGGGAATTGCAGATCTGTTCATTTAAAACAAAGTTTCTAGTGTCTGCAGAAGTGTGGCAGAGAGCATGCTGCCCTATGAAAACTGCTGCCTCCGATTGGCACTTCTTAGCTTAATTCCCTACTCCCTGTTTTGGCTCCTACATTTTCTTCCCCCCATCTTTGTCTCCCATACCCTCCCGCAGTCCTTGAAATCACCCACCCACCCATGCCAGTGGGTGGTGTGACCCACACTAAAGCATTATAACCACCTTGTATGTTCCGAACCTTTGGCTGAGTACCATAGATTTGGGAGTATTTTCAGCTCACTGGAGAACAGCCTACCACAGGCGCTGTTGCTGGAGAAGGGGTGGGCCTGGGAGCTTGGCAAGGAGTGATATGGGCGACAGGGGTGGGGGTAGGGGAGGGGTGGAGCTAGGCCAGGCCTGCGCATCCTGTGACACAAGAAGCCAAAAGTAGCTCCATGTGGGAACTTCCCAGGAGCTTGGCAAAGCCCTCTCCATTATTTGCAGCCTTAGGGAAGTGGGGTGTTTCCTTGGTTGGTTGTGTCATAAATTGTGTAGTCTCTACCTAAGGCAAGCATGATTCTCTCCCTTTCCTCACTGTAGGAAACATTTGCTAGCAAGAAGCTGGCTCTAATTGTAAGTTAACAAGGACTGTTTTTGAAGGTTAACATTGGGTTATTGGGGGGGGGGAACCCTCCCCAGCCTTCCCTTTCCCAGTTATTATCTCGGAACTGCTTTTGCTTGGTGGCTGTGTGTTGCCTGCCCTGGTGCATATAATGATGTGGTTTTGTTCACTGTGTTGGCGCAAGTTGAAGCGTTGCCTTTCCAGAGGCCTTTTGCCTTTAAAACCTCAGCTGAGTCATGTCTGGTCATGACGATTAATGTTTTTCCTGGGAAGCCTTGTGTAAGCAAGCAGCTCCCAAGTTGCTCAACTCGGAGGACCTGTGGAGTCTGTGGACTTGCAGAACAAACTTTGGAAGCTTATGTATAGCCCCAATTGAACCTCCTGGCTGACAGTGTTAGATGTTGTGACCGTCAAAGCTAGATCAGAATAAAGTTGCTTTAAAAAGTGGTTGTGCGTGGGTTTTTTTTAGCTGTTTATATAGCTTGTTGTGTTTCAGAGGCTAGGCATGTTAGGGCTGCAATTTTAATTGGTTAGATCCAGATTTCCCAAGCTAGCAGGACCAAGTTGCCAGGGATGATGGGCATTGCAGTCCAAAAACAGCTGGAGACCCAAGTTTGGGAAATCAGTCAGGCTTTTAAGTGACAAAAATGTGCAAATTAAAACACAGAGAGACATTTAAGAAACAAGTACTGTGCTCATAAGAAACTGCAGATGGTAAGCACCATCCTAGGAGAGACCCTGACTTTTACCTCTCACGCAGAAGGAAATGTCTTTTCTAAGGTGATGCATAATCTAAACACAAATAAAGTATGATTTTGCTTCCCAAAACACTGGTTTTACTTGTATATAAATATAATCAATCAGTCAATCCACTAAGATTTATTTAATTGGGTCGCAGTCCTAAATTATTTGTTATGTTATTATCCCACCCTTCCTCCAAGTAGCTAAGCATGACAGATGAACTGTCACAACCTTATGAAAATAGGCTGGGCTGAGAGGGAAATGGTTTGCCTGAGCATCAGGTACTGAAGTGCCCAAATGGCAGCACAGCCCAACCATAGCTGGCAAGCAGCGCTTGCCTCCTGGACTCAGGCCTGGGGTTTCATTCCAGGTTTGTGCAGAAACTGAGCATATATATATATATTTTTTAAAAACTGAATCGGGTCACTGGCTCATTTTGTCGAGTCAGTTTTTATGGAAGGTAGATCTGTCAACGGCTTTGAACCACGAAAAGTAAATGGCATCTCTGTATTGTCAGAAACAGCCCACCCTTCTTGGTTATGATATGCTAGGAGCAGAATGGATGGGGCTGTTGCTGTTGTGCCCTGTTGTAGGTTTTCTGAGAAGTACTCTGCTGTGGAAACAAAACACTGGGCTAGTCAGACCTGTTGGCCTGACCACCAGGCCCTCTCCCATTTGAGTCAACTACTCCATGGTGGTACCCTCAAGATGTGGTTGGACCACAACTTCCCTCATTCCTGACAGATGATGGGAGATGACAGTCCCAACTGTGGGGCACCATGTTGGCTATACCTTGTCTATTCTGACAGCAGCTCTGCTGCCTATGGGGTTGTTTTTTAAATGGCAATGGTGGGTATCAAACCTGGGGTCTCTGGCATGCAAAGTGTGTCCTCTGCCACTGAAGCCAGTTCTTACTTGACCACTGTTCCTTGGGCTGCACAAGGTCTCTTTCTGCCAAAATCCGCTGAGACGTGATGCAAGGACTATCTTTGCACCCCTTCTGGCAAGTTTGGGCTAGAGCCTGCTCACTCAACTCCTTGCCATCAGCACGGGGTGCTGCTTCTCCTCTCCTGGGCTAGTTGCTTCTTTTCTCCCTGCCACCCCCCTCCCCGAGCTTCTGGGTCAGAACCGAGAGGTCTGTCCAATTTCCAGTGCTTCTTTTCGCTGGCGCGGTTTTGTTTGCTTGCGAGAAAGACAAATCTTGGCAAGCTTGCCAAAGCAAGAGGCTGGGAAAGGGTTAATGTCTGGGTCGTGACTCTTGGCTGAAGTCCCAGATGGAAAATGAGTTGGCTTTGTGCAGGAACAAACAATATTTTTGCCTGAGAGCTGGGAGCTGAAATGTCAAAAGCCGAGCCTGTGGACTCGGGGGCTAGAAAGCTCCCTAGATCAAGAGCCGCTGCAGGAACTGGCAATGTTTGGTTTTACTTGCATCCTTGCTCTCTGTTGCCTGGCACTTCTTAATAATTATGATGTCATTAGTTTTCATGGGGAGAGCCGCCTAATGAAGTAGCTTCCTACAGGCTCTGCTGTAGTCTGTCCTTAATTCGTTTCTGTGCATGCTGTTTCTGCTAAAAGCTTGCCCGCCTTAAGTTGTACTTTACATTTCTCACACCCTGGGAGTCTAAATCTGTGTTGAAGGAGTGAGATATAAATTATGTAAATAAATTAGCATGGTAAAAAATGGATCGTGTTGGGTCTGCTGGTGTTACTTATTTATGTTTCTTTACATTTCTATCTTCCATGTCTTTATTGTGGGATTCAAGGCAATGTGCCTTCACGTAGAACTAAGACCAGCATGTTCCAAATAGCTGTCACAAGTGTGGGGAACCTTTGACCCTCCAAATATTGCTGAACTGCAACTCTTAAAAGAGCAACAATTTCACATTTGAGTTACTTAAGGATTCTTAGAATCATAGAATCATAGAGTTGGAAGAGACCACAAGGGCCATCGAGTCCAACCCCCTGCCAAGCAGGAAACTTGGGCGAATGCTATCTGGACTCATCAGTTTGTCAGTTTTTATTTTGTCTATAAGGCCTGGAATGTTCTTGTCAACACTATTTCCATTAGTTCTTCAGGCTCTCCACATATGGAAGTTGTTCTACATCATATATTGCACTGTGAAGACAGATGCAAGCAATTCACTCAATTTATCTGCAATCTCCTTATCCTCCGTTAGCACACCTAAGGCACTATTGCCTTGTCATCCTACAATCGCCTGCCCAGCTGGTCTCCTGTTAGTAATGTATTTAAAGAACCGTTTGTTGTTAACCTTTATGTTTCAGCAACGTGCTCCTCAAATTGTTTTTAAGCATCTCTTAATGTCCACTTACATATCTTTTGCGTTCCATTTGGTCTCGTTTGGACAAGACTTCCATTTTCTAAGGGAGCCTTCTTACCTTGGCTGCCTTGCAGAATATTTTCTGGAGCAGAAAAGGCTAAGGAGTAAACCCTACACAGATCCAGAGCGAAGCCCCTAAGATGGTTGGATGGTGCCTTGTACGCCTCCTTCCAGAAACTCTTGCAGCCCAGATGGCCCCAAATGTATTGCTATGCTTACCTTTGGACCACTTCAGTGAGGCCGAGAGGGGGGTCTTGTCATGTGGACAGCCCAGGGCCTCCATACACATAACCCAGGATTATGCCCTGGGGAGGTCACTTCAGTGTTGCCAACACAGCAGTTTGACTTTACCTCCAGAAGCACACTCCAGTCTCTCTCTCAAGACAGTTGGATGCCAACAGCAGCAGCTCTCATCATCTCTTGCCTTTGGCCATGCTTGCTAGGGCGGTTGGCAGTTGTAGTTCCTCAAGGTCTGGAGGGCCAAAGGTTTTGTCTTCTAGAAGCACATCTCCACTTTTTTGTTCCCAGGGAATTCTTGCCAAACTCTGCTCTTTTCAAGTTGGGTAATCATGGAGGTGCTTACTAGCAGTGTCTCTTTGTTTAGACTGGCAAGGCGCAGAGCTCAAAGAGCACTGTTTGATCTACTCTGGCCAATGCTTGCTATGGGGCTTTTGGGGGGGGGTGTCTTGCTGGCCATTTCCTTCCCTTGGCTGGAGTTGCATGGTGATGATGCACAAGCCGAACCCCTGCCTAACATCCCAAGTTAGGACCAACTGAGCTCAAGTCCAGATGGTCTGTTTCTTCCATCTAAGCAACATACAGACGCAACTGCAGTTGAGAGTTAAGCGGACCCAACACAATGCTGGCTCTTTGAAGAATCCGTTTTTGAACTCCTCTGTTGAAATTGGTTTCAGCCATCTGTTGTAGCTGCACCAATACCCCGGTGGCAGCTGGAAGCTGCTTTCTCTTAGCAAACTGAGGCTGGCTAATGGTATTTGGGGTACCAGGCTGGAAGCATATAGATGACAAAGGCAGGCGGCCGGGGAGAGAGGTGCTGAGTATATCCAGCAAGAGGTGAAGGACATACGACAGGTTGATGCCCTGGGACTCCCCATCGGAGAACTGCAGAGAAAGCAGCCAAGGGAGTCTGTTTGTGCCAGGAAGCCAGAGCACCTCACATAGCACCCCCTGACCTCTTTGCTGCTCTGGCCTCTTTGTGGAGAATTCCACCTTGCCACCCTCACTCCCATCTGGACATTGATGCTGTAAAAGGTAAAGGTACCCCTGCCCGTACAGGCCAGTCGTGACCGACTCTAGGGTTGCGCGCTCATCTCGCTCAAGAGGCCGGGAGCCGGCACCGTCCGAATACACTTCCAGGTCACGTGGCCAGCGTGACGAAGCTGCAACTGGCGAGCCAGCACCAGCGCCGCACACGGAAACGCCGTTTACCTTCCCGCTATAAAGCGGTACCTATTTATCTACTTGCACTTAGGGGTGCTTTCGAACTGCTAGGTGGGCAGGAGCTGGGACTGAACGACGGGAGCTCACCCCGCCGCGGGGATTCAAACCGCTGACCTTACGATCAGCAAGTCCTAGGAACTGAGGTTTTACCCACAGTGCCACCCGCATCCCCTATTGATGCTGTAGC